>NW_006295825.1:2242916-2245296 GCF_000327345.1 Myotis davidii | reverse complement strand
GTCTCAACCTTCCTAATGCCGCGACCCTTTAATACAGTTCCTCATGTTGTGGTGACCCCCAATTTCATTGTTACAAATTGAACATAATTAAAGCATAGTGATTAATCACAAAAACAATATGTAATTATATATGTGTTTTCCGATGGTCTTAGGCGACCCCTGTGAAAGGTCGTTCGACCGCCCCCCCCAAAGGGGTCGCGAACCACAGGTTGAGAACCGCTGGTCTAGGGAGAGCAGTAGCAGCAGTAGCTGCCTCCCCCATAGTTCATTTTCTTGGAGCGCCACCTTGTGGTGGTTGTGCCAGCCGCTGAGTGCCTGGTTATCTGTCCATGTTTCCCTTACAGAACACCAAGTGCCGGGATAAAGTCAGCTTCACGGGCCGGACTGGCTCACCCAAGGAGGTGCTGGAGGTGCCATTAATACATCAGTTAAATGGTGTTGATCATCCTGTTTGCCGTGTTCCCACCATGACCGAAGGCAGACCCTTGGCTATCTCGCCTCCACCAGGTCCCGGACTCCCCCACCTTCCCTCTTCCTCAGAAGCTGGAGAGCTGGTACTTAGCAAAAATATTTATTCTCTTGGCCACATTTGTGACTGTTGTGGCCCCTGTGGAGATGAAGGCATGGGGAGCAACCAGGGAAACATGGCCTCAGCCCAGAGAAGTCACTGCTCTGTTCCCCAGCCCCTGGTCAGCTGCCGGAGGAGTACCAGCCCCCCCACAGGGAGGGACCCCCAAGCACCGGGTAAGGTCTGAAGACAGCACAGCAGCCATTCCCTCTCACCGTCATTACCACCATCACCAGATCCTGCATCTCCCCAGTGGTTTGAGCCCTGGGAACTGACAGCACGTGGAGAAATTAGAATCTCAGGAAAGAAATTGGGGGCTGTTTTCTCTATAATTGTGAAAACAAGGTCTTCAAACATGAAGACTTCTCCCCTCTCACATGAGCACATGTAATGCTCAGAGCCCAGCCTGGAAAAGAAGACCATGGTTCTTGCCCAGCATGGCCTTGGGCTGCTGGTCAGGCAGAGGGCTGGGGGTCCCCACACCAGCACAGGGCTCCCCAGGGGTACTGGGAGTAAGCTGGAGCTGGAGCATGAATGGAGTCTGTGAAATAGAACTGCATCCCCACTAAGTCCTGCTGCTTCTTAGCCCTCAACACCTGGCCCTCTCTCTCTTCCCTCCTGACCCCTGTGCCCAGGGGGGTTCTCACACTGATCTCTCCTCTTCTTTTCCACTGCTTGGCTCTTAAGACTCAGGCAGGTAAAATAGTATTCCCCGGCCTGGGGAGCTTCAGAGTCTGCCAGGGGTCCTCAGGGCAAGGCCCGGGGGGCAGTTCTTAAAAAATGTCCTGTCCATTCAGCCATCATTTAGGGTCACAAATATATACAGCTAGGTTCCTCTGTATACAAGTATATGGTTTTATATAGCTGTCTGTAACCCCATGTGTGCCAATATGAGCCGTGTCTTTGTAACACACATTTTTGTTTTAGGAGACACTGACCATGGGAGGTTGTGTTCCTTAGACCTGGGGTAACATATTCAAGCCATTACTCCTCTGAGCCACAGAGTGTCCTCAGTGGGAGCTGTGCTTTGAGGCAGCAGACGTTCCTCTGCTCTCTCAGCCCGAGCTCTGTGCTCTTTGTACTGGGAAGAGACAATGCTTTGGTAGCTTCATTGGAGTCACTTCCTCCCCATGGTGTGGGAAGCTTTAGGTCTTACTTTGCTTTTGAGGTATCATCCTTTTGTTCTTCTCCTCTCCTATCTGGCCTTGACCTGGATTGACAGAAAATAAAGACTGACAGACACCAGCCTAGGCTACACAGGGGTATTAGTGACCAGAGTGCCAAAAGTGACCATTTAAAGCAGGTACTTGGCTCTGACAGTGTGGGGCATGGAGGTGGAGGGCAGTTAGCACAATGTCCAGCAAAGGCTGCTTTCCAAGGTCCCAGAGCCCTACTCTAGAGAGGCTTAGGGTCATTTGCCCAAGAGGAGCCCCTCTGACCTATAGACCTTTCCTCTAGGTTTCACGTTCTCGTTTTTATTCAAGTTGGGTTCTGAGCCCATCCAAAAATCTCACCATTTTAGACCTCTTAGCAGGCCCCCAAGAAGCCTCCCTCTACTCCATCATTCCCTCTGCCTCTGCTGCCCCAGTGGGCAGTGTTCTGAACAGTGGAAGTGACACCCCACCTAACCTGAGTCACCACTAAGAGGATGACTGAATTTCAGCCTGATTATGCCCTCCCACACTCCTGTGGGGTGAAGCCAAGGGCCTGTCTCTGTTCCTGTTTGTTTTTAAATATTGTTGTGTGTTTTGTAACTGTGGCGCTGGCTTACAGCGTGATCTGTACATATTGTAAAGAAACCGTTTGAAGTAA
>NW_006295825.1:2236347-2242810 GCF_000327345.1 Myotis davidii | reverse complement strand
TTTTTCCCAACGGGCAGGCATGGCCTGCATTCCTGCCCTTTCCACTTTGTTCTGTAACACAGAGAAGAAATTTCGAATTAGCAGGGCAGCCTTGGGTTCTACAGAAGGGAACAGCTTTTTCTTTTGTTTTCTTTTCCCCTATAAAACTTTTGGCTCTTGGATCCTTATATCCAAGTTTCCCTTGAAGAGTGGGAGCTGAGCTGCCCAGAAGAACGGGTAAAGGCCAGGAATGGCAGAATAGCACTGCCTTTTCCTGATCCCTGATCCCCTTGCTCTCAGATCCTTGCCAGGTCCAATCTTCCTTCCCTGGAATAGCACAAAGCAGCAGCAATAGAGGAAACAGATCCTTGACGAGTGCTGAGTGAAGGATTTGCTGTCCACCTCCAGCCTCTCTACATGGGAAGGAGGAACACAAGTGAGGGTACCTGTGGCACCCATGACCTGGTCAGAGGGACAAGGCACGGAGCAAGAATTCCCATTCTACCCCACCGCACTCCATAAGCATAGGCTGGGAAAGGTGGCTGCTAAGGGCCCAGACCACCAGACCAAGGCGCTCTTGGCACCACCCCTGCCCAGGCCTCTGCTGGACATCTCATCAGGTTCCCCACAGAGAAACTAGAGGGAAAGACAGCCAAGGCTTGGAGAGCTGCTGCTCAAGATTCACATCCTCTTCTTCCTCATTCAGCCCCTTTCCCCGCTGGTACATGTATATGAACATGTATGCAATTTCCTTCTCTTATGTCATCCTCTCCACACATCTCAAGGTCAGAGGACCACAAGCAGAAGGGTTAAGAGGGCACCCCATGAAATGAAGTGGTGATTCTTAAATCTCTTCTCTCCAGGCTCCACGGTCGGTGTGGGAAGACTTGGCCTCAGGAGTGGGAGGATAAGACTGCAGAAGGGCTAAGAGTTATTTTATACAGGCTCTGAGGTCACCCATGTCATTAATTATCCATATACCCTATCACCATCCCACCGTCTACTCTGATGCCCCCAAGATTCCACTGGGCAGCTAGTTGGCCCCATAATTCTGGGCCTTTTGTTTTATTACTTGGGCATCCCAGGAAGTTTTCTGACGATCCTCTGCCATGGGCCCCTCCTGGGATTGAGTCCCTCCCAAACCCCATCCCAGCCCCTCCTGCCCCAGCCCACCCGCTTGCCTTGGTGCTCAGCCCCCATTGGGAGCAGGTTGGGGCGAGCTGGAGGCCCGGGCTGGAGGGGCAGTGTTGCTGTTCATAGCTTTTGTTCCATTGGCGTTGCTCTGTTGGATTTAATTTCAGTCTTCCTGATTCTTCCCTTATGTAAAGTGTACATTACCAAGTTCCTTGTTTTTTTATATATATATATATAAATATATATATATACAAACTGTACTCTTTTTGCCTTTGTACATTCAGGCAAGAAGAGAAAAATAAATCTTTTTAAGAGACAATCACAAATCTGTGAGGGCTGCTGGTTATTTCTCCTGGAGTTTGCTGCTGAGCTGCCGCCTCCTCCCTCCTCCCCACCTTTCCATTCTCTCTCAGCTTTCCTTATCTTCCTGGTTCTGCTCCATATGCATCCTCAGCTCCACCTTCCCTGGCTGATGGCAAGTTGTGGAATCCCATGTCCAGACTACCTACCCCGCAATCCTTCCTGCCCAGCAGTGTTTTCCAGCTTGGCCACTGCCTTACCCAGGAGCTTTAACCTGTGCCCTGGCCTCTCCTGTCTTCCTTCCCCTTAGATCCTATTCACCAAAGTGGCTTTGGACTCCTGGGTACTCTGGGGTATCCCAGAAACCCTGGTTTTGGACACTCACCTGTAAAACTATGCAGCAGGGAGCTCTTTGCCTAAGAGTTTGCACTATTTCAACCTGCCTGTGAGTTAGAACAGAAAAAACCTCCCAATGCCAGCCTCCAGGGTGCTCTAATCCAGATGCCAGAGAATCATTCCCTGCTGGTGGATTCCTATGGCCGCCCACCCCATCAGAACAAGCCCTAAATGTTTATGGGTCAAGAGCATTTGATCAGAATTTCAAAGGGTGGTACATTCTGAAACAGCCCAACCAAATCATTGTTCCACCTCTTGAACTTTCTCCTTTCCATGATTTTCTCCTCCCCTCCCTGTTTTTTCCCCTTTCTTGCTGCTTCCTTTTCTTAATTGAGTTTGGAATTGAAGTATATTTTTAAATTATTTGTATTTATTGAATAAAGTTTTTAATGACCCTGTTCTTAAATTTAGACTAGTTTGCCTTTCACATTATCTCCCCTTCCCCACTCCATAATCCCCCAAAATGGTCTACCTTCTAAGTTGCGTTTTAATTGGAGTGCAGATTTTGGGGACCTATGTTTCTTTCCTCTTAGTGGCCTTATTTTTTTTTTTTAAGGGAAATCTTAACTGAGTGTCTGGGTTTCTGATTTTATTCAATTCTGGCTGTATTTAAGAGGATCCCCACCAGTAGATGGCAGCAAAATCTGATGTGTTTCCTGTCCACTCTGCTAGCTTTGGGGATAATAAAGGGCCGAGTCTTGTCTTGGTTTTTCACCTGTCTCGTAGATTCCTTGGGTTTGACTTTAACATCTGAAATCTGAACTGCCTACATTAACTTGGCCATTGTTAGCATTCACGTAGATCTGCTCTAAATCTCGTGTTTCAGTCACTGCCTTTATGCTGCCTCTAGGGGTTATCTGCTCAGTGGAGACATCCTCAGGTCCTTCTTATTTCAACTGAATGTCTAGGCTGACCTTCCACTAATAACTGGAGGGGTGAAGGTGCAAAGCTCACTTCTTTTAATGAATAGCTTAGCACAGGTAGGGTCCAAGGTTAATGACTTGGCCCAGTGTGAAAACAAGCTTCACAAAAGAACAATATTAAAATGGGCCAGACTCAAAGACAGCCGCAGTTCAGCAGCAGATAGGTCCAAAGCTCTAGGAGGTAGAACAGGCCCACACTTCACCTGACAAAACAGAAGAGGGAAAAAATGGTAATAAGCCGTAAGAGGTCATATGTGAAGTGGCCCTTTCAATGCCACTGAGAGCTTATTCATCATCAGACTGGGGATATGCCTCCATCAGGAGAATGGCAGCCATGCCTCAGGGCATTGGGCTCCAAAGGGGAGAAAACCATCTTCCTAAGGAAGGCGTGTGCTGCTTCCTTCAGACACCTCCAGGAATGGGAATGTCAGCTCGGTGCAAAAGCCAGAACCTGGTTTCAGGACCCAGCCTTCTATACAAAAGGAAGACCTATTAAGAACTTGACTCCTGGGTGTATAGCCTCTATTCTGAACAAAGCTGCTGTGTACACCTGACTCTCTAAGGGCTCTGGCAGTATGTCCCAGACTCCTAGCAACCCCACATTTTACAGTGTAATGTGGCTCCAGAGACCTCAGTTCAGAGACGGCCAGTTCATCTGTCCTGGCGCACTGCAGCTTTTTACCTGAGAAGCATGCATCACCCCCCTACGAGGTCAGGCTCTAGACTCGAAAGACAGTAGTGGTGGGAAGCTGGTCCTGGTGCAGGAATAAAAAACAGACCAACCACAACTTTAAATCAGTTTATTGACACTGTAACACAACACACTTGCCTCCCTGGCACCCCCATCCCCCTCATCCAGACTAGATCTCTCCCCTTAGAACAAGCTGTACCTTGAAAACAAAAGGGCAGGCCACCTCTACTACCCCAGTCCCACCCCCAGGCCCTGTGGAGCAGGGTCTCAGGCACTATTCAGAACCTACTGGGGGGTGGGGAGGTACAGTTAGCACTACATCAGCCAGGCAGAGGCATCCAGTCCTTAGGAACAGATTTCCCCCTCAATCCCCAGGCCCTGAGTAGCTATTCCTCTTCCTCTCTGCTCTTTGTGAAAACAACTCGAGGACACTTTTGCGCATGGGGCTGCACAGCCTATACTCAGGAGCCCCTGGGGTGACAGGAAGGAAGCAAGGAAAGAAAATACACAAGTCTTAGAAACCAAAAAGAAAGCCCAATAGCTGGGGAGCCTGAGCCTGACAGTGCTACCCACCAACCCTCCAGGTCTTGGCCCAGACCCAGAGAGTCCCTCCCCCTCGAGGCAATGTCCTCCCCCTAGGCTAGACAGAGCACATCACACAGCGCAGTTTAGAAAAGCTCCTAATGCCAGTTCATAAACATCTTCATTTACTACTGGTGATTACATGTGAATAATATGTTTATACTGTTCTTTATGGAAAACAATTTCAACGAGTCAACTCCAAGAACAATAGGCAACCCTCACCCTGAGCCCCTCAGCGTCCTTCCCTAGACAGCGAGGAGCCCCCTCCTCTGTCCCAGGGCTGCCTAACTTCCCCTCTTTCCCCACTGTGGCTCTTGGGCAAAGCATCCTCTGACCATTAGTGCTCATTGGGCAAGTTCTGGTCCAGGGGGTAAACCATGAACATCACATCTGGCCGAGAGGGTACACAGGGATGGCCTGGACGTACAATCTCAAAGCCCAAGAAGCTGAAGGTCTTCAGGAGTGGAGCTGCAAAAGATAAGAGTGTAAAAAGGATTTTAATAAGAACCACAAAGGTAGGGTCAAATGAAGGAAAAACCCGAAACAAAAATGGAATGAATAAGACTAGTCCTTGACTAAAAGACCCTTTGGGCACTACCCTCCACGACTGCCAAGTTTATGTAGCAAACTCAAGGGCCCCACCTCACTGTATAGGAACCCCCTTCCCCCTCCCTAGACCCCATTTTCTGGGAAGTAGGACTCAGGCTGCTTTAACTCCTCACCTCTGTCTTCCCGGCCCTTCCTGAAGCAGACGAAGACGTAGTTCACTTTCATCTTCTCTTCCGCAAACTCCAGCAGTGCTAACAATCTGCAAGAAGGAAAGAAGTCAGGCCCACTACCACCTCTCTAGACTTCCCACCCACTACTCACAAAAAGGCTTTTTGAGGCTTACAGCCACAGTATAGAGAAACTTCAGGGAGAACGTTCCTATTTCAAGACCCCAAGAGCTCTGAATTCAGAAAAATAAGCTACAATCTTTAAGAAAAATGTTTTTGGAGCCCTAGCCGGTTTGGCTCAGTAGTTAGAGCGCCAGCTCTTGAACTGAAGAGTCCTGGGTTCGATTCTCGTCAAGTGCAGGTACCTCGGTTGCAGGCTCAATCCCCAGCCCCAACTGAGGCACGTTGCAGGAGGCAACCAATCGATACGTCTCTCTCACACTGGTGTTTTTGTCTTTCCCCCTTCCTTCCACTCTCTCTAAAACTCGATAGAAAAAATATCCTTGGGTAAGGATTAATTTTTTTAAAAAAGGAAAATGTTACTGGATTATCTCTTCCTGGAATAGGGGTTCTTCCTCTGACCAACTTAACTAATACAATTCACAAGATAGTGTGGGGCCTGGGAAGAGAACCCAGTTTTTCAGGGGCCTTCCAAAGTTGCCAAGTTTGATAATGACTACCTGCCACTGAGAGGGACTCTTGAGCCCTAACACTGCCAAGAAGGAGTTCCTCAAGAGAACTCTGTCCTCAGGACTGTTTCTCACACACCTGACTTGCTTGGAGGGCCTTGCCCATACAATGAAAGCCCATCGGCTCTCTGAGGTTCCTGGCCTTTTGAACTGCACCACTGTATGGTGGCTCAAGGAGGATTTAATGTCTGCTGGGAAGTGTGAACCATGGAGTGATTAATGACAGGGATTTGGTTAATGTGATAATGATCTGCTTTAATTATAACCTAGAGCAGGCCTGTTTTACTAGCTAAAAATAACCTGTTTCAAAATGGTATCTGCTTGGGAGGCCTAGAGCTAGGGAAGAAGGCAGACTCCCTACTGCTCTGTTCTCCCCAATAAGCATATCCCTTTCTCTGGAATGGGACCTCTTTCCCCAGTTGCTCCTTCCCTTCCCCCAGCCCTTGCTCCTTACCCTTCTTTGCTCCCATCAGCTAATACTCCATCTGGGATTTCTATAAACAGGCTCTGGCTGGACAGGACTGCATCCCAGGAAGAGACCTTCACCTCGGTGACCTCATACTGGAAGTGGACGATGTGAGGTTTTCCATCGTTCACAGGGAGGTCCTGGGTCACAGTGAGCTTCTCGTCCTGGGAAGAGATTAGTCCAGGGACCATGTTACTACTGTTTCTAGCCACATCGTAGGCTCCCCTTACCCGTGTGGTGCTGAGAGGCCCCTATGGTCAATCTCAGGGTAGCATGGGATTGAGGGCACCATGAAAATATAGAGCTAAACAGAGCCATGCTAGCTAAATAGAGCCATCACTCATTAGGCATTAAGGCTAGGTGATGTTGGCTAAAAGCCAACATGATAGGAAGGGAAATATTTATCAAGTGCCCACTAGATGCCAAATACTGTGCAAAGTGCTTTCCCATTTGTCAATGACCACAAGCAGCACTTGAAGTAGTCATATAATATCCCCATTTTAAATATGAGATAATAGGGGTCCAGAACAATTAAGCAACTGACCCAAGGCTCCACAGTAAGTAATGGCACAGTTAACCAGGTCTCC
>NW_006295825.1:2229797-2236315 GCF_000327345.1 Myotis davidii | reverse complement strand
ACAACATCATACTTTTTTCCTTCCCTCTGAAAGAGAGACATTAGAAACAAAATATGTGTGAGGCGTGCCTGGGACCCAGATTAACCAAAGCCTGCTTCTAGGTAGACCACGGGGTCCATGTTGTGTCTCCTGGCCACAATCTCAGGAGACCAACACTCAGCTGCCCTGCTACCCTACCCTTCAATGTCAGTCTTAGGGTGAAGCTAAACCAACTTCTAGGCCTCAATCACAGGAGAGCAAAAGCCAGCGAAGGGCTGGCTGCCCCAGCCCAGATCATTCCCAGGCAGATTCTCAGGGTTCCCTGAAGCCCCTGGACTGTGCCATTTGCTACCAGGGTGATAAGTTACTGAGATGCAAGGCGCCCTCTCCTTACCATAAACCATAAGGAATCCAAAGAGGACCACACCAAGACACAGCTTCCCAAGCAGGCTGGTAAGGTACCAGTCAGAGTGGCAAATAAGACAACGGGAAAACTGCTCCTCCTGGCCCTTGGTATTTCTCAAGAAAAACAGGAAGGAGTAGCACCTGCAAGAGCTCTCGCACCCTTCCTACTCCAGACCCTGAACTGGCACTAAAGTGCTGACCGCCAAGAAGATGGCAGGGTGTTTGCTTGGTGCAGATATTCTTCTACTACTCCCCAGAAGCAACATAGCAGCCACAGTTCAGAGTCCTTCCCAATCCCCCTACTGGTCTGGCCTGAGTCGGATTAAGGGAAGTGATTGCTGTCCTTAAGTAACAGCGCAACGGAGTCAGAAGGCTCTGCTCTAAGCCTTCTGCCCGAGGGTGGTCCTTACCTTATATATTAGAGCTGAGAGAGAAGGATCCCTGCCGCCCCCTCGCCCACCGGGGATCTTCGACAGTGGGTGAGGGGCATCAGGAGCACCACAGAGGCCCTGGAACAATGTGCCTGCAGCACTGGAGCTGGGGACAGTTACTCAAAGGCAAAATACTACTGCAAGAGATGGAGAATGTGAGAGAGTGAACACCAAGACATAAAGATTTAACCAACATCCCACCCCAATCCCTGCCCTGGCTCTCCCTAAGCAACTGCTCTAAGGCTACACCACTGGGCCAGTCCTTAAGGCTTCGGCTTTCAAAACTATGTCTGCTCTTAAAGGGCTGGAACCCACCGTCCTTGCAGAGGCATAGGGAGTCCAGCTGGATATGTGACCAGAAGAGCACCTGTCAAACACCAAACAGATCTCGATACTGTAGACCTTGGGCGGAACCAGATCCTGGCCTGCCTGCTAGGCTGAGCCCTATACCCTCCAACAGCCCCTTTCCTTACCCAGCAGGGTCTCTGCAACCCACGTGGCCAAATCACAAAGCCTACACAATTACTTTAGGCTGGAGAGCAGATGGGCCTCAGGAGTCACGTGGGCTGGGTACCACGCCGAGGAACTCCCAAGGCCACTTTTCCAATGATGGCCTCCTCCCTGATCTAAACAGAGTAACTGGGCAGAAATAACTTACCCAAATCCACCTAGGGTTGAGAACTGAATTACATCCAGGGATTTGGCTCGCAGAGAGGAGGTGCACCATAGTACAGGGTATTATGGTATCTTGAATATTATGGCATTTTGGTATGCCATCAAATGCTGGGCTTCCTTGCCTTTCTTTGCTAGAATCTGACCTGGCATGGGAGTCTAGGTGACGTTTATATGGTCAGAATGGATACTCAAGTGTGTATATATTGGGGGGTGGGAGACTGCTGGGAAGAGATGCACATGCTAGAAGCCAATAATCATCTCGAGGTACATGCCCTTAGTGGCCACCATGATTTTTAAGTGGACCCAACAGGGCTCCAAATTTGCTCCACTGCCTTCTTTGAATCCAATTTAATGGCTCCTTAGGCTGACATGTAGCTCAGTCCACAGGCCAAGGGCAAGTGAAACAATTCAAGAGGTGAGTTGTCTGTGCATGTACACCATGATTCAGCCAGCTCACCCGACTGTGCACATCTCTTCCCAACTGGGTGTTTAACGATGTCACGCTGGCAGTTTGAATCAACTATAGGGAAGTATTTATACCCCGGAAATCAACAAATGCTATAAATCAAGGCTTTCTTCCCCCCTGAAAACCAGTGGTAAAATAACATGAGGCACCATTCTTCATTCTGTCCTTTGCTTTCTATGGCATTGCATGCCAGACTGGGGGTTTTCACTTCGGCTCCGAGTGACAAAGCTGAACTCACATCTATTCTGGCAATGGTACAATAACCAAAGGACCAGCCCCCTGAGACCCTCAGAGACCTGTGTAAGCATTCCAGCTGAGACAGGAAGTCCAAACCCATCACTACTCTAGCTTGGCTCCTCTGTTCTCAAGGATTTCAACAGGGGGCCTGAAATTATACTTGGAAATTTCATTGGGAAATGACATTCCCAGGGCAGTGTCAGTGGGCCCAGGAGAACATCAATACCTGCGGGTGATAACCACATGTACCACCTCCTGCCTCCTCCGGAAAGTCTTAGAGCATCTCATCTCCCGCCACTCTTGGCCTCACTGAGAGATACTAAGAAAAGGGGCATGACTGAGGACTATGCTACTGTTATCAAGGATGGGATTCATTTTCTACTAGGGACAATGAGTTATTAATAATCCCCCCTTCCAGTGTGTTAAGGGAGAGGATTTCCCCCAAGCAAAGGCACACGCACAGCCCACATGATACTGTTTCCTTATCATTCCCTAGTGACCACTTCAGGCCTCTGAAAAAAGCTGGCTTGTACTGGTCAGTGGAGCTACTAAGCACTGGACAAACCTCCAATGGGGTAGACAGATGAGATGTGGCCTCATACACCAGAACGGTGTGGTTCACAAAACAACCAGATCCCCAAGGAAGGCCCTTGCAATTCTAGAATTCTGGTGCTAGGTCACTTAACTTCAATACTCCTAGTTCCAGAGAAATTATTCCTCAATGGTTTTAGATGGGAGACCTACATTCAACTCCTGACTTGCATTCCAACCACCATCTTGATTCTGAGCTAATTTTTACTTGCAAATGGCAGAGACAATGGAGCTAACCCACTGAAAAGTCCAGAATAAGGTGGGTTTTTCTTTTTATAGATTCAGAATCCCCTCCATCTTCCTAGAATGAATCCCTAGGGCCTCCCTGTGTCTAGCACTAATGTATAAGCTAATGATATGTCTGGTATCCTGATTTCAATCTTCTTCAAATAAATGCAAGAAGTCTATTCCATGGTAACAAATCATTTACTTCCCCAATCACACACAAGGGTCCTGGGAACTCTTTCCTCCTCCCCCACAAAATCTATAGAGAAAGCAAGCGTAAGTGTGGATGTAAGTAGGAGTGGAAGGGTGTTTCAGGCCCCCACGTGGGTATCCAGTTCCAGAAGAGAAACAGCTGGGGTTTGGGCTGAGCTTAGTAGATAGATCACAATAATTATCTTCATCGTATATCATAATAGATGTTTTTAGTTACTTGCTATGAATGGCAAATAGGTTTTTTTACCTGATCGTCATTTCTGATGTGAGAAGGGAAGGGAGAGGGGTACGAATGTGGTGGTTAAAGAAATAAAAGGGCATAAAATTGCCAGCAATGGCCTTCTCTTCTTGTACTAACTTTAGTGTTCAAAGGGTATTGAGGCAAAATATGCCACCAACTTCAATAGAAAAAGTGGATCTGGAGGAACTTAAGCACAAGAGAAAGTGGCTTCTAAACACGTCTTGCTGTCACAAGATCCAAAGCAGGTTAGACTTCATATTCAGTGTAGTCATGTTTCTACTGGTTCCAATGCCCAGCTTTTTCCACTCCTTCCTCACATCCTGCTCACTCCACTGGGGGGCAGGACTGGTTTAACCTCTATCACCAAAAGGATAATTTAACAAACTCAGTCTGGAGGCTGAAAGATCATGGCTGATTAAGGAGAATCAAATATATTAGACTGAACCCAAACATCCAGCGTAGCTGGTCCTGCTCTTGGAGGAGAAAAAACGATACCCCTCTGGAAATGAGGGTGTCAGGTATCCAAGTCAATTCAGAAGAGACGGGAGATTCGAGCTGATCTGTTAGTCCCTTTGTTTTCTGTTATTGGACAGGACCTTGGAAACACTCCCCGGGATACACGTGAATGCTACCAACATATCAATCCTGCTGCCTCTAATGTAAAGCATTCTGTGACTGTTTTCTGAAATGTGCTTAGCAGGTTATAATTTCACATACTGGCTACAGACAGGCAGTGTATGGAGTTGTATTCCTGGGAAATGCTGTGGTAAATCAAATTTTTATCATTCAAATCCTATTTTTAAATCTCTAGGGTGCTTACTATTTAAAGTAACCTTTAATCTCTTGATAAAATAAAGAATCTCCTATCAAAATCACTTCTAGTTGGCTGTCATGTGTTTTGGTTTTGTTGGTGTGTTTTTAAATTGATTTTTAGAGAGGAAGGGAGAAAGAGAGAGAGAAACATTGATGTGAGAGAGATACATCGATTGGTTGCCTCCTGCACGTGCCCCGACCAGGCATTGAACCCACAACCTTGACAAGAAATCAAACCCACGACCTTCCGGTGCACAGGACAACGCTCCAACCAAATGAGCCATACCAGCCAGGGTGACTATGTCAGTTTTAAGCAAGGTATAGCCTGCTACATAAAGATTTAATGTAAAAGTAATTCTGTGGCTAACTTCTATCAGCTAAATCTAACAAAGACTTGAATTGATATTCTCCTTCATATATTTTGACCATGTTTTACTTGAATCAGTGGCTTGAGCTTGTTCAAGTCTGCACCCTTTCTCTCTGGTTTCTATTACGTGTCAGAGGAGGGTCAGATGACCTTGCTATTACTACCTTATGGTATCAAGTGAAAAGACATCAAAACCACATTCCCAAACATTCTGCATTCATTCCTCCTTCCTCCTCTTCTGACCCATTCCTGTCTCTGGCTCCTTAGAACACTGCCGGGCCCTGACTCCCTCAGACAAACTGCTCTGACTCTGAGACTTGGGAGGTCTCTGATGACTAGTTCCTACACAAAGAGGGACCAAACCAGGGCTGCCGACACACTTAGCTAAAACGAAGTATGAAGAATGGTGGGAGGTGATGGCCACCTCCAGTCTAGTGTGTGTGTAGAGGCTGATTTCCAGCTGCCAACCCCCCTTCCATATGAGAAAGGGGTCCTGGTTAGATGCCAGGCATAAGTCATTTCAGTAGGGCTGTGCTGTGTGCCAAAGGGAGTCTACTTGCTAAGCATGATTTTAAAGAAAATGACATCACCACTCTGAATCATAGACTGAAATCAAAACTGGGTTTTGGTTGATTCTCCACAAACACAGTGGCAGCTAGAATATCTGTGCCTCTGATGTTTGCTTCTTACACAGATGATACTGTTACATCTTCTGCCAAAGGGGGGCACAATTACGTTTGCTACCAGAGACTGGTGGGTAGCTAGGTAATCATGCTTTAAAATAAGACCTTAAATTTACATTTTAGGTACCTCAATCTACTTTGTATCATCAAATCATCACCCAGTTCCAGCCTCTTCCAAGGACAGAATCACTTCATTGTTTATATAGTATCAAAGGCCCAGGAAATTTTCTTAAGGCTTATCTTAAAGCATTTATTCTGCTGCTGCTAATGTTCACTTCAGGTAACAAAATTCTTGCTCAACTACTTTGCCATTTCTGGGCTATATAGCTATCCATTAGGCTTCATAGCCTTCCAAATCATGGCACCAACTGGAATCAACATGCATACATACTGTTTCAGAAAGGGATGGATTACTCCCCTCCCCCCAGAAATGCACATATGTAACATCATCCCTCTATCCCAATCCTCAGTCCCCTTTTTTATATTTCTCAGCAGCTCTGAGGCTAAATTTGGATTTCTTGGCAGAGTGAGGAATTACTATTATTAGTTCGCAATGCTTTCTGAAGCATACCTCCAATTTGGGGGGATTCCTGACTATACTACAAGTCTCTTTTTCTCCCCCTCTCTGGGGTGAACTTGAAGGCACAGAACAGGAAAACCTGCTCTCCCTACCACCCCACATCGAGCAAGGCATTGTAGCAATAAATAAGGAATAACGAAGCCAAACTGCGGGGAGAGAAAGAAATTCCATTACCAGGGAGCGATGCAGTAAGAAGCTCAAGGCAGCTCTGATGGGCTCTTGTGCCCTGTCTACCCCCAAGAAAAACCACCTGTAGAAAGAACCAAATGCTTTTCCTCAGAGCCCATCAGACACAGACTGATCACATGGGTATCCAGCCAGGGCAAGCACTTCACATACTGTACTGTCAGTTACGAAGCAAGACTTACAGAGCCTGTCTTCCCCGCCCCCACAAATCCAGGAGGAGAAAGGCCTGGCAGCTTGATTTCCTTGGATTTAAACCTCGTGTTCAAACACTGTAATAAAAGTGTTTGTACGTGGTCTTCTTCCTTCCCCCGCCATCAGGACTTCTGACACTCTGGAGGTACTAATCAGAACAAAACTGGAAAGGAAGAGCCTTGTTCTCAAAACATACTGCGGGCTCCTCTGCAACTGTTTCTTCCAGGAAACCAA
>NW_006295825.1:2227006-2229766 GCF_000327345.1 Myotis davidii | reverse complement strand
GAACTAAACTCTAGCCAGCTCCCCCCTCTGCGGATACAAAACACCAAGAACACTGAAGGGGAAGAACATCCGGCTCTTATCAGAATCCCCAGTTAGGCTCTCCCAGGATTCCTTTTAGAGCAGAGCTAGAGGCAGGCCAGAGGAGGCTGGGAGACAAGCTATGGAAACAGGATTGCCATAACTCAAAGAAACCAGACACCCTGCACACACCACCCCACCCCCAGGCCAAAGTGGAGGAGCCACATCCAAGGCCTTGCTCCTGCCCAGGCCCTGGCAGGCCAACTGGCTCCTCCCTCCACCTGCCTGTCATAAAGCCAAGCCCCTCAAATTACCAACACACTAAGCAAGGGCCCTGGAGAAAAGCAAGCCTGTTTTGCCACTTAGGAAGCTGGAAGGAATCTCTAAGTTAAGCAAACCCAACCCCCTCTTTTTACATGTAAGCACACTAGCTAAGCCAGAGCTAAAACTCAGGTCTCTCAACCTCACAGTCAGTCCTGAGGGCTCCAAAGAATGCCTGCTGGGACCACACCACCTTCCAAAGCCCACAGCCCAGACAAGAACATAAAGGCTAGCAAAGAATGTTTTCCTATCGGTTCCTCTGCCTCCCTCCACCTCCGAGCTTCATTCTGCCCTCTCTCATACCTGCTGTCTATCCTCAGAACACATAGCCTTCTCTACCACAAATAATACCTTTTGCATCCAACACAATCCGAATATACATCCACTTCCACCTCCTCAGCTCCAGAAGGGGCTGGGTTAGAGAAGATGGAATAAAAGATGGGACTGCAAAGGGAGATGGACATGGAGAGTCTTGGAAAAGGAAAATGTAACAGCAGAATGGGGCTGTAGATGGAGGGTTTGGGAGGTGGGATAATGGGTCAAATTGGACCATAAAAAAAAAAAACAGGAAATAAGGAGTGAAATTTCTTTCTGCATGTAGGGAATAGAAGTGTTAGGGCTAGGTAAGAGTTTGAGAATGAAAATGACTATTGGCTAAGAACTGAGTAACAAGAGGTAGGCGAATTTAAAAGGCTGTGGCAGGTATCTTGGGTATTTTCCAGATAGTATCTGGGAAAGACTAAGGAAAACCCTGAAATCAAGGCCCTTTCCAGTTAAAGGGCTGACACCACAAAAGGAATACATGGGAAGGGTCTTCTGGGGAAGGGTGGGGAGGCAGCGTTTCTCAGTCCTGGCTGCACATGAGAATTATCCAGGGAGCTTTAAAAATATGTACAAACAGGCCCCACCCTATGCCATTTACACCAGGTCTCTGAGGTGGGGCCCAGGTGATTGATTTTTCAAATGTGCAGCCCTAGTTAAGAAAGACTAAGATACAAGAAAAGCTGAAGACCCAGCTGGACCATTTAAGGATGGTTCTGCTAAAGGAATGGGAAATGGAAAGTTCGAGGACATTTTAATGAGAAAGAAACCCCAAGTTTGAGAAGAACCTGGAGTGGTAATTAAAGCCCTACATGAAGAAAAGCAATAAGGAAGGCTATGTATGTAAGAGGAACTATAAAGTCTAGTTTTAAACAAACCAAGGCACAATTTAAGGAGGATTTGCAGGGAACGGATCTGCTTGCAAAACAATGAGGCCCAAGTGAGGGGCAGAGGCCATAAGGCCAAATCTGGGGACACAGAGGCTGGTATGGGGGACTAATGAGCTTCAGACTCCATTTGGAGCTGGCAGCACAAATCTAGGGGGAAAAGAAGGAAGACAAGTAGACCCAAATTGTAAATGGAAGCCATTCTGATGTATAAGAAGCAACTGGTGTTAATTATTGTGGGGCCCTAGCCGATCTGGCTTAGTGGACAGGGCGTAAGCCTGGAGACTGGAGGGTCCCGGGGTCCATGGGCACATGCCTGGGTTGTGGGCTTGATCCCCAGTAGGGGGTGTGCAGGAGCTGCCGAACAATCTCTCATCATTGATGTTCCTGTCTCTCCCTCTCCCGTCCTCTCTGAAATCAATAAAAATATATATATTTTTTTTAATTGTGGGGAACCAGGAAATTATGGGACAGTTTCAAAGAAGAGTTTGAGGCAGAAACACAAAGTATGTTTGAGGAAGAGATGGCAGATAAGAGCTGCCTTTGGAGAGGAGGAGGAGAAGTCGAGAAGAAAATTGAATGATGAATTCTGCCTCTTCGAGCAGGAGACAGCACGAACGATACAAGTTTAGAAAAGCCACTGTGCTCTTTCCAAAAGATGTACAGCCTTTCTCTCCAATGAACAGGGGAAGGCAGGATCCGGTTTTGAGGGAGGAAACCTGCCGAGGCCCAGCGTCCAGAGTATGGAGGCGCTGGAGGTGGGGAAAGGGGGTGAGCCTCCCATCAAAGCCTAGGTGGGTGGGGGTCTGTGACCGACCGATTCAAAGACGGGGTTCAGTTAAGAGGGGAGGAGTACAAGTCAAGACGAGTTCCAGATGAGAGTGCTTAAAGGGCAGGCGGGTGGAGAAGGGTGTCTGGGGGAACCCCGTGAGAGGAACAGGATGGAAGGTAGGGGTCAAGTCCGAAGTGCTGGATAAATAAATGGAACGAGGTTGGGAGACAGGAAAAATGGGGCCTAACTGGGAAAGGGGTGTTGCGGGAGGAAGGAAGGGAAAAGCAGGAGCTGGAGTGAGGGACCAAGGGGAGGGCTGGCATCGCTGTATAGACTATTGGGGGGGGGGCCCCAATGGGTCCAGCTGAGACCTGGCGGAGGCGGCCTGACCTGCGGGTGGGCGGGGAGTCGGGGATAAGACCGAGGTCTTGGTGGAGGGCG
>NW_006295825.1:2215096-2226590 GCF_000327345.1 Myotis davidii | reverse complement strand
CAGCGCCGCGCGGTGTCCTGGGAAACTGGGGCCCACAACAAAGGGCCAAGCACCGCCCCGCCTCGCTTCCGCGCAGGCGCACCAGGGGGCCGGTGGCGGGAGGTGGGGGTCCGAGTGAGAAACGTTGCGGGATGGCTGTGGTTGCGTTGCCGGAAAGATACGTTGTATTTCAAGTAGTTTTTTCTAAGCTTTGAGCTGATCTAGACTCCTTGTTTGCGTGAAGCCAAGTCAGGGCTGTGTCATTTGTAGGTTCTGGGAGGATATTTATTAAACAAAATCTGAATTCTAAGAGTACTAGACCATTATTAGCACCATTACCAGACTGAGGTCAGGCCCACAGATCTCGGGTACTTCAGTTCATAATGCAAAGCAATAGCCTCAGCGGTCACCTGAGATCAACAATCTCTGCACCGTGAAGGGGTATCTCAGGTCAGTGCTCAAAGCCTGGCACTGGCTGGTGAGCATCTGAAGCCAGACACCTGTGGGTCAGGGTCCCAGTCCCCTGACAGCAGGGCTGGAAGGCACATCACAGACTTGTTCACAGTCACCTCCATTCATTATCCCTGTGGTCCCTGTCAAGAAGTCACAATCACTGGAGCAGGGGCCTCTCATCACAATCACTGCAGGCCACCATCAAAGACACTTCAACACAACCATCAGAACTCCCAACTCTGTTCATAGTCCATCCGGATTGTAAACAAGAGAGATCACATTATCTCAGAGCACGGTCACCTCGGGTCCCATTCATTTATGCAATAAATAATTATTGAACAGCTACTTACTATGTGCTCCAGGCATGTGCTGGAGTCCAGGAATACTCAGTGATCAACTAGGCAAAATTCCTGCCTCGATGTCATAATATGGCCAGAGGGAGAGAGAGACAGAAAGGCCATCACAATATGAGGTAAGTGCTCCATCTGAAGAAGACCACAGAGAAAGTGACGAGGGAATTAGGGATGCTTTCTAGAAACGGCGATCACAATCACTCCAGATCAGAGGTCGCTATGACCCCAAGTTCATAATTGCCCCAAATCACAAATGCCCCACATTAGAACCCTCTCAGGGCACCATTGCTCTACTTGACAAACAACATGCTTTTGGTTTTTAAATTATGAGGAAAGTTTGGAGCTGCCATAAACTAAGGCTTTTCCAGCAAAAATGGGAAGTGATAAATGATACCAGAACTGCCCAAATGATCACTCGATATTTAAGCCAGGCTGGTCCCATATTCTGGCTCACTTTAGATCCTCCGCCTTGTCCCCTTGGCTATCCCTACCTGCTCTTCCCAGTTTGAGGTAGGAATATTCTTACATAGCAGAATTACCCAGCCCTGATTCACCCTATCTCATAGTCCCAGAAACCTGGGCCATTTTCCTGGCCCTCAAGGCAGCTGGGATGGCTCATTTCTGCCAATCCATCTCTGGACAAGTAATCTTTTGGCCTGAAGAACAGGTTTTGACTGATCAATCAGAAAACATTGAAAACTAAATTATGTCAGTCACAGTGACCACTTATTACACATCATGCTAAAAGCACTAATTTACACAGCTCCCCACTCCCATTTCATAGATGAATGAAAACTCAGGGAGATTTTGCTAACAAGTTAACTTATTTGCTCTAATTCATAAAGCTAGCCCTAGCCGGTTTGGCTCAGTGGGTAGAGTGTGGGCCTGCGGACTGAAGGGTCCCAGGCTCGATTCCGGTCACGGGCACATGCCCGGGGTTGTGGGCTCAATCCCCAGTGTGGGGTGTGCAGGAGGCAGCCAATCAATGATTCTCTCTCATCATTGATGTTTCTGTCTCCTCTCCCTCTCCCTTCCTCTCTGAAATCAATAAAAATATATTTTTTTAAAAAGCTAGTGAGTGGCAGAGTTAGAATTTGGACCCAGAGTTGCCTGACCCTGTGCTTTGTCTGGACTTACATGGCGAAGGAGTGATACGGCCTCTGCCACAGCTTGCTGTTTGAAGGAGTGGGGCTGCCTGGCCAGCAAGCGACAAAAATGGAGAGCCACCTTCCTATATGCTTTCCACTATGCTCGCCACTAGCCACGTGTGGCTATTTAAATTTAAATTAATTAAAATAAAGCTAAAAATTCAGCTCCTCGGTCCCATTAGCCACACTTCATGTACTTAATAGCCACATGTGGCTAGTGGTTAAGGTATTGCGCAGTGAAAATTTTTCCATCAACACAGAAAGTTCTGGACAGTGCTACATCCCATCATTCCCACGTCCCTACTGTATTTACTTCATTCTTCACTCTGGCAACATGCCTGCCCCGCTCCCAGCTCCCTGTTTCCACCGCGTCCTCCCGCTCTGCCCTCTGCAACCTGTGATCCCCAAATTCCTCCATATCTCAGCCTTTTCTCAGGATGCTGCCTTCATCGCTGGCCTGACCTGAAACCTGGCTCTCCCTTAAGGACACTGCTTCTTTAGCAGCCCTTTCAGGTGAATGCTATTTTCCTCTCATTCCCACGTACCTCAGGGTCAGGAAGTGGGTATGTTCCTCTCTCCCAGCACCTTTTCTGAACCCCTCCCTCCTACAGTGCTGCCCCTCCTTCCTACGAAACCCCTGTTTTGACTCTTGGCTCACTTCCCCTCTCTCCACCCTAAATTGTGTTTTATTTGGTGAGCTCAGCATCCATATGATGGCCTCTCCAACATCCTCCTCTCACTTCCTTGACCTCCTCACCCCAGCAATATTTTCCACACCGCAGCAGCTGCCTGCTCCTGTAGTCGCACCCTCAACTTTGTTTTCACCGAAAACCATACTTCTTCCAATATGTAGACTCTCTGACCACAACCTTTTTTTGTTTAATTTTTAAAATTTATTTGAGAGAGACAGAGGAAGAAGGGAGAAAGAGACATCGATTTGTTGTTCCACTTATGTATGCATTCAATGGCTGTATGTGGCCCGACCAGGGATGGAACCCTCAACTTTGGCGTATTGGGACGATGCTCTGACTGAACTGCCCGGCCAGGGCAACCTTTTTCTTAATTAAGCCTCCCTCAGTCGTTTTTTGGCCCTTCTCATGAGCTCCCATCCCTTGCCCTCACTAAATTCTCACTATTCATTGGCCCTAGTTTTTTTGTTCCTTCCCTTTAGCTTTACTTCCATCATCCATCATTGTAACCACTCTCTTGCCCCATCTCCTCCCTCGGTACTTGCCTGGCTAAACCTTTAATCTGGATAAACCCACCATCTGCCTCTTCAGTGCTTTTGCTAAAGCAAAACCACACCACCAGGCAGATTATCTTCATTCCATGTTTGCCATCCTACCCTCAAATGGCTCTCAACAGTGCCTGGGAATTCCTGCTACATTTCTCCAATAAGTTTGCTTTTCCACTCTCTAAGACAACTTGTATACCTATTCTCTCTCTCTGCAAAACCTCTAACCCTCTCATCTTAGCTGATGACCTAGCCTCACACTTTTTTAAATTGATTTTTAGGGAGAGAGAACCATTGATGTGAAAGCACAACATCGGTTGGCTGTCTCCACGCCCCCTACCAGGGATCTAGCCCACAATCGAACCAGCGACCTTTAGGTGTACGGATGATGCCCAACTAACTGAGCCACACTGGCCAAGGGTAGTTTCATACCCCCCCTCCCCCAGTTTTATTGAGATATAATTGAAACATAATATCATATTAATTTTAGATGTACAACATAATAATTAGATGAATATCTCTCTCTAGCCCCTTATGTTACTGAGGAAATAGAAGAGAAACTTTCTCTTATTCCTGACACAATCTGCAAATCTATCTGCCTCTCCACCCACCTGTGTCTTTCCCTTCCCCTATCTGAGAATGCCCCACCTCCTTTACAAAAGACCAGCTAATCCCCCCACAGAAGCGAGGGCCCCATCCCCGCTCCTCTTTTCAAGAACCTGGCTCCTACAATCTCATCTTTCCCTCCAGCACACAAACATGCTCTCCCATCCTTAAAAAATAAGACAGCCATTCTGAACAAACAGTTTGGCAGTTCTTAGGAAAGTAACCATGCAACCAGTACATGACCCAGCAACTGTACTCCTGGGCATTCATCCCAAAGACATAAAAACTGTTCACATAAAACACAAAGAAACAACTCATGCATGTAAGTCCATAACAGCTGCATTCATAATAGCCAAAAATTAGAATCAACCCAGATGTCCTTCAGCAGGTGAACAGTTAAACAAACTGGGGTACATCCACACCATGGAATACAACTCAACAATTTTAAATTTAATTTTTAATTTAAAAAATAATATACATAATGTGATGAGTGTCCATTTAGGTAAAATCACAAATGTAAATACAATAAAAACATATTTAGCAACAACAAAATATGAGTTAGGTTACAAGGCAGAAGAGTATTCTAGTCCCTAGGCACTGCTCTTGCAACTCCAGGGAACAAAAATAGGCAAGTCTGAGAGAATATATGATAACACGTAAGTTAGAGGCTGGACAGATCATGAGGGGGCCCTGTTTATGGGTTGCATATCTATAGGATCTCATTCAAAAAGCTGTGTGGTGCCATGTGATTCAGACAAATCTGGGCTTGGCCACTGGCTGGCTGTATGACTTTGGACTAGTCAGTCACATGGCTACTGAGGGCCTGTCTCCTCCTCAGTGAAAAACAGGGACCATGGGCCCTGCCCTCCAAGACTGTGGGGGCAGGGGGGGGGGCATTAAATAAAGTAGTGTATGTGACAGCATCTACTTTCGGTGTCTAGAAAATGTTCCATAAATGTAAATTCAATTCAGTCCCACTTCTCTGTATAAAAAATCTGCTCTCCAGACAAGATCAGATAAAAAGCTAATTTATAGTGATAAAATTCATGAATGCTTACTGATGATGCTCAAAAAGAAAGAGAAAAGTGAGCGAGAGAGAGAGAAAGGAGAAGTAAAAGGAAAAAAGAAACATCATTGACCACCTTTAGAGAATTTGGAGAATCCAACTCATTATTCTGAACTTTGGTAGATACGGGGAGAGAATCAGGTCAAGCATTTAATCTGCCTTTAGTGAGCTGTGCTTTAGGTTCACAACATTATTGATGTGAGATTGTTCTCCTGAACACTGGTAAGAGTAATAAACAAGCATTCAATTTGATTTCCTTACAAACATGCCTCAAGGTAACCAATTAGGTAAGAAATGAAGAAGGAATAATAAAATATCAATATTTTACAAACCCTTAATGCGATCGATGGGTAAATTACCAATAGCTGTTACAGTTAAAAAGGAGAGAGACAGGACGGTTATGTACCCCCTGATGAAAGGGTTCATCACCACTTATGAATATTCTAGACAAAAACTTTAACCTGAATCTGAGTGAGCTTTCTAATGAAATACAGTTTACAGAAAACAAAAGGAGAGAAAAGAATGCAATCAGCAAAATCTTGAATATAGGAAATTTCTAAAGAAAAAAAAATCTCTCTTTACCAAATGGGGTGGGGTGGGTAGGATCTGTAGATTCAAATAGATTTAAGAGACTTATCCACCAAAGGGAACCAGTGTGACCCTTTTGGGATGTTAACTAAAGCTGTAGAGAGAATCATTTCACAGGATATACGTAGATCAAAGCATTGTACACCTAAAACTAATACAATGTTATATGTCAATTGTACCTCAATGTTTAAAAAGGAAATAATTATTCTTGTTTTAGGTCTAGTTGTTTTATAAAGAATCCTTATCTTTTTTCTTTTTTTAAAATATATTTTTATTGATTTCAGAGAGGAAGGGAGAGGAAAAAAGAGATAGAAACATCAATGATGAGAGGGAATCATTGATTGGCTGCCTCCTGCATGCCACCTACTGGGGACCGAGCCAGCAATCCGGGAATGTGCCCTTGACCGGAATCGAACCTGGGATCCTTGAGTCCACAGGCCGAGACTCTGTCCACTGAGCCAAACCGCTAGGGCTAGAATCCTTATCTTTTAGTGATACACACTGAAATATTTATGAATGAAATGAAATGTCTGAGGCGAGCTCCAAAAAAACACAAATGAGTGAGGACATGGATAACACCAGAAGCTATGAGTTGATGGCTGTGGAACCACGCTTTTAACTTTTATGTATGTTTGACATTTTCCATAACAAAAATTTGGAAAACAAATAATAACAGCAACAACAAATCATACCCTCCCTGTGCCAACCTGACATCCACCCCATGGCTCACATGGGCTGCTCACGTCCGGGCACCTCTGACCCAGAGCGGGCTTTCTGTCTTCCTGCCTGACTCAGGAGCATGCAATAGAGGTGACCGCTACTTTCCTCTGGGGACGCTGTCCTCTCTTCTCCTCTATGACACTGTCCTCTCCTGAGCAGCCTCTGGCTGCTGCTTCTCGATGGCCTTTTCCACTTTCACCAACTCTACCTGCCCTCGATAGCCCTGGATGATCTCATTCATTCCCATGAATTTATATATTATCCATGGTCTGAAGGTTCCCACGCCTGTGTGTCTAGCCTAGAATCCTCCTTTAAGCTACAGACATACAGGCGCTATGACAAGGTCAGCCTGGCTCTTACCGCACATGCCCAAATCCTTCATTCCGCCTGTCGCCTCAAACCCGGTCCTTCCCCAGGGGTCCCCTTCTTTCCCATCTCCATAAACAGCCCTCCGTCACCTGCTGCTCAGGCAGATACCTAGTTGTGGTTAGAATTCCTCTCTTCCCTCACCCCTCTTCCCTTCTCATCCAGCCCATCATAACAAGTCCTGTCATTTCTGTCTCCAAAATGGTCACATCTATTCTCCATCTTTCCCACCCTAATCCCAGCCACCACCATCGCTGCTCAGAAGACTCCGGCCTCTTCCCTGTCTCTTTTCTTGCTCTCTTCCAATCCACTCTCCTCTAAAATGCCGGGTAGTTATATTTTAAGAAGTATTTGTAAAATGTAGATGGTGTCAGTATTGTGCTTTGAGCCCTCCAAGGGCTCCCCACCTCTTTGCCATGAATCCAATCCCTCTCCTCTCCTGCCTTCTATTGTGGGAAAATTGTATTGTGGGAAAAGTCAACGAACGTTTGGTGAAGCCGGAAAGCTTACAGTAAAGCTGGAGAGACATTGTTTACATGAATGAAACAAGTAGGAAGCAATGAGTGCCAAAGTGTGTTGCTCAGCCCGCGAGTGGAGGAATAGAGAACTGCGGTCAGCCTCTCTGCTAGTAACAGACACAACGTAAATCCCACCTTTTCCAGGTGGAAACGGAGCCTGAGGCACGAAAAAAAGGTAAAGCTGAAGGTTCTAAAAGGCCCAACAAGAAGATTCGGACACCAAGGGCTGGGCATTTTCTCTCTGTTTCCGGGCAGGGTTACGCCGAAGCTGCGTTTGGGACTGTGGGAGGTTCCAGAGGACAGCCCTCCCCCTTCAGGGGCCATGGACCTCGGACACGCACAGGTGCTCTTCGCGACTCTTTCCTGCTCTCAGGACTGTGTAGGTTTCCACGTGGCCGCTTTTATATGGCCGCGCTACCCAGGGGCAGAAGTCACGTAAGGGATGGAATCAAATGTGAGGGCAGCGGTTCTCAATCTGTGGGTCACGACCCCTTTGGGGGTCGAACGACCCTTTCACAGAGGTCACCTAAGACCATCGGAAAACACATATATAATTACATAATGTTTTTGTGGTTCATCACTACGCTTTAATTATGTTCAATTTGTAGCAATGAACATACGTCCTGCATATCGGATATTTACATGACGATTCATAACAGTAGCAAAATGACAGCTATGAAGTAGCAACGAAAATAATCTTATGGTTGGGGGTCACCACAACATGAGGAACTGTATGAAAGGGTCGCGGCACTAGGAAGGCCGAGAACCGCTGTGTTAGGGGGAAGAGACTGGTTTTCAGCGCCCATGCGCCCTGTCCTGGGACCATGTGGGGTGTGGCAGGAGGAGGGAACGAGGACGGGCCTGTCCTTACCTCACAGGGTCTGGCCTGCACCCCCCGGGCCACTCCCTCCGGCAGGTTCCCAGGAGCGGGGAGGAGAGGGCAGGCTGGCTTGTAGAGGTGGCAAAGGTTAGTGAGGCGCCCTGCCCCTGGGCTCCCTGAGCAGGAAATGCCTGGCGGAAGGCAAGGCCATTAGAAGCACCAGAACCAAGAGGGAGCAAGGGGCAGAACATTATTTTAGACCAACAGGAAAAACACAAGTTGTGGTTGTCACCAACTTCCCAGGCCCAGAAATCGGGAATGACTAGTAACTCCTTTCTGCTCCTCTGAGAACGGCCCCACAGCCTGTGAGCACTTCGTCCCTGGCCGTCGGGCCACGATGGGCTCTGTCTAGAGAGAGAACGCGCCCTCAGATCTGCGTGTTCTGGTCCAGCACTGTCTTCTCAGCACTTGCTTTCACCTCTGGAGAAAAACTTCAGGAAAAAACGACCCTTTTTTCCCCACCCACTTTTACTGGTCAAAATCCCCACCAAAGCCTGGCTTCAGCCCCTTATACCAGGAATTATACCCAAGGGGGAGTGTGGTCACCACTGGCTACCGCATAGAGGGGAAGGGGCCAACCTAAGAAATGGGAGAGGCCGGCCCGTGTGGCTCAGAGCCCGGCCGGTGTGGTTCAGTTCCAGGGCACGGCACAGGCCCGGGTTGTGGACTCGATCCCCAGTCTAGGGCGTGCAGGAGGCAGCTGATCAATGATTCTCTCTCTTCATTGATGTTTCCATCCCTGTCTCCCTCTCCCTTCCTCTCTGAAATCAATAAAATTATATATTAAAAAAAGAAATGGGAAAGAGCTGTCAGACATGTGAGGCTTCACAGGGAAGGCGAGGAGGTAGGGAGAAAGGTTGAGGAAGGCCGACCTTCAGGGCAATGAACCGAGAGGGCGGCTGTGCGGTGGGAGTAGGGCAGCCAGGGAGCCCGCGGCCTGCCAACCGCCCTGGGCTTTGTGCCCGGTCTCTGATCTGCCGCATTGTTCAGCTATTTCCTCCCCCCCTGGAAGTAGTAAGCAGTAAGGGGGTGGAAGGGGGGGGGGCGTGCATGGCCAGGAGTAAATGGAACAGGGTGGAGCTTCAAGGCTGTGGGGGGGCGGGGGCGGGAGGGGACCCGCGCGTCCATTCCCATGACCAGCTGCCCTTCCGGCCACCCGGCGACCGCGTGGGAAAGGCCTTGGGAGCGCTGGGACAGTGTGTGGATGTGTTTTCATTTGTGTCTGACTGCCTTGCTTGGCTGTAGTCACAGGACAAAGCCCCTTGAGAAACAGTCACCAGGCTATGTTCCCACTGGGCTCTGCCCTGGGAGAGGCAGAGGAACCCGCCCAGCGCCCGAGAGAAGGGCTCTGGGGGCCGTAGGTCCAACTCCCTGGAGGGGTCTTGGCTTCTGGTGACTCTAGATGGGCTGACTTCCTGGACCCATGAGGGCGCTAAGCTCCCGCTTCCTGGCAGTCCTCTAGCTGGGTGTGGGGAAGCGGGTGAGAACCGGACGTGAGGAGTGAAGTCAACAATCCCCACACGTCTCTCTAAGAAGCCCAGACTCTCATAACCACACCGACCGCAGAGCCAAGCGCCATGCCAGAGACCAAAGCATGGCCCAGTGTCCTGCCTTCAGGCCGCAGCCATAACGCAGAGATCACACACCAGCAGCCCACAGGCCAAATGCATCCTGCAGATTTTAGAGAGAGAGGAAGGAGGGGGGAGAGAGAACCATCTGCTGGTTGTCTCCTGCACGCCCCCTACTGGGGATGGAGCCTGCAACCCCGGCCTGTGCTGACGGGGAATTAAATAGGGCCTCCTGGGGCGTGGATCGATGCTCAACCACTGAGCCACACCGGCAGGACCAGCTGCTGTTACTTATCACCTTGCATGATTATTACATAGTTTTTAATGTCCTTATCGCTATAAAAAATGATGGCATAAAAGAAAGAGGGCCATCTGTTTCTGGAGAGAGTATTTCTACTCAGCCAGGCATATCTGTGAGCAAATGACGGTGGGATTTAGTGTCCTCCCACCACCTTTTCCCCACAATTTCCTCCACCTTCCAGTGGCATGTGCTCACTGCCACCTTCTGACAATACTACGCCACAGACTCTGAGCCAAAATTACTTCCTATGCCTCCCCTCCCCGCAAAATAACAATTGTCATGATCTCTGTGAGCAAATCCCAGTTGCAAGGCATAAAGGAGTAATGTCTCGGGAGCAAGCCCCAGCTCATCCCCAGCCCCAGGTTGCTAGTGACCTTCTAATAAAGCTGAAACTCCTTAGCTGGAGGCATTCCCTCATGCAGAGGCCTGTGGATACACGAAAACACATCTGATGGAGCTAACACTGAAAACCAAGGCCACATCCGGGAGGTAGGACGGGGCCAGAAGTGGAAGTAATGGTCCCAAGCCTATCCATAAAGTTTTAAATTTTTATAAGGAGACTGTATCATGCATAACTTGCATAATTAAAATAAATATGAAGCAGAAATGCCTTAGCCTAGTAAATGTTAGTCTCACCCTAATTTACCTTTCCAGCTAATCTCAGATTACTCCCGGTCTTAAACTAGTCCACTCACAGCTCCCTGGACATGCCCTATTTCTGCTTTCATACCTTTTCTCTCTCTTCCTCCTACCCAGAATGCCTTTCTCTTCCTCCTCTACCAAGCCAAACCCAGCCCATTCCCATGACAGAAATCTTTCAGTAATTTAGCTTACGCACACCCTAAACAAAATTGTAAAATTATGTACCCCTCAATAAAGCTGGCTTTAAAAAAATATATTCTCTTGAAATGTTTAAATTAAAAAAATTTCCAGCCCTAACTGGCTTAGTTCAGTGGATAGAGCTTTGGCCTGCGGACTAAAGGGTCTTGGGTTCAATTCTAGTCAAGGGCACATGCCCAGGTTGTGGGCTCAATCTCCAGTAGGGGTGTGCAGGAGGCAGCCGATCAATGATTCTTTCTTATCATTCATGTTTCTCTCTCCCTCTCTCTTCCTCTCTCTGAAATCAATAAAAATCTATTTATTAAAAACACAGGGAGAGACATAACTAGGTTTACAGTTGTAAGTATGCAAAGAGTTATTTGTGTATTATCAATATATATAAAAGGCTAACATGCTAAGTGTCCCGCCCTCTGACCAATGACGTCACGTAGCAATGCCGGCTTCCTCTCCCTAGTGACTGGCCTCCTTGCAGTTTCTTCAGCCCAGGAACACAGCTTGCTTTGTAGCCAGGTACAAACATTTCACACTGTAACCAAATGTCTGTGAAGCTTTTTCCCATGCCTTATCTCATTTAATCCTCACAGAAGTCCTGGAGTAGGTAGATAGGAGACTCGGTGGAATCCTATTTTCTTTTTGTTAGCCAGAAAATGGAGATTTAGAAAGCTTAGAAACCTGACCCGACTGAAAAGAAGAAATGGTGGACCTTGAAAATGACTTCAGGTTTTCTCACTGCACAAAATATAGTCAAACACTGTTGCAGTTAAATATTTTACCCTTTGTTCTTCTTGCATGATCTACACTGCTTTGTGTTGATATTTACTGCTGTGTTGCTGACAATTACCTGAAAGAGAAGTTGGGGTGCTTCACTGGGCTG
>NW_006295825.1:2199851-2214952 GCF_000327345.1 Myotis davidii | reverse complement strand
AATATATTTTATTGATTTTTTACAGAGAGGAAGGGAGAGAGATAGAGAGTCAGAAACATCGATCAGTTGCCTCCTGCACACCTCCTACTGGGGATGTGCTCGCAACCAAGGTACTTGCCCTTGACCGGAATTGAACCTGGGACCTTTCAGTCCGCAGGCCAACGTTCTATCCACTGAGCCAAACTGGTTTGTGTGGGAAATCTTTGATTTGCAAAAGGATGTATTAAATAGTGCTTTTCTCAATATTGAAATCAGCATTTTATTTTAAATATATTTTTATTGATTTCAGAGAGAAAGGAAGGGGGAGGGAACAGAAACATCAATAATGAGAGAGAATCATTGATCAGCTGCCTCCTGCAACACCCCCCACTGGGGATTGAGCCGGAAACCCAGGCATGTGCCCAGACCGGGAATCAAACCGTGACCTCCAAGTTCATAGGTCGACAATCAACCACTGAACTGCACTGCACTGGCTAGGCTGAAGTCACTATTTTAAATTACTTATTTGGAGTCCCAGAGATTTTTACACATCAAGACAACACAGCAAAGTCAGATTTAGGATGGAGAAGAGGTAAGTCCTTTGTATAGTACAGGCTAAATTATGCTGCACTAACAAGCAAACTCAGAATCTTAGTTGCTTAAACCAACCAAGGTGTTTTTTTTCCCTCTCCCCTCAACTCTTACCCCCAGCTGAGTCACTCAGGGTTAGTTGAAGGGGTCCAGATTCGCCATCTGAAATGTCATGTCACCATGGCAGAGAGAAGGTGAGGAGACTATACATGGCTCTGAAATGCTTCCATCAGAAGGACACACTTTTGCTCCTATTTCATTGGCCAGAGCAAGTCCCATGGCCACACCAAACTTCTAAAAGGTGGGAAAGTACCTGAAAGGAAAATGGGCGAACAGCACCCATGAATACCACACCTTTCTTTTGTAGAATGGGAGACAAGAAATTTGAAAATGAAGGGAAGAGAGGCGTTCTCAGGCACAGAAGAGTGCAGATGGAACATGTGTTCTGGAAATGGACTCCCTTCAACTAACCCTGCCACCTACCCTTAGGAACACCTTTTGTATCTCTAGGGGTATCCATGCCCCAGTGTGAAGACCACCGCTGCCTGGGGGCCTTCACCGACCCTGTAGATTCAGGGACCTTGCCTGGGTCCTGCTGCCATGTTGCTTACTGGCCAATATCCATTTTGAAGCTACTGGGAGTTAGTTACCTATTTATTTATTCAAATATATTTTTATTGACTTCAGAGAGGGAGGGAGAGGGAGAGAGCGATAGAAACATCAATGATGAGAGAGAATCATTGATGGGCTGCCTCCTGCACGCCCCCTACTGGGGATCAAGCCCGAAACCAGGGCATGTGCCCTTGACTGGAATCGAACCTAAGACTCTGCAGTCTGCAGGCTGATGCTCTAGCCACAGAACCAAATAAGCTAGGGTGAGTTAGTTACCTTTTTATATATATGTATAATATTTTCTTAACAATCTGTGGTCTCTTTAAAGATGGGAACCATATCTGCACATTTTTATACCCCTCACACTATTTAGCGAAGACGGTCAGAAAATATATGAGCTCTGCTTGATGGCTGAACCGGTTGCTTTTCTCTGTGTGCTTCAGTCTCCTCATCTATGAAGTTGGAATAACAAGGCTAGCCCTGCCCATGACAACTGAGATGACAGAAACGCTCTCCAGTCCCATCCACTTCGTCTGCCAGGAATCAGTGTCTTGACACTGAAATTCTGAAACCCTGTATGTGATGATGAGCCACTGAAGGCTCTTGAAAAGAACTGTGGACAGTGGGTCTAGGCAGAATCAGTGACTGCTGGGTGGCTGGGGGGATCTGGGAGATGTGTGTGTGTGTGTGTGTGTGTGTGTGTGTGTGTGTGTGTGTGTATGTTGGGGAGCTAAGGGCAGAAAGTCAAGGTAGAAAGTTGATCCTCTGATCCAGAGGTGAGGCAAGAGCGCCCTCTGGGAGGCGAGACAGGGAATAGCGAGCCTCACTGCACCCTCAGGGAACGACCCAGAACCCCCTTCCAGAACCCCCAAATCTGGATTCAAGATAGATCTGTAACCTTGGCAGAGAGAGGGAGATCACAAGCAATCCTCACTCCTGCCAGCCAAAACCAATTGTTTCCTGCATCCAACTCTGCCCCCTGGTGGCTTCTGGAGGCATTGCCAGTACATTCTGGCTCCTCATGGGGAGATCATGGATTGATTTGGGTGAAGAAAATATGGCCAAAGCTGTAGAAAAAGAAGGGAACAAAGGAGGGAGAGGACAGGGGCATATACATGGATTGGGGGTAGCTGAGAACTTGGGGTCAGTCTCTGTCCACAGACTCACTGCAAAAAGTGAGACACTAGAAGAAACCTTTAAGTTGCAAACCAACAACAAACATGACATGAGTGTGGTTAAGCCCATGAAATGGTATTAACATTGTTTTTGTTAGTTGTTAACATCCAATATCAGGAATTTTCATATTAAAATGTGAATGTCCAGTTTCTCTTGAAAAATCAAAACATCAAGGGGCCCCATCCTGTCAGCAGCAGCTGGCCGGGGCTGAACTCAAGCTGCTGCCCCTTTCAGCGGGGCATGAGGTCTCCTGCCGCCCAGTCACCCAAGCTGCCCCCTCACTCCCTGCCCCTGCACTAAGGCTGGCATTGAGCAAGGGCAAAAAATATCAGGACGGGCCAACCAGTCACCCATGCTTGACCTGCCTCCAGAGCGTCCCACTAACATCTGGAACATGCCAGAACCTCCAGCACGTACTTAAAGACCTTTGGGGACAAGAAGGCCATCGCCTATTAAGTAAGGCAGCCCACTGCACCGTTGGGTAGCTCTGACTGCTTTCACAAGGTGGGAACCTCTGTCGAGGTTCATTCCCATGAAGACACCTGTCCAAAGAGAAGAGACTTGATTGCAATGTCTCACATACATGAAGTAGCCAGTTAGCAGCCACGGGTTAGGCACCACCAGGTCCCCTAGACATGCTGGTAAGTGATGATGGTGGGACCTGCACCCTAAAGGAACTCCCAGTCTCAGCGGGGCCCAGCAAGGTTTACGCAGATGACATCAATGCCTGGTAGTGCTGCCAGATACGGTGACACCTGGGAATAGTGCACTGAGAAGGAACAGACCAGATCTGAGCTCCCAGGGAGCTGTATCCATGACATTCCAGTGGGTAGAGTCTTCACCATGGGGGAAATTAGACCTGTAAACTCGGAAAATATCAACTGTGGTTATTAAGCTCTGTGCCATTAAGAGTTTAATTTGCGAGACAGAAGGGCATACAGGTAATTGACTTGATCTTCTATGAAGCCATGAGTCAGGACCCCTAAGTTTTATGTCAGTTCTGCATATGAACTTGGGCACATGTCTTTGCCTCATAGGGCCAAGATTTCTTCACCCGTGAACAGGGTTGAATCAAATTTCTTAGGGTCTCATATTCACTTTTGTATCCCCAGTGCTGGCACAGGGACTGGCTATCTAGAATATAAACTACGTACAAATCCAGTAGGTGCTCCATAAATGTTTGCGATTGGCTGCCAACTCTGCCTCTGAGAGCATTTTCCAAAACAGAGACACCCAGACAGTTCAGAACAAATGGACCCTGGAGTAGCCCCAGCCAAGAGTTCGTCTTGGAAGACTGAGGGGGGAAAAAAAATAATCTCTGCATGAGGCTTGTGACCATTTTTTACCACAAGAGGGCGCCCCAGCCTCACTCCTCCCACTCAGACCCTGGGAAGAGGAAGGCTCCATCAGAGGCCTCCGGTGTGATGCTTGCTGTCTTAGGTGAGCAGAAATCTCACCATTAGCACCACTGGGCCAAGACAAGGCACCTGAGATGTAAACACAGATGAGCATAGGACAACGGAGCAATGGAGGATGAGGAGAGGCAGGACAGGGATGGGGCCAGAGAGAGGAAGTGTCTTGCTGGGGTCACAGAGCAGCCTAAAGATCCGTTAGGAAGTGAGACCTGGGATGAGGTCACAGAGTCCCCATTACCTTGAGGATGAAAGCGATGCTCAATTTCATAGAGAAAAGCTCCCCCTGTGGGTATCTCAGAGCCTGCATAGAGGTCAGCAAATGCTTCGACTTGAATGCACAGGGAACAAGAGGCCAGAAAGCAGATTGGGGTGGGTCCTGAACACCTGCCTGAATTGGCCACCAACCCATAGGCTCTCGAGGACCATGCAAGTTCTTTGAAACTGTGAGGTTGTATTTTGTCACAACTCATCAGGCAGACATAGACAGGAGAAATATGAATATGCTAGAGGCCCGGTGCACATATTCGTGTATGGGTGGGGTCCTGCGAGCCTGCCCCAGATCAGGGTGGGAGGGGCTGATTGGGGGCGGGGCCGGCCAGGAGGAAGGGCTGGGACAATTTGCATCTTAGTCTTTTATTATATAGGATACATCCATGGAAAGTACATGCAAAGAAATATTTGGGGGCAGGGTCTCTGGGGAAAATCCTCGTGGAGATGATTGCTCTGGAGGAAACCAAGTAGCTCTCTCCTTGTTCCCCTTTTATGGAGCTTCTCCTGCCCTCTCTTCCCTGACACTCGAGCTTGTTCCGGGAGGCACACTCCATCGGCTCCAGGAATAAGAACCTGGGTCTGGAGAGAGAAACAGGTGCAGCTGTTTTGTGAGAGATCTTCTCACCAGCGGCTGGAGTCTGAGTATCCTGCTCTGGAAGCTGAGGAGAGGCCTTGGGGTCAGAAACAGTGCATCTTCCTCTGTATCCGCCTCCTAAGCCACCCACGTAGTGCCCTGAGAAGCCAAGCACAGACCCACAACAACACGGGCCCACAGTGGGTCTGGACCAGCCGTGGGCAAACTACGGCCCGCAGGCCAGATCCGGCCCGTTTGAAATGAATAAAACTAAAAAAAAAAAAAAAAGACCGTACCCTTTTATGTAATGATGTTTACTTTGAATTTATATGAGTTCACACAAACACTCCATCCATGCTTTTGTTCCGGCCCTCCGGTCCAGTTTAAGAACCCATTGTGGCCCTCGAGTCAAAAAGTTTGCCCACCCCTGGTCTGGACTCTTGGGGTGGTGGGGGAAGTAGGAAGGCATCCTGGAGGAGTGAGCCATTTGGAACCATTCACATCTAAAACTTCCCCTTCCCAGTTACTACCCACTTAAGTAGCTCCACAGCTCGGACCCCAGACCCAGGCTATGTCCTGGGAAGAGCAACTATATCTTAGTCTCCACCTCGCACCCAACACAGGCTCCGGTGGAGAGCACTCAGCAAGCGTTTGCCGACAGGAAGAATGACTGAAGAGAGTGACCGGGTAAGCGGGTGTGGTCCCTCCCCAGGGATGACGTGAACCCAGAGCTCAGGGCCTTGGCTTGGCTCCTCAAGGCCAAACATGACCGGGGCCCCTCTCCAAACTTGGACTTCTTGTCCACGAAATGGAGATGGCCGTTCCCCAGATCACATCCAGGGCAACGGTAAAGACCAGAGGGTGAAGAACACGGACAGGAGGGCTTCGCGGTGGCGATCTGGCACTCGGCTCGCTCCTCCTCTCTGAGCCCCATGATAAGTGATGGAAAACAACAAACTCAAGTAGTTCATCTCGATAAAAATGACTCACTCCGGCATGGTAAAGACGCAGCTGCTCGAAAACTGAGATAACTCAACCCAGAGACAGGCAGTTAGTACTGGCACCTGCAGAATCCTGCTCTGGCCAAAGTAAGAAACAAACCTATTTAAGGGATTCCGGGCCCTGGCCAGGTAGCCCAGTGGGTTGGAGCATCATCCCGATACTCCAAAGCTGCGATCCAATCACCAGTCAGGGCATATACAAGAATCAACCAATGAATACACAAATAAGTGGGACACATGTTTCTCTCTCTCTCAAATCAATAAAATAAATAGATACATATTGAAAAAAAGCGAGATTTCTGAACTCAGATTGCCCTTGCCCAGGTTTTCCTTCCCACACACTGCAGTGGCTGTGGATTTGATTTCTGTTGGGAGCCTATTTTGTAACCAAAGAGGTCCGGTCACCACTGGCTCCTTTCTGACCAAGCTTCTCCGGTCCCAGTGAGGCTCGCCCAGTCTCCCAGGAGCCCTGGCCTTTGTGGGACCCTGGGACTCAGAGTTCCAGAGGACCATTTCACTCTGGATGGGGACACCAAAAACCTGGGTCTTGAGCCTTCTGCTTTCCATAGCACTTTTAAAAAATATATATATTTTTATTGATTTCAGAGAGGAAGGAAGAGAAACATCAATGATGAGAGAGAATCATTCGTCAGCTGCCTCCTGCACGCCCCCCACTGGGGGTCGAGACTGCAACCCCCGGCATGAGCCCTCACTTGGAATCGAACCATGAGATCCTGGTTCATAGTTCAACGCTCAACCACTGAGTCACAGCGGCCTGGACCTTGGCATCTTTTAAACCTTGTTTCCCATAGCTACAAAAAGTGGATACTTTTCTTGCTTATCTCAGGGCTTTGATGAGGATCACCAGATATGGCGCATGTGAACTTGTACAGTGTACAGCAGTATACGAATGCGTTACTGCCACTATTGTCAGAACTCTGAAATCCTAAATGATTTGATCAAAAGATGCCCAAGTGCCCAAAGCTAGCTCTGGGGGCTTCTGCCTGCTGACTCCTCCAAGTCCCCTCCAGGTACAGGGAGGGGTTAAAACCCTTTGAGGACTATTGATCCATTGGAAAAATGACCAAGGATTGCATAGGACCAACTCAATTATATCTGTTAAGGATGAACTATGAAAACATGGGTTTTTTTGAAGAGAACAACAGCAAACATTTATTGCGCACCTGTTATGTATTCAGCACATTCCTGTATTATCCTAACCCCTCACAATAACCCTGCGAGAGAAGGGCAGATTCACAAAGAAATATATAGACATTTAGAGGAGAAAAGATAGATTTTCACAAAATGATATAACCATTCCTAAGTTCTTAGACGCCTCCTACTAAACTGTGTTGCATTTTCTCTACCACAGGCAGAGATGGAGACACTGTCTGGCATAAACTGAGAGCCCTGTGGGTCTTGCAGGCCCAACGACCCTACCCTCTAGCTTAAAAGGCCAGAGAAACTGCACAGGGCTGGGCGGAAGCCAGAAAGGTCACCGAGGGCCTGCCTTTGTCCCTTAACCAGGGAGCAGCACCCAGCAGCTCTGGAAGACATCAGGCCAGGGTGTGGCCCGACAGGACACCTGAGCTGCAGTGCAGGCCTCTGCAGGTGCGGAAGGGGGTGTGGGAGGTCCTGGAATGGCCAGGTGGGTGGTGGAAGGAGCTGCACCAGGTCAGCAGAGAGGAGCACGCCTTGGCCATTGCCTTTCTGACTTAGAGCAAACCACCTTCCTTCTCTCTGCTTCACCTCCCTCACCTGTAAGGTGGGGGACTGACCAAATATGCTCCCTGCTGCCAGGGGGCCCTGCAGAGAACCAGGCAGGGACTTGCTCCAAGGTCATGAAGACAATGGCGAGGGGCACCTGGCCCCGCTCACTGACCCCCCTCCGAACTCCCCCGGGCTCTCCCTCGCCCACCCAAACAGAAGCAGAGGGTGAGGGAGCCCTCGGCGCTGTGCACGCTGACCGATGGGTGTGGGTGGGCGGGGTGATGGTCAAGGAGGACCAGGGAACCACCTCAGGAGTCTACGTCCCTTTCCTGTCAGCCCTGGAACATTCCCAGCCTCCTACCCTCACAGAGCTGGGCCTTCAGCTCTTCAGCTCCTCCTCTGCTCCTGAGGGAACGCACTGAGGAGTGTGGGGAGCAGCAGGGCCTGCCGTCCTGGAGGTGCCCAGCGTGCAGCGGGGCTCCCTCCTCCCCCCGCATGGTTACCTCTCCCACCCAGGGTCCCTTCTGGCACATTCTCTAATCCTACGCTGAGGGATACTTACATTCTGACGGAGGGCTGGAGTCACGACAGGCAGGGCGGGGAGAAGGTGGGGGGACAAGAGAGCCTGGTCCCTCCGGAGACCTCCAGTCCCCATGGAGCCAAGCCTTCGCCGTGCACTGGCTGCCAGGAGAGCTTGGCGTCGGCCACACAGCCTGGAGGTTCGTGCGGCGCAAGGCGGGCCTGGAAACCTGCTTGCTGTGAAGGCTCCAAGATGAAAGTCACACCCCAAAAAGACTGGCCAGGCAGCAGCACTCACGCACTAACAGGCCGTGTCTGCTCTGTCCCCGCAGGTGGGGCCAGCTTCGGGCCAGGGACCAGGAGCAGCCCGGGCGCCCAGCGCCTCGCCAAGCAGCCACTCAGCCCAGCCTTGTGCGTGCGTGTGTGCACGTGTGTGCGTGCGTGCACGTGTGTGCGTGAGGTGGGGCTGTGCACCTGTGGAGATGGTCTCCCCGCCCTTCAGTGCTGCTGGGAAGGGACCTCTGAGCAGCAGAGCCTGGTTTCCCAGGTGCCCGAAATCCTTCCAGAAAGAAAGAGGCCTCGCACCCGGGTCAGGACTGAACGGCCTGGGAAGTAAAAGGTGCTTCTGGAAGCAGCAGGGACAGGATGGGGAGCCGGGGCCTGGCTGCTCCTGGCCTCAGCCTCCCCCTCGCTGGGAAGCCCTTTAACCATCTGAGGCTCGTCCGCCCCACAGTTCAGTCCTAAGTGACTCCACCACGGCCCTTCTGCGGAGGATGGAGGCTCCTCCAGAAAAGGCCCTTCAGCTGGAAAGCCCCCTCTGGGGTGGCCTGGGGGCCTCCCTCCCCTTCCCAGCACCTCCTCTCGGCCCCAGGCCTGAGGCCTGCTCAGCAAAGCGTGAAGGAGGCCCCCCAGGGAAGCTGGGGGAGGGGAGCTTTAAATTATAGAGCAGCTCTCCTAGCCCCTCACAGCCCAGGCACCCAGCTAAATAATTCACCGCCTGGGAAGACCCAGTGGTTCCCGACAGCTAAAGTAGGTCAGTTACCGCCCTGGCCCTGGGTGGGGGCTGTGGGCTCAGAGCAGCTTCCCCACCAGCGCGAGGAGGGGCTGCAGGCTGGCAAGGCCTCGCCCGCTTGGCAAGTGCCCAGCTGATCCAAGTGCAGCATCAAGTGAGGGTGCAGACAGGAAAGGATCAACACCCCTCCTCTTGCTGGCTGAACAAAGCCACCAGCTCTGCCCTCCCAGAGCCTCCCTCAGGGTCCAGGTAACCCACCACTTGACGCCCAGTTACCTACGGGCCAGGCTCCTCCTCCCTCATGGCACCGAGGTGCTGTGCCCTCTCTTCACATGCAGGTACCGGCGGGGGCAGCCAATGTCTGCCTGGGCCTTTCACAGCAGAACAGTCAGCAGCAGAACAGCCCCACGGTGCCAGTGCCGGCTGGGATTCAGAGGGTGATGTGGGGAGAGGGAGGGACACCCGAGTCACACAAGGTGCAGGTGGGGACATGCCAGGGCCAGCCCCAGGCGGGGGTGCTCGGCCTCTCCTGCTCCCCCTCCCTCCAGGCAGTGTCCGAGTCAAGCAGTGAAGGGCATGGAGAGGGGACACAGAGAAAAGGGAACCAGCAAAGCCATCAGGTCAGATCAGTGCCCCAACCCTCCAGGAGCTGGAAAGGGTTTCAGGCCACAGCAGAGGAGGAAACTGAGGCCCGAGTCACCCAAGGGAAGGGGCAGCTGGGGGCATCCTGACTGGGTCCAGGGCAGCCCAGGGTCGACCCCACACGGGTCCCCTGACCTTCACGCCCATGTGCTCCGGCTCCAGCTGCACCGCAGCTCAGGAATTGGGAGCTGCAGCCGGGGCCCCAGCAGGAGGGGGAGCTTAACCATTTTGCGCCACCCTCCCCGGTTGTCTCCCCAATAGCCTCACTAGCCCTGCGCCAAGGACGCTGCACAGAGGAGGCCACCCCCAAACCAGTTCTTCTCTCCAGGGGCCTGAAAGTCACAGAGGGCATGGAGGGCCAGGCCGATGGGTCACAGCACCTGGGGAAAATGAAGGTTCCCACTGCGGGCTCCCTGTGGGTGTACGGACTCCCCAGTTTTATCCTCAGAACTCGGAAGGTGAAGGGAATGAATCAGACACAGGTGGTGCCCCGCTGTGCGGCTCAGCTGGCTGGGCATCCTCCCAGCAACAAGAGGTCCCCTGCCGGTTCAATTCCCAGTCGGGGCACATGCCGGGATGCAGGCTCCGTCCCCAGTAGGGGGTGTGCAGGAAGCAGCCAATGGATGATGTTCCTCTCTCATAGATGTTTCTATCTCCCTTCTTCTCCCTTCCTCTCCCTCTAAAATCACTAAAAACATATTTTTTTAAAAAAATTTAAACCCAGGTAAGCTGACAGCCGCCCGCCCCCCCCCATCCCGCCCCAATCCCATGTATGGCCCTTGGCAAGTCACTTCCCCTCCAGACTTCAGTTACACAAAAGAGGGAAGGAGGGAGGGGCCAGAGAGCTCTCAGGCCGGGACCCACTTCACTTCCTCCCCCTGAACTCTCGGCCTCTGTCCTCCAGTTACGCCCTCCCAACAGCGTCTACATCCCGCGGAAGCAAAGGTCAGAGAGCAGTGCCTTTGGATGATTTTTTTATTTTGCATTTCATATATCATCCAGTTTCACATTCTCACAGGATCAGCAATTACAACAGCCACCTCGTCTCCTAAGTCTGAAAACGGCAAGACAGCCACAGCTGCGGCCAAAGGCAAAGCACTGATGTGCTCACAAAACAAAAAAATTGCACAATTCTCCCTTCATTTTTCTTAAACTAACGCCTGGCACGAAGGCTCATGGCTGGAGAATGGAAACCCTTTCTTCTTCATGCCTCGAACTAAACATTAAACTTATCTGACAGGGCGAACAAGGTCTCTTCAATAATTAATTGCACACACACATGAAAAATCCTTTATGATGCATAAATATTTTGTTACACAGGGTACAAAAATACTTTCACTTTTTGGTTGGTTTCGTAGTTTGGAAAGAATGAGGAGCAGTGGCCGGGGTGGGGTGCGCTGTGGAGAGGTGAGCGAAACGGGCAGAGAAGGGATGCTCTGAACAGCTGCTGGCCCATCTGAGGAGGGGAGAGCAGGACCCCGATTTGAAACGAAAAAGGCAACACTCGGTCAGGTGGTCGCTGCTGTCCAGCCGGGAAGTGTGTGGGCAGTGGAACTGGCGGCAGGGCGCGGCCTCACCGAAGCAGGGTGGGTGTAGGGGAGGGGTGTGGAGAGAGGGACCAGGAATGATGAACCATTAAAGGCCAGGACCTGTTGCTATGGTGACACAGTGTGAGAACAAACTGTACACTCACATATACACAAGTGTAAGTGTCTTAATTCATGCCAGAAAACATGCAAAACCAAACGCCTTGTTCCTCTGAGGTGAAGCTACAAAAGCAAGTTTGGGCGGGAGGTCGGGCCTCGCTCGGTCCCAGGGCGGCCTAGGAACCGGGTCTGGGTGTCCCAGAATCCTCCCCTGAGGCCTTGGAGAAGGGCTCTGGGCAGGACAGGGCTGAGGAAGAGGAGAGAAGGGAACAGGAAGCAGTCCACTGAGTCAGGCTTAAAATTCACAGTCTTTGGAGGAAAGCAGCAGCTCTCCACAGGCCGCCTGGGGACAGTGGAAGCTGCGGGCAGGCGGCAGCTTCCTCCCCAGCGGGGGGCGGGAGCGTCAAGCTGTGGTAACAAGACCTGGAGGGAGGGGAGAGAGGGGGCTGTGAGCAGAGGTGCGGGACTGGAGCTGAACCCAGGCCTTCCCTGGGCCAAGTCTGCACGACAGATGGGGCGGGTGACAGGGGGGAAGGAGAAGGGGGAGAGCAGCCAGAGTGCCCGGTGCACACGCTCAGGTGAAGGCCTCGCAGCACCTGGCTCTCAGATTCAGTGAGGGGAGACAGGGCCCTGCGGGAAGCCGGGTCTGGGCCATGCATCCCGGACCTTGGGGCCAGCACTTACTGAGAAACTAACAGAACTGACGGTATTTCCATCCTTGCTGGGTGGTGTCAGAGGAAGGGTACCAGCGCACCTGCAAGAGAAGCCAACATCAGGAGCTGGCCGTGCAGCCCTTCCCCGGACGGGGAGCCCTGTGAGCGCGGCCTTCTGTGCCGTCAGAGTCCTGGTTCTGTCACTACTGGCAGGTGTCGGGCCAGGTACTCACCTCCAGGCCTCAGTGTCTTCATCCTGAAAATGGGAGAGGGCCCTGACCTGCCTCCTCTGCAGGGCGAAGGCCAAATGAGAGAACGGTTACGGTGACTGACACTCCACTAGACCAGACGGGATGTGCCGGGTCGAGTCTTGGCGGCAGGGGGCCCAGGTGCTAACAGTCTGCCCTTCGCCCTTTCCGGGGAGGGGGCAGAATTCCTAACAGGAGACTAAACCACAACACAGTTTTGCTCGACATCTTTGAGTCTGTGTCCTCACCCAGCTGTCGGCTAGAGATGACTGTCACAGGCAGTCACGAGCTTCAGGGAGACAGAATGCGAGGACTCCACACGAGAAAGCAAAGCTGGTGTGGCCTCCTGGCCTTGTGTGACCTGTAAGGAGCCGTGGGCGAGACCCCACGGCTACATCCTCCCCATCTCCACCTCTCCGTCCCTCCGTCATTACCCTCCTGAGTCTCGAGGTTTGTAACCTACCAGCTAAACCCTCGAGTGGCAGCTACGGAAACCCTGGCACTTTGCAGAAGGCCCCACAGGACAGTGGCCCCAAAGCAGGACCCCCAGAGATGCGTCTGGAAATGATATGCACCCCCTTCCCCATGGGCTGGTCGTCTGGATGGTAAGCTGTCTTAGGGGCCAAGCCAACACTGCAGGGAAGGCCACCTGCCCGTTACAGGCAGCATGTCTGCCCCAGCCTGGCCCAGGGCTGCCTGGGGGAGGGGAGAGCTTACCCAGACCGAGCCCAGGGTCCCCTAGGGAAAGGAAGGGATGGCACAGGAGCCGACGCAGAGACAGGAGCAGCTGGGCACATGGACAAGTCCCTGCAGCTGCACCAGTCAGACCCAGTTACCCACCAGGCCCCTGGGACCCTCCAGGCCATTTGGGGCTGCAGGAAGCTTCCTGAGAACTTGCTCCTGTGCCCACTCCAATGCCAGGTGCTGTCTGTACAGCGCAGGACTCTGACCACCAGCACAGAGCAGGACGCCAGGGGCTGGCCACCCTAGGATGCCAGGATGCTTGGCATATAGCACACAGCAGGGCAAAGTCTTAGTCACCTGACCAATGCCAGGCTCCTCTCTGGGCTCCAAGCCCGTGGCACTGCCGTCACCAGGGCACAGCCGACCCCGGGCTGCGAGAACTGCCTTGAGTAAGACCCGCACCAACAGCAAGGTCAGGAGCGCTTCTCGCCTCTGAGCTGTCCAGGCAGAGGCCCGGACCTTCTTTCCTGCCTTCGGAACATCTGGAAGCGGTTCCCTGCCTTCCCGGCTGACAGCTGAGTGGGAGGAAGCCTCTCCTCCCCTTTGCGGAGCCACGGATGCCCTCTCAGCAGGAGGCCCGCTGGACACCAGAGCTCAGGCCACAAGGAGGGCGAGGAAACCAGCTCCGCCGCTGCTGCTGGAGAGCCTGTGGCCCAGCTCAGGGAACTCTCCTGACCCCGAGCAGCCCCCAGCAAGAAGTGCCTGGAGCTGGGTGCCCTGCAGGGCTGGGGGCGGGGAGGACATCGGATGGGAGTGGGAGGGACTCTGGAGGCCTCCCCCTCGCCCTCGCCCTCGCCCTCGGCACCACTGGGGAAGCCGAGGCCTCCTGCAGCTGCGGCAGACTCCCTCAGAGCCCGCCTCATCCGGCCCCACGCTCTCCACAAGTGCTGGAATTCCTGCCTCTGAAGCAGCACTTTCCCCCTGGCCTGAGATGAGTCAGTGCCTTCTTGGGGAGGAAGTAGAGCAAAGACCCCATTTCTGAGCTCCAGACAGCCGTTCCCCTGAAGTGCACAGAATGTTCTCAAGTGGCTGCATTTCCGCTTCCCTCAGACACATGGCGTGGGCCGGCGGTCCGGGTACCCTAGGGAAGCACGGTCCAGCCCTGGCCGGTGGCTCAGTCGGTTGGAACACTGTCCCGTACACCAAAAGGTTACAGGTTCAATTCCTGGTCAGGGCACAGACCTAGGTTGCAGATTTGGTCCCAGGACAGGGCAACTGATTGATGTTCCTCTCTCTCTCTCTCTCTCTCTCTCTCTCTCTTCTCCCCTTTTCTCTCTCTCTAAAAATCAATAAACATATTATCAGATGAGGAATAAAAAAACCAAATCTCTAAAGCACAGTCCCTTCCTGTCTCAGCTCAGAATAAGACCCCCTCCCCGCCCCCCAGGGCCAGCACCTCAGGGCGTGAGCGGCTGGTCCCTTCTCAGGGCCTCTAGCTGCTACAGGGGACTTGGGGTCCTGAGATACCCACACGGACAGGCCCATGGTATCTACGATGAACCAGGTCCCAAGAGGACCAGCAGCAAAACAAAAGGGGGCAGGAACTCAGTTCCCTCTCACCGGGACTGACTGAGAAGATGTGCCCAGAAGAGAAGGGGCAAAGGAGCGAAGCCACAGAAGAAATAGGAACAGCCAGCAAATACGGGGCCTCACTCACCCGACGGTCAATTACAGTAACACCCAGTCTGACTGACCCCAGACTGGCCAGTCTACACGTTGACCCTGTAACAGCCCCAGGAAGTTATGACAAGGAAACCACAGGACAGGTGCCCAGAGAGGTGCGAACAGGGCGCCCACTGCCGCACAGCCTACCAGCAGCAAAGCACTGTGTACACACCTGCTTACCACCCACAGGGAGCTGGGCACACTCACCCAGTGGTGGGCTGGCAGGGCATCTAGAATGTAGATCTACATCGACTGATGTGGAAAAATGTCCTCGCCCTGACCGGTTTGGCTCAATGGATAGAGCATTGGCCTGCGGACTCAAGGGTCCCAGGTTCAATTCTGGTCAAGGGCATGTACCTTGGTTGCAGGCACATACCCAGTAGGGAGTGTGCAGGAGGCAGCTGATCGCTGTTTCTCTCTCATCGATGTTTCTAATTCTCTATCCCTCTCCCTTCCTCTCTGTAAGAAATCAATAAAAATATATTTTGAAAAAAAAGAAAAATGTCCTCATAATTAAGTTTTAAAATGATTAAGTGTCTCTACAGTAATTTTTGTAAAAGATTCCTATCTGTGGCTTTACATATACACTCACCCCCAACTACCTACCAGGTCTAAGGAACAAAGGTAGCGATTTTCTAGGAGCA
>NW_006295825.1:2190153-2199828 GCF_000327345.1 Myotis davidii | reverse complement strand
CCCCTCCCTCCCCCGTAAATGCAGAGCTCTAATAGCTAAAGCTTATGAAACTCTTAGCCTGTGCCAAGTGCTGCTCTAAGTAGTTTTCAGGTACTGGGTTCATTTAATTCTCATAAACACCCTCTGAAGCTGATGCTATCACCACCCCATTATACAGATAAGAAAACAGAGGCAAGGAAGCCCATGCAACCTTAAGGTTGTCGGTAAGTGGCTGTGCCAGTTTAAGGATGGGGAGCTGCAGTGAGAGACCCCCATTTCCTCAGGTGAAATAAGAAAAGGCAAAGTGCAGTCTGGGAGGACTCTGGGACACAAGGGACATAGAGGCAGACACGGAGGCCCAGAGGTGAAGTCACCTGCCGAAGACCAGGTCACTAACTGGTGCAAAGTGGGGATCAGAGGTGAGGACCCCAACAGTTAAACTCCCCACGTGGCCGGAATACCGTGCAACTGCCCGCCTTCCATTCTGCGCCAGGTCAGAGACGACGGGCAGCGTGCCCTGCCAACTACTCTACGCCCACCACAGAGCCTGGTAAACACCCAGACATCTCCCGCTAGGGAAGCTCTTTACCACCTTCCCACCCCAACCAGTTTTCCAGCCGTCTGTGCTGTGCAGCTGGGGAACAGCACCCACAGTTTGCCCACACTTCCGCCCTCGGTACGATCTAAAGTTGCTGTGGCCAGGGAGAGGGCCCCTGCTGGGTTTGTTGGGGTGCTAGGCCCAGAACCTGAACCTTCCACCCTGGAACTGGGCGACCCAGAGGACGGAGATGACCAGGAACTTAGCCCCTGGCCAGCGCACCGACTCCTCCCACTGCAGCTTCCAGTTCCTGTGAACTCCGCCTTCCTGGCTTCTCACTTCCTTTTCCTCCTCATCCCCTCCCGCTGCCCTTGCAAGTCTGCAGCCTCTGCTCACGCCTGCTCAGCAGCACAGCACGCCCGGCTAGGTCACTCTTCCCACTGATGGGGGGCCGAGGTGGGCTCGCCACTGCTCCTCCGCCCTCCTGTGCCACCTGGCAGTGCCATCCACACAGCTGGCCTTCCTGCTGCTGCCTCACAGGAATAGGCTGCTAGCTGACCCCCTGCCTGTCTGCCTCTCCAGCACCTGGCCCGGCCCTCACTGAGCAGAGAGCCCTCCCGGCCAGCTCTACCCTCCCTGCCTCTCCTGGTCGTGCTCGCGTCCTCTCTCCTGTCCCAGCGCAGGCTCAGGAGGGAGAGCATCCAGGCCCCATGGAAACAGGAACCCTCTCTGAGCACCCGGGACATTTGTCCCACGTACAGTTCTAGCACCTCTCATGTACTGACATTTAATTCCCACAACAACCTGAGGCACACAATAGTACTCTCCTTTCCCAGATAACCAGAAAACCAAGGCACAGCCATCTCTAAGAGCTTTCTCAAGTTCATAACGTCAGGGGGAGGCAGAGGCAGGCAGCGGGTTCCGGAGACCACACTCGGGTTGGGATCTGAATCGTGGTTCAGTCACCGCAAACAGAGTGCAGTGCCCGGCCGCAGGTAGTGGAGCCACAGCTGGGTCTTCAGGACTCTGCCCCGAATCTTCAATGTGGCCTCACGGCTTGTCCTCTCCCTCCCTCTGTCAGAGCCCAAGAGACATGCGTGGTCCAGAGGCCAGTTGGGTACAAAATCTGGCCAACTCAGAGTCCTCACTCTCCCCCGTCCTGCTTCTCCCCCGGGGAGAGCTTACCTGAGCATGCAGGGCGGCGGCGGCAGCAGCAGTGGCAGCTGGGTAGGTGAACGCAGCGTGTGAGATAGCCGGGGTCAGCTCTGTGGTGTACAGAGGGTAGGGGGCCCAGGCCTCTGGGGACGTGGGGATCAGAGCAGTCCCCATCAGGTCATCTACAAAGACAGACAATAGCCCCCATCATCAGAACACTCCCCTCTGCCACCTCATGCCAAGCAGACAAGGGGACTCAGCACTACGGCCGAAGCAGAAGCTCCCGTCGGGTCAGATGCCCCTCAGGACCAGAGAAAGAAGCCATGTTGACTTGGCCTGGCAGGGAGAGCGTCCTGTCTGCTTTGAGAAGCTCTCAGATGGGCCCCCCCCATCTCAACCAAGAGAAACCAGAGAAGGCTTCAGGGAAGTCTGACGGCTCAGCCTGTCCGAGGCCCAACAAAGGCTGCAGGGAGGACGGAAGCATGGAACCCATGCGGGGGTGGCTGTGGATGCAAGCAGCCTCCTGGAAAGGGGGCACGCAGGCGGACAGTCCCCCAGTGAGAATCTCAATGCCTGCTCTCTGTACAAACCCCACGGGGGCCCCGAGCCCAGGCCTAGTGCAGGCAGCAGGCTGCAGCTGCGCGCCACTCACAGGGGTCCCGTGCGATGAAGTGTGCTCCGAGGGCGGGGTGAGCGCTGGTGGGATTTGGGGTGGCCATGAGCTTGTTCTTGGCCATCTTGGTATTGGCTTTGGCGAACTCTAGCCTCAGGGTCTGCGGGTTCTCAGGATCAAAGCGAATGCCCTACATCGGAGGGAAGGAAGGGAAAGACGTTACTCCGTAGAACCCAGACTGTCCACGGCAGTGGGCACAGAGGGCCCCGGAAATGATCTTGCCCGAAAGACTGCCCACATGGGCCCACCACAGAGGACATGCTGCTCCAGCCTTGTGAGTAGTGACGGCACAGCCGAGGACTCTGCCCCAGGGCGGCTGGGAAATAAGGTCTGTGGGCCCTCTCCTTGGGCGCGGACTGGGGGAAGGTTTGCAGAGGACAGAACGAATACACCCCATGCCTACAGGACTGTGGGTCAGAGAAAGACCTGTTCGCCATCTACTCACATTCAATGCATTCTTGGCTGCTTCTGCTCCTGCCCGGCTGTCAAAGATCACAAAACCAACAGGCTAGGAGGAAAAAGAGAGAACACCTTTGCATCTCTCCCAACATCCCATCTGCCCCGCAAAAACAAAACAAAAAACCCAAAATAATAAAAAGCAACTCTTGCCCATTTCCACCCTAAGCTCAGTTTGAACAACAGAAGACTGTGCACCAAAAGTCTCCAACCCAGGGACCACATTGTGGGAAATGATGCCAACAGAGCTTTATCCCACAGCACTAAACATCACCCTTCCAATAAGTCTTTTTTTTTTTTAATGCATGCAGGTAATTAAGAGTAAGTCCCAGCTCGGTCAGCGTGGCTCAGTGGTTGAGCATTGACCTAAAAACAGGAGGTCACAGTTCGATTTCCTGTCAGGGTTCATGCCCAGGGTGTGGGTTCGATCCCCAGTGTGGGGTATGCAGGAGGCAGCTGATCATTGATTCTCTCTCATCAATGATGTTTCTATCTCTCTCTCCCTCTCCCCTACCCTCTGAAATCAATTTAACTCTTAGATTATAGAAACTTTCCAAACTTTCTTCTAGTATATTCTTTATATATACATATATACACACACACACAAACACACACACACACACACACACACACATATATATATATATATATATTTTTTTTTAAATGAATAAGTTCTGACGTTTTCCCAGGAAGGGGACTCCAATATATCAAGTGCCCGAGGATGTCCAGATTCGATCAGGGGGAACAGGTTGAAACTTCTCCAACTTCATTTTGCAACGGTTCGGTCCAGACCCCCAGTGGCCCTCAGCCTCGAGCCAGGAGTCAGAGAGGGAGGACCAGAGCTGACTGGTAAGAAGAGGGGCCTGTGGAGGCCACGGTTCCATCAGCCCAGGACAGAAACAGGCACAGGGAGCAGGTCTCAGCGCCCTCATGACCGAGTAAAAGGCACAGACTTCAGCCCAAGCTCAGCAGTTGGGATGGGCTGGGAGGAAGAAAAACCCTGCAGAGAAATTACCTGTCTCGAGGTGAGCTTGATCAGGGACCCTTCGTACCCCTGCAGAGAGAGGCAGTCATTAACAGGGAAGGTCAGAGCCACTGCTGTGCTGTCCCAGTCACCCACTCCGCCCTCCACCACTGTTGGGCGCCCTCCATTCTGCATCCTGTACCACACGGGGTAGCACATGGTGGGCATCGGTGGTAGGAGCCATCGCTTCACGCATACATTCCCATTTGCCCCACTAGCTTGTAATCCAGACGCACAGATCTTACCTCGTTAGGTTTTCTCCTCTGCAAATTGAAAAGGCTACACTGAATCTCAAAGATTACTTCTACAGCAAAACCTATGGAGCTTCTCCATGTCCCCACTTTACAGATGAGGAAGCAGAGGCTGGGAAGGGCTAAGTGATCAGCAGAAAGCAACATGTGAATTGACAGGTCTGTGATCACAGTTTCTGATACTCTGCCCAGGCCAGCGATTCATTCCTGACGCTTCACCTCTATCCTAGGCTCTGCCCGTGGGTGGCTGGGCCCAGACTCACCTTGAACGGCCTGAAGAGCAGGTAGAGTTCTCTGGGTTTAATGTCCACAGGGAGGCCACTGACGAACAGTGTCCGGACCTGGAGACAGAAGGACAGGAATGATGGCCCTTCCTTCTAGAAGGAACTAGAATCTTCTCAGAGTTTAGGGAGCAATTTGGTATTTCCTGAGACAAATGAAAAGAGGTTCCTAGCATTTCACTGATTGGCTGCCTTCTGCATGCTCCACACGGGGGATCGAGCCTGCAACCCAGGCATGTCCCCTTGACTGGAATCGAACCTGGGACCCTTCAGTCCATAGGCCTATGCTCTATCCACTGAGCCAAATGGCTAGGGCTAATTTTTGGAGAGAGTGGAAGGGAGTGGGGGAAGAGAGGGAGAGAAGGAAATGGAGAGAGAGAGATGTGTGTGTGAGAGAGAGGGAGAGGTGTGATACCCTGACTGGGGCCAGGTAGCACACCTACAATCAGGTATGTGCCCTTGACCAGGAATCAAAGCTGAGACCCTTCAGTGTGTGAGCAGATGCTCTAACCATTGAGCCACCAGCCAGGGCACAAGCATTGAACTTTTCAAAAGCCCTTCCCGTACACTTTCCTTTCTCTAGAGTCATCCTGCAGGTCTCACTCAACAAGCACCTGCTGAGCCCCTCTGTGCAAGACTGTCTGCTGTCGAACAGCTGCAAGAAGAGAACGCCCTATTTAATAAGCACACAGATCACGGATCCCTTTTCAGATCAAGGGCCCCTCTGACCTCCTGAGCAAACTATGTATCTTACCCCCCCACCCCCCCACAAATGCGCAAGTCAAAATGTATATATTTTGTAGCAGATACCCATATACCCAGGTCGAGAGGTTCCGTCTGGTCCAGGGGAGAGGCAAGGATGTAAATGGAACATAAGTCCTATGCTACACCCTGGGATGACTTCGACAGAGGGCCCACCACTGTCACATCCACCCCGCGGGCACTGCTCCTGATGCTAGATGTACGTCTTCAATGGCAGGAATGTGTGGTTTTCTCGCCTCTATGTCCAGCTCCTACTATGGTGCTGGTACTAACTGTTTACTGAATCAGAGACCGGGGTGAGGAGTCAGGGATGGAACAATTATGCTGGGTTTTGAAGAATGAGTGGGAACTTGCCAGGATCTTCAAATGAGGCAGATGATGCTGTGAGTTACAAGGCTTGCCCTCACCATGGTGACAAGTTGGTGGTGAAGCCAGGTCCAGACACCAGATTTCTATCCTGTGACTCCAGCCAAACCCAACTTCCTGAACAGCATGATAGCCTGTGGGACCCAGCCAACAGCCTTGTTATAGACAATGGACTGAATCAGGAACCTGGGGCGGCCAGGCAAAGTTACACCCAACACACACACACACACACACGCACGCACACACACACACACGCGCACGCACACCACATACACAACACACACGCACACACGCACGCACGCACGCACGCACGCACACGCACATCCTCAACAACAGAGCCAGGAGTGACTACGGAAACCAGCATGGATAGCTGCTGGCAGCCAGTGTCACCAGCCCCAGCCCGTGCCTGATAACAAATGGGTAAGGACACGTTTCTTCACTCACATGAGTTGTTTTTTTTTTTTTTAATTTTATTTTTTATTACAAAGGGTATTACATATGTGTCCATTTTTTCCCCCGCCCTAGACAGTCCCCTAGCCTCCCCTATTCCCCAGTGTCTTATGTCCATTGGTTATGCTTATATGCATGCATACAAGTCCTTTGGTTGATCTCTACTCACATGAGTTTTTTGCCAAGAAGCATACCCTTGCCATTTAGAGCACGTTGTTCCTTTCAGTCATAACTTTCCCTAACCAGATATGCTCTGCTCCCAGGCCTGGGGGGAAGGTTCTGTACAAGTCACAGCCCGCAGCTGTGTCCCCGTCTACACAGTGCTCAAGTGCTGCCCTGCTCCCAGAAGCACCTAGGAGAAACTGGACAGCCGAGGCTCCTGGGTGGGCTCCAGAGGGCACCCTCCTCTATACGCTGCCCTTTGGTGGGAGGGCCTTCAACCTCCCTGTAACCCCCAAAGGAGAGTGAGCTGCTCGGGTCACCAGCTTTTCTTTAAAGGCAGCAGACCCGGGACCCACACAGGCGGGAACACGTGATACGTGCTTCTGGGTGCCAGGACTTGAGCACCCAGCCATGGCCCTGCTTCTCCCCCTCCCTGGGATAGAGGGGACTTGGTTTGGGTCAAAGATGCAGAACCAGAGCCACCCCACAGAAACCTCTGCCTCCGTTCTCCCCAGGGGCCACCCATTTCACCCCGGCTAATTTTAAACCCTTCCTCAAATGGCTCCTTTCTGGCCAGACCTCCCCAGAGGCCCCCTTAAATAGCAAGTTCTCAGCACCAAGCTTCCTGCTGGGTGGGGGAGGGGAGGATGAGGGATCTTTCCCTCCTTCCCAGCTCAGATCCCGGTTTCCAGCCTTCCCTCTGGGCCGGATGTTTCCAGCCTTTTTCTTCTGGTTTCCATCATTGAGGTTCTGAAGTGCTCACAAGGCCACAGTATCGCTCCCGTCCTGTCCCTGGCCATCTCTCAGAAACAAAAGGAGACCAAGGCAGCTACGGACGCGGACGCGGTGGCGGGTCCCTGTCTGCCAGGCCAAGGACCCTTTGCTGGGATATCAAAGTCTGGGAGGTTAGGTCACAGGAAGCCTGCCCTGACTATTCCCTCAGGTTCTTACTTGATCTTAGTCACCCCAGCAGACAACGAGATCCCTGACTACCCTCTGTGGAGGCAGGGAAACTGAGGCCCAAAGGGCCTCATGCAGCTTAGTTCACCCAGGCACCCTGACTCAGTCTTTGGTGCCACCAGCAATCCGTCCGGCTGTGGGGACAGACGGAGTGGCACGGGGGTGGCCTTGTTAGCCTCATGTAGGTAAAGTACTGCCACACATCCATTCGGAAGCCCTTCCTTGGGGACTCGATTAGGATGACAGCAAAGCCGGAGCAGTCGGGCAGAAGAAACTGGCGAAGCAAGGTCAAGGGGGCATGAGCTCAGCCCCACGCTGACAGAAGAAGTTCCAGATCCCACCACGCCTCTGCCTTTCAGCTACAACTCCCTCTGGTCCTGCCACAGCCCATCTCCTCCGGGTCCCCGGCAAGCTCCACGCGCTCCAAAGGCAGCTGCCCGTGCTGCCTCTCGGGCCACCCCTCCCCAGTTCCTTGACTGAAGAGCATCCACCCCGAACATCCCTCTACTTCCTCACTTCCCCTCCCTTCCTCTGAAGTCCTCCGGGGCCCTCAGAACCCCCTGCCTCACACCGTTTCCACCCGTCTGAGTTTATCCTGGACTCTAAAATCCCACAGAAGGGAGCCACGTCTCAAAACTTTCCTACCCTCCAAAGTGCCCAGAGCCAGGCCTCAGCACCTGCACTGTCTCCATGCGCCTCGGTCCTTCCAAAGGAACTCCCAGCCTGAGAGATGTGGCCCGGCGTGGCAGAGTAATGCCATAAATGGGAAACACAACAGGCTTCAGTTAGGCCGCTGTGTGCACTCCAGCTTATGGCTGGGCTCGGGGAAGATGCCTCCTGCCTCCACAGCTGTGTATCTGTACAACACGGATACCACCCACCTCCAGGACGAACAGTTCGCCTCACTCCGTGTCTGGCACTTGGGAGGCTCAACAAACTGCATGTCCACCTCACCTATCAGGTACCCCAAGCCTTTTACATATAAGTGCCTAGTGAGTCGGGGTCGGGTCTGCTGGAGCTGGCAACATGGGTGAGACGATCTTAGGTGGTCACTGGCTCCTTTTCCTCTTTCCCAGGGAGGTAATATTTGAGGTGAAGGCACAATGGAGATGAACTACGACACCCTCATTTTACAGATGAGGAAACGGAGGCTCAGAAAAGGAAGGTAACAAAGCAAGGTGACTGCATAGTCAGGATCCTTTGGGGACGGCTGGGACAGAGACATGCAGTTACTTCTCCAAGGCCTGGTCTACTAGTCCCGTGTCCCAGGCCAGCCTTGGAGACCACTCCCATGCCAACTGCTCGTGCCAGCCTCACAGGGCCCAATGTTCATCATGAGGTGGGTGCAGACACCAACAGCTGGTTGATGCCAAGATGAAAAGACCAACCAGAGAGCCCATGTCCTGCCTATTCCACAAATTTATTATAAGAATTCAACACAGCCCTGGCTGGTTTGGCTCAGTGGATAGAGCGTCGGACTGAGGACTGAAGAGTCCCAGGTTCAATTCCGGTCAAGGGCACATGCCCAGGTTGTGGGCTCAATCCCTAGTTGGGTGCGTGCAGGAGGCAGCCAATCAATGATTCTCTCTTATCATTAATGTTTCTATCTCTCTATCCCTCTCCCTTCCTATCTGAAATCAATAAAAACATATTAAAAAAAAAAAAGAATTCAACACAAAAGTGTTTTCAGTATTTGAAGGAGCATAAGGGACGGTTCCCACAATCCCAGGTACTAGAAGTCACCACACTCGTTTACCTGGCCCTTCTCTTTCTGTACCTCAGCCCTTCTCCAGAAGTGCCCACACAACCCAAGGGATCATATACTTTCCATCCTGAAACATGGATAGCAACCACAGCCCTTTTCAAATGGCCATCTTTGCCTGGCCAGGATGGCTCAGTGGTTGAGAGTCGATCTATAAACCAGGAGGTCACGGCTCAATTTCCGCTCAGGGCACATGCCCAGGTTGTGGGCTCGATCCCCAGTGGAGGGGCTGCAGAAGGCAGCCAATCAGTGATTCTCATCATTGATGTTTCTCTCTCTCCCTCTTCTTTTCTCTCTGAAATCAATAAAAAATATATATATTTTTAAAAATGGTCATCTTTAGTGGCAGGTATGAGCAGACAGTGCCAGACTACAGCCATGTCCTAAGCACAAGGAGATATGTTTGGGATGGGGTAGAGCGAGGACTGGGGGAGAAATGGAGAATCCTTAGAAGTCAGTGAAAGGAGAAACTTGCTGAGGAACAGCTCCTCAGACGGAACCCACTGGAGGCACCACATTTCACACGGACAAAGAACTTGGCCAGAGAGGTGTCCCGAGACACAGGACATCGCAGGCACGGCTGTGTGGCCCTCATGGCGGTCGGGAGCAGACTCAACCTTGCTGGAGGTCCCAGCCAGCACCAGGCCACTGAGGGGAGCCAACTGGCCTTTTGGCACATCTCGGTCACTGTCCAGCAAGGCTTTGGGGGCTCCCAAGGCAGCTCTTTCCTTCTGCAAGTCCTGCTGCCCATCTTCCTCTGAAGTTGCTGGGAGTGAGGGGGCAGGCGAGTCCAGCCCCTTGGGTAAGCCCACAGGCTATCACTGGTTAGCAGACTTCCTGGGGCTGGAAGGTCTGT
>NW_006295825.1:2188834-2190128 GCF_000327345.1 Myotis davidii | reverse complement strand
TTCCCTCCAGCTGGTGCTGGATCTGGGGTGCCTAAGGATTCCCTAAGGGTTCACCTCTTGACCACTCCTCACCTCCTCTACCGGTGGCCCCTGAATCTCACCCCCAGTGCTTCAGGGAGGGGCAAAAGGGCAGTACCTGAGAGGCACAGGAAAGGGTGGTTCCCCCATCCACAGCCTTGTTCTTGAGGCCCCTGGGATGGGGATGTCCCCTCCCATAAGGAGCCTCTCAACTGCTCTTTCTAAACCCAGCAAGACAGAGGACCCAGGCTCCCGGGCTGCCCAGTCCTTTCCTCCGTGACAGGCAGGGGACTGCAGGTCACCATCTAGGTTTTCCTCTCCTCTCAGCAGCCCTCTCCAGCCCAGAGGCACAGCTTAGTGTTTTGCAGGGAAAAGAGAAGTAGGAAGAAGGAGCATTGATAAACTCATTCATATCTATGTGTCAGTGGTGTTTTTCTATCAGACAAACTGAAACCTGTTTAAAGATCTTCAGATAAATTGAAATGAAACCAAAGCCTTCAGGAGCAAGGTGATAACACACCCAAGGCATCAGCCTCGCAGCACAGTCAAGCTTCTGTGGGCAAAGCTTCCAGACAGGACTTCGATCTATTTCTCTCTGCCCAGGGGACAGCTCTCTGGCCTCTGCACACTCTGAGGGGCAGACCTGTCACTCAGGTGTCCCCAGGTCAGGACAGGGGCTGCTCAGGTCCGGGCCAAGCTCACAGGGGACCCTGCAGGAATTAAGGGAAGGGGCTGGCAGGGGAGCAGGAGGAGGTGGGGGTTCTACACAGAAAGCCCCTGTGTGGAACGGGACTGGGGTACAGGGTCAGTGGGGCCTCAGGGCCCTCCCACTCAGCCAGAGGCCAGGCAAGGGTCTGGCCACTCTGCTCTTACCAGATGTGTGCCCTCCTCTGCAAGGGGAAGGACATGCCTGACGCTGAGGGCTCAGTAGCTCTAACGTGTCACAACCTCTGGACACAAAAGACCTCCTTCATACTCGGCATTAAACACTCAACGTCCCGGTGAAGGGCGGCAGTAGGGTATTGTGGCCCAGAGGCTCCCCCGTTCCAGCTTTGATTAGAGATGGGAAGGTCAGACACGGCTTTTGAAACCAGTGGTATGCCCCTGGGTAGGAGACCCTCTTATCTTTTGATTCTGAAGGGCACCCCAGCCTTCTTCCTACCTTGGCCTGGTAACCCCTCCAAGATAGCAGCCTGGACTTCAGGTCCACCTGCCTGGAGGGCACACCTTTCTCCACAAAGGGTGCTGAGGCAGGAAAACAGCAGGGCCACTCCCC
>NW_006295825.1:2187759-2188789 GCF_000327345.1 Myotis davidii | reverse complement strand
CAGATAAACACCACAGGTCCACCAGGCACACCCTCCTCTGGAAGACAGACTCCTGCCTTCTAGGCAAACCCCTGCCCCACCGGCTGGGGTTCGGGAAAGACACACTCGGGAAACTCGACTCCGGCAATAGAAACATTCTACCGAAGAAATAAAGACGATATTTGAACATTGATTCTTTGCAGCAATCCCTTAGCACCTCTGAAAGTTAGAATTCAGCCCGGGAAGGAAAAACTGCTCTAACTGTCCACTCCATCAAAATGTTCAAGTAATGCGCTTGCTCTGAATCCCCGCCTGCTGGCTGCTGAGGAGCTCTCCCGGTGTCATCTGGATGGAAAACACCACTTCGGGAAGGGGGGCGGAATCCAAAAAGGGAAAAACAAGCCTCTCATAAGCCCCTCCCACATCCTTCCCCAGCTCCCAGCCCTCAGCAGCAACTGAAATGCTGAATATGTGAGCTGGAAGAAACCTTATTTTTAGATGAGGAAACCAAGGCCCTGGGGTCCAGCGAGCTGCTCACGGTCACCGAGCACATCAGAAGTAGACCCAGTGTCCCCAGGTGCTCAAAGCTCTTCTGCACACGATGATTTCACACCACCAACCCACTCAGAGCCCTGTGGGGTCAGCCATGGGCACCCAGGAATAGGTAGATGGCCTTCAGCTTCTGTGAAGAGGGCAGAAACAGTTTCTCTCTGAAGGCTGACGGACCCAGTGGATGGGTCCCAGTGGATGATCCCACGGTTAATCCGAACAGAGTGAATGAGAGGGAGGTCAAGGGGAAAACTGCCAGACGGCCAACTCCCAGCCACTGAGTGTAGCCTGGTGCCCCATTCACTAGGGGAGGTGGGGGTGGAGGTGTCCTGCCCACCTTGGACAGGACAGCTGGGCTCTCATAGCTCCAGGAAGGCTCAACCAGGCCACCCCGCCCCCGCCAGCCAGTTCACAGGGGTTTATGGGCTGCAGCCTGCACTATATACAGATTACAGCTTTCCTGATATAAAGGCAGTGAAGATCCTTTTTGAACGTGTACTAG
>NW_006295825.1:2179663-2187714 GCF_000327345.1 Myotis davidii | reverse complement strand
ACCCCACTGAGAACCAAGACAGGGGACTGAGGTTCAGCCTCCAGCTCAGCAAACAACTGCCGACCAGACATGCGCACAAAAGAAAAACAGCCTCAAACCAACTGTTGGGGGAGCTTGGGTTGGAGTCCCAACCCAGCCAGTCAGGCCTTCCCCACGGCCTGGGCAACACAGGAGCGGGGTGGACCAGCCTCAGGTCCTTCACACTCCCCCTTCTAAGACACCAGGGACGCAGGTGTCCTCCACTGGCTCAGAGTTCCTTCTGTCCACAAGGAAACAAAGGAAGTGGTGATGAAGGGGCTAGAGGAGAGGGTAGGAGAGCAGAAGTCAGAAGCCCGGCCCTGGCCAAGTTGAGCCTGAGGGTTTGAGAGGGGTCCCTGCTGGAGCAATATTGGGGTTGCCTAACAGAAAGCTCAGAGCAGTCACACCCTCCCAAGCGGAGATCTTGTGGCCAGGATTTTTCTTTGTGTGTGTGTGTGTGTGTGTGTGTGTGTGTGTGTGTAGGGGGTAGGGTGGGGGCTGGGTTCTGCTTGGGTTCCACGCTTAAGCTTGGCACTGGCAGGTCGCTCCTACCCCTCCCGAGGGAAAGAAGTCCCTCTGAGCGAGGCCACTTGACGAGAGGTGGATGGAATGTGGCGACATGGCCCGCAGATCCAGGACTTATAAGGGCTGAACACAGCATAGGACTAAAGAGCAAGCAGATACAGCCAGACAGTGAATGGGAACCCAGACGCACACGCTCCCAGAGCCCCAGTGCTCCCTCGTTTCCTCCAAGGAGCTCTGGGCCAGGAGGCCGACAATGCCATCGGACAGCCAGATCTGGCGTGAAGTCCCAGGCTTAGGACCTGCCCCTATAATTACAGCCCAAATCACTCATTATCAGGGCTTGGCTCTCAGGCCCCATCTGGGCAGCACGTTATGGCTTCTAGTTTTTTCACGCTTACCATTGGCACGTGAGCCTGGCAGTCCTTCCATGTGACAGGCAGCGCGGTGCTGGCCCATTTCATAGATGGAGAAAACAGCTCAGGGATTAAATGCCAGTGGCAGGGCTAGGGATCAAGTCCAAGTGGCATGGGAAGTTGGGGGTCTTCCCCTATAGCCTGCAATGTGTCCAGGACTGTGTGTGTGTGTAGGAGTGGGGAACTAAGCTGGGATGGTAAGAAGTTCTCTAAAGGGAGGGCATGTATATATATATTTTTGTTGTTGGGCTGGCTTGTCTAGTGTTCAATAAGAAGACTTCAGACCTCATACCCCAAGCTAATTCTAGCTCCAGGAACAGGCTTACCGTCTTAGAAGCACACTTGGTCAGAGCCTATTGTGAGCACCAGCCCACACCTCATCCAGGGAACCAGACCGAACAGCATGAACTGCGCCATGCAGATGACTCGCTGCTATGTCCAGGCACCTGCTTTCCATTTGGTTCCAGACAGAGCCAGGGTCCAAGGCTTTCCGAGGGGCAGACTCACAGGGCTTCCAGAATGGAGGGCCCATGGATGAGGCACCCTCCCCTTCTGCACCACACACCTCCCATCCTTCCTGGTGCTGTGCAGTTGGCCAATGCATATCTACCGCTTGTCCCCTGTACTTGGCACCACTGTCACACACCACCCCGCAGATTCAAAGCTTTGGCCTAAAGGAATCTTATACCCCACCCCCAGCTCCAAAATCAATACCTCCAACCCTTACACCATGTGATGTTATTTCCGTGTGAACAGGCCGTACTGGGAACACAGCACTAAGCCCAACACACTGCCCATCATCTGACTCAGGCAGATGATGCCTGACAAGAGATGTTTCCTAATGTAATACTCCTGTTGAGAGAGGGTCTCTGTTCGGGGATGGAAGCTGCATTCTGGCCGGAGCCCCCCCCCGCCCCAGTCACAAATACATCAGGATCCCTCCATTCCCAGCTGTGCCTGGATATGACAACTATCCACCAAGGACAGGGGCCAGTCTGGGCAGTTCTCAGCCTTCACAGCGACAAGGGTTCTCAAAAATGGCTTCGGGCGCTATTCCAGTAACCTCTCCTGACCCCCCACCCCCACCCCAGTAAAAGCCCAGACCCATTTGGGAGGGGGAGGTTGGCTCTTCCCAAGAGGAGCTCGATTCTGCAGACACGTATCCCATGCCTGGTCCCGGTCAGGCCCTCCCCTGCCTCCCTGGGAGTCCAATACGCAGGCGGCCTTGATGACTTGTGACAGCCACAAGCTTCTGCTCAGCCAGCCATAAGTGATGGGCCTAGGCTGACCCTCCCACTACACCCTCCCCTGTGATACTCCAGAACCCCCAGCACACATGGGTCCACCAGTGGACTGTCGTCAGGAAAGGAGGACCCACCAGAACTGCCACCGGTCTGGCCTCGGCACATCTTGGAGACAACTTTACTCTTTCCATCCAAGGGTAGAATAGAGGAAGCAGCAGAAAGCCAAGGAGCCTGTGCTGGTCCCTGGGCAGACAGACAGGGTTCTGGCATATGAAGCCTCTTGTCTACAGCTCCCGCCTCACAGCAGCATGGTTCCTGAAGCATGGCGGATGGGCCCTGCCACCGCCTCGCGGCTTTGCCAGGGGCGTGAGGACCCTTCTGAGGCAGCCATGGTCAGGGGCTGGCGGGGGAACTCTAGCACTCTCCTTCAGCTCTGATTAATGAGAGGTGGTGGCCCTTGACCAGTGCTCAGTGGTCAGGGCAGGCAGGAAGGCTCCTCCTCTTCTCCACCTCTCAGGACTGCCTGGAGGTCCAGGGGAAAGCATGAGAGCAAAGGGCTCAGCATCCTGCAGGTTCACGCCTTGCCTCTATTTGCAGTGGTCACCAGCTGCCCACTGAAGATGGGGATGACAAGTCAGATATGCAAACACTGAATGAGATTTAGAAGCAGGTTCTTACTGGGGCAAACTAGGTTGTCTGTCTGTGTTTAGGGAAGAAGATAAGGAGACCCAAGAGAGTGTGTTCTCCCCGCCACACCCCCCTCCCCCAACGGACAGGTAGTCACTTTAGAGCAAGCATGGTTTCTTTAGTTAAGATGCCTAAAGTCGCAGAGTACCAAGGGTGTATGAAGACAGTCAGCCCTGGTACAGGCAACAGGGGAGCATACTGTCTGCAGAGAACTGAAAAATAAAAATGACTTGGCCTGGTTTTTATTATCATGAGATGGCAATTCTAAACAATATCTGTGATAAAACATTCCTCCTGCAGGGGCCGACAGCTCCCCTCACCCAACCTTGGGATGCCACGAGACCAAAGGGAGCTAGGCTGGGGCCAGTCTCTGAGCTTCTACTGAGACCCTGGCATCACCCAAAGCTCAGGCTTCAAAAGCTTTAGTTGCAAGACTTTTTCTCCCGCTGCCAAAAACCCTAATAACAGGACAGCAGGTATAGCGTGGTGAACAGCAACGCTGGGTTCAAATCCCAACTCACCCACTCACTAGCTGCGTGCGAGTTATCTAACCTCTGTGTCTACTCCTCGTTTATGAAATGGTGATGATGATGTAAGTAATTCACAGGCTGTGGTAAGAGTTGAAGGAGTTCAAATGGTAAAGTGCTTAGAGCAATGCCTGGCACAAACACTATATACGGGCTCACTATTATTAGAACAGCCTCTCCCATAGGTTATTTGAGCGGAGGCGACACATCCATAACACCCAGCAAGGAGAAGAGCCTGATCTACTGGAATCTGCCTGAATCCACTTGCCTGGGCCCTGTTTCCAGGTAAAAGCCCAGACGCATGGATGCCTCCCTTCCCTTAAACCAGTGGCTCTCAACCTTCTGGCCCTTTAAATACAGTTCCATGTTGTGGCTCAACCATAAAATTATTTTCGTTGCTACTTCATAACTGTAATGTTGCTACTGTTATGAATCGTCATGTAAATATCTGATATGCAGGATGGTCTTAGGCGGCCCCTGTGAAAGGGACGTTCGACCACCAAAGGGGTCGCGACCCACAGGTTGAGAACCACTGCCTTAAACCAATAAAAGCCTGCAGACAGAGCACTAAGCAGTCCCAGATTCTGTCAAATGCTTCTGACGGCAGAGAAAAAAAACAGGAAGGTGCCCAAGTGCACGCTGGACCCATTCCTTCACACTCACCTCAAGTGCTAACCCTGGACGTGCTGCCAGGGGCTAGGGGTGTGGCTGGCTCTTAAGAGACCGCTGGAGGGCACATAGTGGACCCAGGGGTACCAGGCCTGGACCCAGCTATAGTAAACACAATGGACAAGATGAGGGTGAGAGGACAGCAAGAGACCAAGGCCCTCAAGTCAAACTGTCACGCCCTTAGCTGCCATTAATCGGTCTTTCTATAGTTTACCATCAGGCTAACATAAAAATGTCTTTAACTAAGAAAACAACAGCAAAAAAGCCTTTAACTTTTGGAAACTCAAACATCCCCCCCGCCCCAAGATTCCATATTCTACCCTTCCCTTAGGGGGCCCCCCAATGACTAATTACTATAACTTAGTATTACCTTGTATTATGAAAGTAAAGTCTCCATTTTCAAAACAGAATGTTTACAAACCACACACACCCCTCCCCATAGACACTGTACCACCTAGCCATCCCTCAAGAATCCCTAAAACAGGACACGTTTGGGTCTGAGGTTGAGCAGCATTGCAAGCCAGTCCTGAGCAGGCTTCATGTGCTCAGTATTACCTTACCTTCTAGAGCAGGGGTGGGCAAACTTTTTGACTCGAGGGCCACAATGGGTTCTTAAACTGGACCAGAGGGCCGGAACAAAAGCATGGATGGAGTGTTTGTGTGAACTAATATAAATTCAAAGTAAACATCATTACATAAAAGGGTACGGTCTTTTTTTTCAATAGTTTTATTCATTTCAAACGGGCCGGATCCAGCCCGTGGGCCGTAGTTTGCCCACGGCTATTCTAGAGGTTGGGCACCAGGCATGACCTGCCTGGGGTAGAGTATTGAGACTGACACTTAGCTCTTTACCTTCAGACCCTCCCCTTAATTCCTCCTTGCTCTCCTGAGCTTTCAAAGGGTATCAATGCTTCTAACACATCTCCTTCCCTAGAGGCAGAAAAATACCAATGTCCCCCAAAGCTTGCATGAGCATAATATGCCCCCCAATAATGTTGTAACATGGCAAACTTCTGGTAATCACCCAAGCAAGCCATGTGGTTCCACAATCAACCTCCACTTTTATACAAGCTACCAGAGGCCCGGTGCATGAATTCGTGCACAGGTGGGGTCCCTTGGGGTGGCCTGTGGAGATTGGGCCCCATCTCGTGCTTCCAGCCTCACAGCCCCGCCTGGCACCCTGCCTTGGCTTGGTGCTGCCCCCTCACCTGTTCCACGATCCCACCTGTGGGGCAAACGATTGGGGCCAGGGCCCCTGCTCCCTACCCGCCACCGCCACAGCTGGTCGCAGTCTGTGGGGCTATCAGTTGGGGCCAGGCCCCCAACCTGGCTCCCTCAGTGCCTGGGAGCCAGGCAGCGGCCCCACCACCCCACCAGCCACTGGTTGCTGTCTGTGGGGCGATGAGCAGGGCGATCAGGTCCTGCTTGCACCCGCCTTGGCCTGGCGCCACCCACTCTCCTGCTCCAGCATCCCTTTTGACGGGGCCCATCAGGGCTGGCAGCACCTCCACTGCCACCCCCTGCCAGCACCACATCACCTATGCCCACTATGTTCCGCACCGTCCCCTGGTGGTCAGCACATGTCATAGCCAGGGGACCGCCAGAGGGGACCATTTGCATATTAGGCTTTCATTATATAGGATTCTCTCTTTTTGGAATGCCTTTCCCACCCTCACTGGTCTAACAACCTCCTACTCAGCCACATCTCAGGGAGGGCGGACCTCGTAACTTCTCAGTGGCACCACCCTATCACTTGCTGATATCCCCTTATTTTATCTACCATTGTATTCAACAGTCTGTCGCTTCCTGGCAAATCCTTCTCTCCCCCCCCACCCCCCCAGTCTGTGATCTTCCATCTATATTCCTGACCCTAGTCCAGAAAAGGAACCTAATATTTATGATGTGGATGAAGCCCCCATGGGTAAGGTGGGCAACCAGGGAGAGCCCAGGCTATAAAGACAAAGCAGTTGTCCAAGAGTCCAGGCTACACCAAGATGAGCAGCCCCACTGAAACCCCATCCTGGAACCATGAAAATATACCCTTCTCCAGTGATCTAACACTTTTAGGAATTGAGGTCTTATGTAGGCCAAGTAGGATTCCTCGATTTTCTAGGGTTGCTTTAGTTAACCTCCATAGTCAGCTGGGGAGAGCCAGCCTAGGTCAGCCATGAGAGTAAACCCTACTGCTAACGCAGATTCCCTAGGGGGTGGCTCTTAGGAGTAGCAGAACTAACCACCTAGGGGGCATCTATGCTAAAGGGAAGGAGTCCAGTTCCAGCTCAACCCACCAAGCTAAGATGGAACCCAGCAAGAAAGCTCTTCGCCCACTCACTGTTCAGAAGGCTAATCAGGGAAGGGGGCCAATCCTCGTGCTTACCTGACCAGGCAGACACTGGGCTCCAAGAGATCCCCAGAGCCCTCAGTTTTAGATCTTTAAACAGGGCCCTCCACCAATACCAGCTGCACTGACTCCCTGAACTCTTACAGTGCTGTGGCCACCTCCACCCGCAAGGAGTAGCAAGGATTCCACTTCTTGAGGATTCTGCCCTCTCTCTCAGAAAAGGCACTCAGAAAAGGTGACCAGTACCTGAAATGTTTTCTCCAAGACTAGCCTGGCCACATGGTTCACCCTTCCCACCTCAAAGCGGTAGGTCTGAGGGCTAGCCCAGCCTCTTGGGCAGCGTGAGGTCCCTGCTTAAGTCAACCCTCTAGCAGGAGTGGCATTCTGGGTCCTTGTCCAGCTTTGTAGGGGACAGCTTTTCTCCCTCAATTTCAGCCCACTGGAAGGCCAAGCAGAGGCCCCACACACCAGCAACCCTGTCACCCTCCCCCAACTCTAAGGGGGAGATTCTGAATAACCAGGTGGAGTCAGGATGGGGTTAAGGTCCGAAATGCCAAGACCCGTGGGCATCAAGATCCAAGGAGGACAAGACCTTCAGGAGCCAAAACAACCCCACCACACTAGAGCCCACACCACACTAGTGGACATGTCAGGGCCTCCCTTGCCACACTCAGAGTGAAGAGTTGTGTATTCCGCTCCCCCCCCCCCCCCCGCACCCCCCAAAAGCAGAATTTAGACCTAGATTCTCAAGATGTCATGCCATTGGTGGACTGGGGCTGGCAGCAGGCTCAGAGTTGCTAAGAGTGGGAGCCGGCAGTGTGGCCCTCCCACCATCCCTCCCACTTGGAGGAGCCCAGCCCAGCAGTGGGGCTGTGGCCGCCATTCTGCACCAAACCTATAGCACGGCCAGGCCAGCGGCAACATCACCGGAATGGAGGGGGTAGCAACACCAGCCCCCACCAAGGGGCTCTGCGGTTTCTCCCCCAGACCAAGGGGAAGGGAGCTCAGGATGGATAACTGGTCCTTGGTTTCCTGGGCAAGAGCATGACAGGGTGGGGCAGGAAGGGTCTCTCAGCCCTGGAGTGACACAGCAGTGGCCCAGGCCCTTCAAGGGAGCTGCAAACCCTGTCCCCTTTCCACACCGGTTTTTGTCTTTGCGGCCCAGCTCCTGGTCTCCATCCACTGATAGCCAAATCCACCACCGCACCCCCCACATCCTCCCTGATTTCACCATCCCATTAACCACCCAGCTGCTGGAGGTTCCACGAAGCCACCTCATACTCCCAAGTCTTAGCACACGGCTGGCGGACCAGATAACGTCGCCCCTGCTTTCGGAATCCATCCAGGCCAGCTCTGGGGTCCTAGCTTGGCTGGCTGGGCAAAACCGAAGGGAGGCCAACTGGGAAGTGTCTTTAGGCATCGCCTTCCCAACTCTAATTAACTGCCGGCTGACCTCCTCGCCAAAGCCCGGTTCTGGGGCTGTGAGGAAAGCCCGTGCCCCCGCCACCACCGCCACCACCACCACCACCATTATCACCACCATCACCACCACCACCACCACCACCATCACCACCACCACCATCACCATCACCATCATCATCATCATCATCTACTCTCTCCCCACTGA
>NW_006295825.1:2165214-2178688 GCF_000327345.1 Myotis davidii | reverse complement strand
CGGCTTCAGGAAGTAGGCTCCGCTTGTGCCCTGATCCGGATCCTAGGGCCCGGGGCACCCATTGCACCCCAAAATTCAGCGCCCAGACCTGGCCCGCGCGCTCCGCTCTCCCAGGAGCTCGGGGTTGCTTTGGGGGGCAGGTTCTGGGGAGGAGGGCGGGGCCGTGGGGTGGGCGCGGACACCGGGCTTTGGCCCCGGCTGGGCGCAGTTTTGCTTCGTGACCTTGAGGAAATCGTTTCCCCTCTCTGGCCGCAGGCTTCCAGCCCCGAGGGTGGGACGTAGACCTCAGCTCCCTTCCCAGCCCCGGCCGCCGCTGGGACTCTGGGCGGAGAGACGAGTCTTGGGGATCCAAATGGTCACAAGCTCCAGCAGGGGGTACCTCCCGAGACTGAGAAGGCTCCGTGCGCCCTCCCCTTCCCCTTCCCCCCCTCCAGCTTTGGGTGCTCTCTTTCCACGGCCTCAAGCCCCCCACACGAACACACCTTGCCCCTCCCATTCAGAGCCCGGGGCACAGGGAAGGGAGAGCCGCCTGCGGCCGGGGCGCGGCGGCAGTGACTCCCCTCCTGGGTCTCAAGGGCGCGGCCCTCGGAGGGCTTTTCCTCTGACTTTTGAAAACCCGCTCGGGCTGAGGCTGGCCCCTGCCGCCACCCTGTACAACCCGCCCCCCCACCTCGGTGTGCTCTTCAAGCGCAGCAGCCACGAGGCCGGTGGAGCTGCCCCAGGACTGGCGCCCCTGGCTCTGAACTCGAGCTGCGACCCCGGGAACCCCGGCCAGAGGCTCCGTTGGGACGGAAGAGACCGGCGGGACCTGGCCCGGATCCGGCGTTGCCGCCGTGATTTGCCTCCCTGCTCCTAGTTTCTGCTCACTGTCCCCGGGCCAACCTGGTCGCCGCACCTGCCTTTTAATGTTGGACGCGGCGCGCAGCGTCGCTGGAGTGAGGTTGGGGGGCACTCACAGACCAGTGAGGATCCCCGACCCTAGACCGGTGACTCCCCCCTTCAGAGCCTCAGTATGCCGACCTGCTAGGTAAGGCTCGTGCGGCCACCCCGGAGTATCTAGCCACGCAGCCGTGGGCAAACTACGGCCCGTTTGAAATGAATAAAACTATTGAAAAAAAAGACCGTACCCTTTTATGTAATGATGTTTACTTTGAATTTATATTAGTTCACACAAACACTCCATCCATGCTTTTGTTCCGGCCCTCCGGTCCAGTTTAAGAACCCATTGTGGCCCTCGAGTCAAAAAGTTTGCCCACCCCTAGGTGGGACGGCTACGACAGACTTGCCTGACTTAGTCTCCGCAACAAATCTTAACCTCCTTCCTAGCCTGCCACTTCACAGTTAGGTAAATTGAGGCCTAGAAATAGGCAGTGTCCCAAAGACATATTCTCCCAGTAAATCATGGTTGAGCACCTACTATGTGCTGGCGGATAGGCCAGAAGCACCCTGGTTTCCCACCGCCCCCATTGTGAACATTAGGTTCAGGCTCTAGTTTGAGGGGATCCGCCTCCTATAGGGAGCAGGCACTGCCATTCTATGCGAAGTGTTTCACTTTACCCAAACGGTTTTTTAGGTACTTCCAGCCTCTGGTACCTCCAGATGGAGCCAACCTTGTGAGTCCGGAGACATCCAGACCATCCTTCCTAAACCGCAGTCCACCCAGCATAATCTCCCCCACCCCTGCCCTAGATCTTCCCAGCAGGCGGACCACCAGCTTTGTCCCATCAAGATTATTCCTCCTCTTCCTCCTCCTCCCTTTTTCTTTCCTCTCTGCTTTTCCCGCCTTATCAATCCAAATCCTCACTTCCCTCAAATTCCTGCTTCAGTTCGGCTCCCTTTTCTGCCAGGAGAAGCCTGGCCGGTTTTCTAAACTCCGGTATCTTCAGTTAGTTTGGAATTTTTCAAAGAGGAAGGGCATCTCGTCTTGTCCTTCAGGTTCCCATTTTATAGAGGAGGAAGCTGAGGCCCAAAGAAGTGACAAATGACACAGAGGTCACAATTGACCCCCACTGCTGTATTTTTCCGTGACATGAAGCTGATGACTATTTTTAAATATTTATTACTTTTCTGATGATAAGAGCAATATATGCACATCGTTGAAGGGTTGTGAGCTATAAAATAGTTTAGGAAACAATCTGCCATCTAGAGAGCAATTTATTAATATTTCCTTCTAATCTTTTTGTCCGTGCAAAAATTTGCGATCTATACTTTCAGAACCCCCTTTATCTTAAATTTGTCATGAGCATTTCTTAAAATTATTCAGTCATAATTTTTTATTATTGTTAACCCCCATGAGATGTGCCATAATTTTTTTAATATACTTTTTTTTTTTTATTTCAGAGAGGAAGGGAGAGAGAAACATCAGCGATGAGAGAGAATCATTGATCGGCTGCCTTTGCATGCCCTTTACTGGCGACTGAGGCTGCAACCAGGCATATGTCCTTGACCGGAATCGAAGCCAGAACCCTTTCACTGAGCCAGACTGGCTAGGGCGATGTGCCACAATTTGACATCTTTTGTTATTAGACATTTGCATTATTTCCAGTCTTATTCTCTTTTGCCTTCATGAGAAGCACCTTACACGAGGATTCTTACTGCTTCAGAAAGCTTCCTGGATGTGTGGCCAGCCTTTAAGCATATTGGAGGCAGCACCTGTCAGTCCTCCTCGTATCCCCACAGCCCCTGAAATGGAAGACTCTCTGACTCCAGAGGGATTTGGGGATGATGTCAACGCAAAGGTCCCACCCACCCGGGCGCCAGTATCCAGTTGATGCAAATGGGGCTACAAGAGTTCAGGGTATACAACTCTGGCAACTGCCTGGCGGGTGAGAACTTTTAACTCAGTCTCTTCCAACTCTGACCTGGTAGCCCAGCCTCTAGCAACCTCTTCGGTGCCCCCTCCTCCCGTGGTGCCAGGCTTCCCATTACCTCTGAGCTTCTCACATTTCTGTTCCCCCCTCCCTTCCCCAGCTTCCTGATCTTTCCCCACCCACACCCCTTCCCAAATGCTCTCTTAGGGCCTTCTCTGTGTCCTCTTGAGCCGGGGAATACCTTGTCTTGCAGTCTCACCTACCAGCTGTGAAAATCTCTGACTCCGAAGTATCCACAAACCCTGCTAAGTGAATACAGCCTCACCTTTCAATTTCTGCAGAGAACTTGATGAGTGATGGGCATTTGCTGTGGTAGATGTTCAATAACCCTTCGCGGAAATGATACTGGACCATTCCTGGGGCCTCTGGGTTATCTGGGGTATATGGCCCTTTCTCTTTGCTTTTCTGTACATGCATTATCCTTTGGTGTTTTATTCTTAGGGGATGGAAAGGATTCAGATGGCCTCACTCCTGAGAAATGCTGCCCTGGGACCCACCCAGCATCCTGAGGTAGTATGCCTTGCTACTTTCTAACCTCAGCTTCCCCACCATCAGGAAAACCTGGGCAATGAGAAGGCAGGTAGAGAGGGTGACCTTGAAGCCCAAAGGCTGAGCTGTAGCTAAGGTGTATTTTCTTGGCATTTACAGGTTTAAGCTCCCCTTGGTGTAAGAGGTCTCAGGAAGGGAAGGGGGCTGGATGCTGACATTTATAAAGTACCTACGCCTTCCTGCCCCAGGCAGTTAATGTGCAGTCTGACTTAATCTTCCCATTGTCCCTGCTATTCCTAATTAAAGATTAGAAAACTGAGACCCAGGAATATTCGGGAACTTGCCCAGCTACTAGTGGATGACGTGGATGATGGGGAAAATGTAAAATAGCCCTGCGACAGGATTCTGATTCTGTGACCTTGGGCAGCCTACCAGCTGAGTATCAACGAGTTCATCTGTAAAATGGGAATACAGCGCACAACTTCAAGGACGTGTTATACAAGGTAAGTAAGAGCTCCTGGTAAGCTCTTGTTGATTGTGATTATTACCCTTGGTCCTACTGCTAGTTTAAAGGTGGCGCAGGTCAAGACCGAAAACTGGGTCTTTTCAACCCAAAGTTCCTGAGCTCTCTCCTTCTCCCCTTGCCTCCTTTACTCTGGGCCACACCGTTACCTAGATCCCAAGTTCAAATCCAAAGCAAACAGTATTTCTAAAAAAAAAACAAAACAAAAAAACTGTGTCCGAAGGCCCAGGTTTGAATTTACGTGACCACAGGCAGGTCGTTTAATCTCCCTGTGGCTTTGTTTTCTCATAGTAAAACGGGAGGTGCCTTTCAGGCTCTTCTGAGTGTTATCCAGGCTTTCTTGAGTGTTAAATGAGATCCCAGCTCTGGAAGTTCTATGAGGGCCTCAAAGCTCTAGGGCAGTGGTTGGCAAACTCATTAGTCAACAGAGCCAAATATCAACAGTGCAACGATTGAAATTTCTTTTGAGAGCCAAATTTTTTAAACTTAAACTGTATAGGTAGGTACATTGTTATTAACTTAATTAAGGTACTCCTAAGGCTTAGGAAGAGCCACACTCAAGGGGCCAAAGAGCCGCATGTGGCTCGTGAGCCGCAGTTTGCCGACCACGGCTCTGGCAACAAGAGGAGTGATTATAAAATCAGCGAAGGAATAGAACCAAGAACTTCACTTCGAACCCAGTCTTCCCAAGGGCAGTGTCTCTGCCCTCCCTGCACATAATGTTATTTTTTCTGTTTCCATGTGGCTGAAAATTAGGGGAGGACCCCGAGGACAGGGGTGGTATCTTTTTCTGATCTTTGAATTCTCAGTGCCCAGCTCAGGTCCTGGTGGAGGGGGTTTAGGAATGAATATTGAATGAATGAAAGGCTTGAGTTACCATGGAAAAAATCCCCGAGAGGGGTATTTTTATACTAACATGTCAATAACTGCTTTTTCTTCCTTCTCCCAAAGTGGGAGAGAGAGTAGGATGCCAGGAACCTGAAAAGTAAGCAAAAGATTAAAAAACAACAATCAGAAACCCAAAAGGGGTGTCTGGGCAGGTCAAAGGTTCCTGGCCTAGATTCTGGGTTCCCAACTGACACCTCCCTCTCTGCAGCCAGAGCCCCCCCCCCCCCACTGCCAGTTCCTATCCAGCCACTGGGCCGGTGGTCTTTGCAAATGGGGAAACTGAGTTTCAGCGGCTGAAATCAACATCTAAGGTCACACAGCCAGGCACTGAATTCATCTTATACTTTCTATTTAATTTCAAAGGCAGATAGCTTGGAAGTTTTCTTTCTAAGAAAAAAAAACAAACTAATCACAGATATTTTCATATGGAGCCCTCAAATGATCTTTTATCCTTTAGAAAGTGTGTGTTTAAAAGAAAAAAAAAGGTTCTGGCAACGATTAAATGGCACTTGCTAAACTTTTACTGTTTTCGAGTCCTTCCCAGGGAACCAAAGGTCACTGAGAATGCCACTCTGGCCTGCGTCCCTGCCTGAGTTGCAGGTCTCTCAGAGCCTGAGAGAGGGCCCCCCACGCCAGACAAATTGCAGAATTGCCTGGCATGCCAGGAAGCTGGCCCCACTAGACAGTTTCCGAGAAAGACCTAGGGACTGAAAGTAGGAATAGTTGTACTTGACCCAGGGTCCAGTGGGGCAAATGACACTCTTCTGGGGCCTGGCTCTGCATAGAGTGGGTGAGGAGGGGCCAGGAGGGAGGATGAGCTGGCTCTACCTTCCCCCTGAAGTTGCCAGTGAGGCTCCTTGTACAGTCTTTGCTTTCCAAAAAGCCTCTGATTCATAAGGGAAAGGGAGCAGCTGCACTCATTCTCTCTGAGACGTCAGGGATTTAAGGAGATAGTATGCTTCCCCTGAGGTGGGCATTGCAGATCATAGAATCTGTATTAGAAGGGGCCCTAGTGGTCACACAAGTCAATGGACCTCACACTTGGCTGCAGACCAGAATTGCCTTTTGAAGAAGACAGACTCCTGTGGCCCAGTGAAAACAACTGCATCCAAACTTCTGGGGGCAGACCTTAGGGATCTCCTGGTACCCTAGCAACTAGAACCCCGGGACCTGAATCCAACTGCCTGCAGCAAACACGCGAATCTCCACCAAAGACTAATCCAGCCTTGGCCTGAACTTGGGGAAAAGCAACCTCACCCACCCCAAACGCCTCATCCTCCTACTACACCTCCAGCTCTACTTACAGTAATATTGTTATCAGGTAATGATTAGTGATAATTAACATATGTCAAGTACTTGGCCATTGATCTCTTAGCACAGAAGCTGAGCTTCCAAGTTCTAGACTGAGACAGGCCTGGGTTCAAACCTTGGTGCACTTTATATTTGTTTTTGTGACTTTGTGCAAAGTGACTAAGGACTCCGAGCCTCAATTTCTTCATCTGTGAAATGGGGACAGTTTGTGTAGAATTACACAACAGTGCTTGGCATTATGTCCTGTCAATGAAAAATTTAAGGTGTGCCTCTGGTTAAACCCAAATCTGTCTCCCTGTTCCTTTAGGCAACTCCTCCATATATGTGGCCCTGGGCTCTATAGCTCCATAGAGCAAACTCATGCTCCCTACCATAGGGTAGTCCTTGGCAGACAGCGGGCCCTATTGCCAGCACCTGACTCTGGTTCTTGTCCCCTCACCCTCTGGTTGGCCTCTCTTCTGGACGGGCACTAGGGGTGGTGAGATACTGTGGGAGGGGGACTGCTCAGCAGGGCCAGGCCTGCAGGAATTCTTTCTTCTGTTTGTTTAATATATTTTATTGATTTTTTACAGAGAGGAAGGGAGAGGGATAGAGAGTTAGAAACGTCGATCAGCTGCCTCCTGCACACCTCCTATTGGGGATGTGCCCCCAACCCAGGTACATGCCCTTGACCGGAATTGACCCGGGGACCTTTCAGTCCGCAGGCCGACGCTCTATCCACTGAGCCAAACTGGTTAGGGCTGCAGGAATTCTTTGAGCATGTGGGGAATCAGAGAAGCTGATATGAAAAAGGCTGCAGAGTACAGATCTCAGGATAGAAGAGAGTAGCTTCCAAACCCTGCCTGCATAAGGCTGCTAACCTAGGCTGCCAGCTGTATGGCAGGCTCAGAGCTAGGCATAAGATGTCTCAGAACTCATTCAGCTCTCACAGCTGGCTGAACAGGTAATTTCTCTGTATTTTACATTTGTGGTACAAAGAGGTTAGGTAACCTGTATAGCAGTGATGGCGAACCTATGACACGCGTGTCAGAGGTGACACGCGAACTCATTTTTTTGGTTGCTTTTTCTTTGTTAAGTGGCATTTAAATATATAAAATAAATATCAAAAATATAAGTCTTTGTTTTACTATGGTTGCAAATATCAAGAAAATTCTATATGTGACACGGCACCAGCGATAAGTTAGGGTTTTTAAAAATGCTGACACGCCGAGCTCAAAAGGTTCGCCATCACTGCTATATAGTGATGCACAGCTATAACTGACAGAACTGAGATTTGAACTCAGGTCTCCCTGTATTCCACCACTGGAACTACAATGAAACAAACGAATTGAAGTGTAAGTCCAAAATGCAGTTTTCTTCCAGGAATCCTCTACCTAAGTATTTGCTAATTTTGTATCTAGCAATAATCCCTTGTATTTATACAGTAAGTTTTTTTTAAATAAATGTACACCTTCATTTTATATGTATATTTTTCTTTGTTTCTAGAAAAGCTAATATTTGTCATGGTACTTATAGTATAAGATTCACAAGGCACAAAAGAATATTACAATCAGTTTCAGTTCTTAAGAAAGTTAAACATATAGCCCTGACCGGTTTGGCTCAGTGGATAGAGCGTCGGCCTGCGTACTGAAGGGTCCCAGGTTCGATTCTGGTCAAGGTCATGTACCTTGGTTGCGGGCATGTCCCCAGTGTGTGTGTGTGGGGGGGGTGTAGGAGGCAACTGATTGATGTTTCTAGTTCTCCCTCTCCCTTTCTCTCTGTAAAAATTCAATAAAATATATTTTTTTAAAAGAAAGTTAAACATAGAATTACCAGATGAGCCAACAATTCCACTTCTAGATATGTACCCGAAAGAATTGAATACAGATATTTAAACAAAGACCTGTACATGAGTGTTCAGAGTAGTGCTATTCACAATAGCCAAAAGGTGGAGACTACCCAAATGAATTGTCCATCAATGAATAAACAAAATGTGTTATAGTCATATATACAATCCTATATAATAAAAGGCTAATATGCAAATCGACCGAATGGCAGAACACCCAGTCGCAGTGACATGCACAGACCACCAGGGGGCAGATGCTGAACGCAGGAGCTGCCCCTTGGTAGTCAGTGTGCTCCCACAGGGGGAACGCCACTCATCCAGAAGCCGGGCTTACGGCTGGCAAGCACAGTGGCAGTGGTGGGAGCCTCTCCCGCCTCCGTGGCAGTGCTAAGGACCCCTTGGGGGGTGTCTGCCTGCCAGCTTAGGGGGAGTGGGCCTAAGCTGGCAGTCGGACATTCCCCGAGAGGTCCCGGACTGTGAGAGGGTTCAGGCTGGGCTGAGGGACTCTCTCCCCCACTACACCCCAGTGTACAAATGTTGTATACCAGGCCTCTGGTGGAATATAAAAATCCGTGAAAAGGATCAACGTGGATGAACCTCAAAAACATACTAAGTGAAAAAAGCCAGACACAAAAGGTCACATACAATATGATTCTATTTATATGAAATATGTAGAATCATCAGCAATTCTGTAGAAACAGAAAGTAGATTTGTGGTTTCCAGGGGCTAGGAGATGAGAAATAGAGAGTAACTGCTAATAGAGGCAGTGGTGTTTGGGGTTTTTGTTTGTTTGTTTGTTTGTTTGTGTGTGATGAAAATATTGGAGCTACATTGAGGTGATGGTTAGACAACACTGAATGTACTGAATTGTACATTTTAAAATGGTTAAAATGGCCTGGCTGGTGCGGCTCAGTGGTTGAGCATTGACCTATGAACCAGGAAGTCATGGTTCAATTTCCTGTCAGAGCACATGCCCAGGTTGCAAGCTCAATCCCCAGTGTGGGGCATGCAGGAGGCAGCCGATTAATGATTCTCTCTCATTATTGATGTTTCTATCTCTTCTCCTCCCTTCCTCTCTGAAGTCAATAAAATGTATTTTAAAAAAACAAATAAAATGGTTATAATGATTCATGTTATATGAGTTTTAACTCAGTTTTATAAAAATACTAGGGGCCCGGTGCATGAAATTTGTGCACTGGGTGTGGGGTGGGGGAGTGTCCCTCAGCCCAGCCTGCCCCCTCTCACATACTGGGAGCCCTCAGGTGTTGACCCCCATCCCCCTCCAATCGCAGGATCGGCCCCTTGCCCAGGCCTGACGCCTCCGCCAGAGGTGTCAGGCTTGGACAGGAGACCCCCATCTCCCCCTGATCATTGGCTCTGGCCCTCACCCAGGCCTGAGGCCTCTGGCCCAGGAATCATGCCTGGGCAGGGGACCCCCATCTCCCTCTGATCGCTTGCTCCACCCCCCGCCCAAGCCTGATGCCTCTGACCCAAGCTTCAGGCCTGGGCAAGGGGACCATCATATCCCCCCAATCCCCGGCTCTGCCCCCCACCCAGGCCTGATGCCTCTGGCCCAGGCATCAGGCCTGGGCAGGGGACCCCCAGGCCCCCGCCCAGGCCTGATGCCTCGGCCAGAGGAGTTGACCCTCATCACCCTTCCATCACCAATCACCGGATCGGCCCCTTGACCAGGCCTGAGGCCTCTGGCAGAGGTGTCAGGCCTGGGCAGGGGACCCCCAGCTCCCCACGGTTGCAGGCTCTGCCCCTGCCCAGGCCTAACGCCTCTGACCGAGGCGTCCGGCCTGGGCAGCGGGGACCCGCAGCTGCAGCAGCCCCGTGATCGTGGGCTTCGCTTTAGGCCCAGGCAAGGGACCCGTAGCTCCTGGGACTGCCAGCTTCGACCATGCCCAGCTCCCATCGCTGGCTCCACCCCTACTTCCTGCTATCACTGGCCAGGGCGGCAAAGGCGCCTGATTCTCCGATCATGGCTGGGGGGCAGGGCAAAGGCAGCCCCCAGGGCCACCTTTGCCCTGTCCCCCAGCTCTTAGCTCCCCACTGGGTTTCCGATCACTGTCAGTGGCAGGGGGCTTCTTCCTGCTTTCCCTTTCGCCTCCCTGCATTGTGCCTACATATGCAAATTAACTGCCATCTTGTTGGCAGTTAATTTGCAGATAGCCCTGATTAGCCAATGAAAAGGGTAGCGTCGTACGCCAATTACCATTTTTCTCTTTTATTAGTGTAGACTAGAGGTCCTGCGCACGAAATTTGTGCACGGGTAGGGTCCCAAGGCCTGGCCTGTGATCAGGGCCAATCTTTTTCAGCGGCCGGCAGCCGGCCCCGCCCCCTGCTGCCAACGCTGGTCGCCCTGTGTGTGGGGCGACCAGCGGACCAATCAGGGCCCCGCTCCCTTGCACTCACCTTGGCCTGGCGCCACCCATACCCACTGCCACTCCCTGTTCCCCTTCCCCATTGGGCAATCAGAGCCTGCTGGCCAGGGGGAGAGACCGAGAGGTTGGCCAGCAGGCCCTGATTGGGCAATCGGGGCCTGTGGGCTGGTGGTAGCTCCTGCGTTGAGTGTCTGCCCCCTGGTGGTCAGTGCATGTCATAGTTAGCAGTCATTTCGCCATCTGATTGATTTGCATATTACGCTTTTATATATATAGATTGAACATTAAGGCTCCCCTCAACCCCATCCCCTGGCAGCTAGTACAAGTTCCAGGGGTATACTGAGTATTTATAAACGCGTGTGTATAGCTTTTCATATAAATGGTAGACACCCTGTATACGTTGCTCTGTGCCTTCTTTTACTTAAGAGAGACCTTGGAGATTATTCTACATCAGCACTTAACAGACTGGCTGTTATTTTTAACATCTCTATAATACTCCATTTTGTGGATTTGCCCTGGTTTATCTAGCTTGCCCTCCTCTTTTCTTTTTTTTTAGCGTGTCCCCTTTTGGTGGACATTTAGATTGTTTCCAGTCTTGCTGTTTCAAACAAGCCTGCTGTACATAGCCTTGACATGCATCATTTCATACAAACTTCTCTACCTGTGGGGAGATTCCTAGAAGTGGAATTACTGGGTCAAAGGGCACGTGCATTTTAATTTTTTCAGTTGCAAAACTAATGCATACTGCCCTAGCCAGGCAGCTCGGCTGGAGGGTTGGAGTGTCATTTTTTGTTGTTGTTGATAATCCTCACCCCAGGATATTTTTCCATTGATTTTTAAAGAGAGTGGAAAAGGAAAGGGAGAGACAGAGAGAGAAACATTGATGTGAGAGCGACACATCAATTGGTTGCCTCCTGCCCACACCCCGACCTGGACTGGGTATCAAGCCTGCAACCGAGATATGTGCCCTTGACCAGAATCAAACCTGGGACCCTTCAGTCCAAGTGCTAATGCTCTATCCACTGAGCCAAACTGGCTAGGGCGGAGTGTCATCTTGACATGCCAAAGTATCGGGTGTGATCTCTGGTCAGGGCACATACAAGAATCAACCAGTGAATGCTTGAGTGAGTAGAACAGCAAATTGATGTTTCTCTCTCTAAAATCAATTTTTAAAAACACACACAAATATACAGATCTTGTAACTTAGAAACCCACACCTGACACCTACATGGTCATGTCGACCAATGCCACCCCAATAAATTTAATAAAACACACACACACACACACACACACACACAAATTAATGCATACTTGTAATACAAATTTCAAACAACTCTGAAGCTCAAAGGCATGCCTCTGAGGTGGGGTTGCTCCCACTTCCTGTCTGCCTCCCTTTTCTGGACACTTCCTTCCTGGCCCTGGGCCTGCAGCTCTCAGAGCCTTCCCTGCCTGCCAGATACTGGGTCTCCCTTCCTCCTACTCCCTCACCTCTTCCTTCCTTCATCCCTCAGTAGAGATGTTACCATCTGTCCCCAGGGCCTGGGCTGGGACTGAGGCTCATAGTCAAATATAACCTATTATCTCCAAACCTACCTATGTCAGGCCCCTGGCAGTGCTTTCATGTCATAGAATGTTCAAACCAAAAGGCTAGGAGCTTCTCATCTAAACCTCATAGTCCACTTTACATAGGCGGCAACTGAGGCTCAGAGAAGGGAAATGTGGCTCAGGGAGTGGGTTTACAGAGCCAGGGAGAGAAGATCCACTCTGTTCAAGAATCATTTCAGCCCTAACCAGTTTGGCTCAGTGATAGAGCGTCGGCCTTTGGACTGAAGAGTCCCAGGTTCGATTCCGGTCAAGGGCATGTACCTTGGTTGCGGGCACATCCCCAGTGGGGGGTGTGCAGGAGGCAGCTGATGGATGTTTCTCTCTTATCAATGTTTCTAACTCCCTATCCCTCTCCCTTCCTCTCTGGAAAAAATCAATAAAATATACTTTAAAAAAAAAAAAAGAATCATTTCATTCGTTTAATAAACAGTTATTGAGTAACATAAGAAAACCCACTGTTAGGCACTGGGCTCCAGCAGTGAATGAGACAGAAACCTCACGTTACATTCAGGGAGATCAACAAAAAACAATAGCAAGTGGACAAAATACTTTGCTTACAAGTGCCATGTAAGCATGAAGAGTGATTTGGCCCCAGAAGAGAGTGGTGATATCTGAGCTGGGACCCGAATGACAGAAAAAGCCCGTTAAATCAGCATATGCAAAGGTCCTGAGGTAGGAAGAAAATTTGTGCATTTGACAGAGGAGAGGAAGGCCAATGTGACTGGAGCAAATGAGGCATCAAAGGTACACGGGTCTAATCCCTTCGGACCTTGGAGGCAGTGAGGTCATTCTGCAGAGCCATGAAGTCAGCTTCTCCCTACCCACTCCTCCGTCCCCAATAGCTCGTCCTGGAGGACACAGCAGGTTTGTTATAGAATCCTTGAGCCTGGCCGGTGTAGCTCAGGGTTGAGCATCGACCCATGAACCAGCAGGCTGAGGTTCAATTCCTGGTCAGGACACATGCCCAGGTTGCGGGCTCGATCCCCAGTAGAAGGCGTGCAGGAGGCAGCCAATCAATGATTCTCATCATTGATGTTTCTATCTTCTCTCTCTCTGTCTCTGAAATCAATAAAAATGTATTTTAAAAATAAATAAATAAATACCCCAAGATCACTAGCTATGTAGCTTGAGGCCTACTGTTGTTCATCTGTATCACCACCATTATAATGGCAACCAACCCTTAGAGGACTCTGAGTTATACAATTACATCTGTGTTGCAACTACTCTATAGCTATAGTGGGAAAGCAGCCACAGACCTTACAAAAACATGTGCATGGCTGTGTTCAAATAAAACTTTACTGCCCTAGCCTGTTTGGCTCAGTGGACAGAGCATCGGCCTACAGACTGAAAGGTCCCGGGTTTGATTCCAGTGAAGGGCACATGCCCAGGTTGCAGGCTTGATCCCCAGTGGGGGCATGCAGGAGGCAGCCAATCAATGATTCATCATTGATGTTTCTATCTCTCTCCTTCCTCTCTGATTAAAAACATACCGTATTTGTATTACATGAGTCTTCTTTTTCCCCCATTGACCTCTTCCAGCCGCTCCCACCCCCCCGGCACATGCCCTAACCCCCCC
>NW_006295825.1:2153543-2164378 GCF_000327345.1 Myotis davidii | reverse complement strand
AAAAAAAAACACCTTTTACTTACAAAACCAGGCTGTGAGCCAACTCAGGCATAGTAATATGAACCTTACATGTATTAACACCTTATAATGAGAGGCCAGACAGATAACTGTTCTGTATCTCATTTGGGTCTTGTCCTCCCCTCAACTCCCTTTGAGACTCAGGTGGCATCTCTGGATGCTGGCTCCAGAAATCCACAGACATACAGAGTTGTGCACACAGCCTGGGAAGTTAAGCACCTTGTGAAGTCTTTGTGGGCCCCCTGGATGGATAATTCCTCAGGCCGCTTCTGCCTCAGATGGTGGTGGTGGTGGTGGTAATTACGGAATGCCAGCAGGAAGACAGAAACAGAGTAGGAACCATGGGCTTTCGGAATGGATAGTGCAGTCTGGGACCCCAAAGGGCCAGCTGACAAGAGGATTCCACTCAACATCTTTGCTGGAGCCTATATCGTGAGCTCTAGACAGTTGCCTTCCCAGAGAAAGGTGACTCACTTTGGCCCCTGGGGGACTTCCTTTCCAAAGCGAATGGCAGAGAAAGCCTAGCTCACAGAGCAGCCCTACGGAGGCCCCCTCAGTCACTTCTGTGCCCCCACTGTATCATGCAGGTGGATCAAACTCATTCTTTCCAACTACGGGTATTTATGAGCACCTACTAGATATCAAAGACGACATTGGACCGCACCAGTGATGAAGCAGCCTTCAGGCAGGCCAGCTGGGAAGGCACGTGGGAGGTCTCGGCACTGGAGCCCGAACCTGAAGAGCGGGAGCTGCGGGCATTCTAGGCAGAGGGAAGGGCATGGGTGTGGGAAGACTCAGGGTGTGAGGGCCTGGTTTGGCTGGAGTGTCAGGTAAAAAGACAAGGAGAATTGGGTCCCGTAGGGCCCTGGTGTGAGCTAGACCAAGGTCATCGGGAAGTGGAGAGAAGGACAAGCTCAGTTACCTACAAGGGAATACCCATACGACTGTCAGCTGATTTCTCAACAGAAACTTTGTAGGCCAGAAGGGAATGGCAAGAAATATTCAAAGTGATGAATACCAAGAACCTACAACCAAGATTACTTTATCCAGCAAAGCTATCATTCAGAACTGAAGGTCAGATAAAGAGCTTCACAGATAAGGAAAAGCTAAAGGAGTTCATCATCACCAAACCAGTATTATATGAAATGCTGAAAGGTATCCTTTAAGAAGAGGAAGAAGAAGAAAAAGGTAAAGATACAAATTATGAACAACAAACATGCATCTATCAACAAGTGAATCTAAGAATCAAGTGAATAAATAATCTGGTGATCATACTAGAATCAGGGACATAGAAAGGGAATGGACTGACTATTCTTGGGGGGGAAAGGGGTGTGGGAGATGTGGAAAGAGACTGGACAAAAATCGTGCACCTATGGATGAGGACAGTGGGGGGGGAGTGAGGGCGGAGGGTGGGGCGGGAACTGGGAGGAGGGGAGTTATGGGGGGAAAAAAGAGGAACTAATGTAATAATCTGAACAATAAAGATTTAATTAAAAAAAAAAAAAAAAGCACTGGGCCTCACAGAGCTTGGTGGGAGGGGGCGAGGGAGGGACCGTGAATCCGGGGGCCGGGCCGGGGGCAGCAGGACTGGATGGAGAGGAACGCTGGATTTGGTAGGAAATCTCTCAGGAGGTTGGAAATGGGAGGCTGGAACTAAGATTATGAAACAGATTGGCCAAGGTGACTGAATAGCAGGCGGTGCACGCCTTCTCAGGGGAGATACCGGCGGGCGGTGCTGCAGGGAGTAAGTTTGGGAGGCTCCATTCCCCCCTCCCCTCCCCAAAGCGCTGGGAGGTCCACAGTGCTCATTAGCATGTGAAAGGCTTAGAAAGAAGGGGATGTTGCCGAAGAGCTCCACTTAGCTGCTGAGTGGGGGTTGTCTCACTTCGGCTCACTAGACTTCCTGGAAGAACATCCCAGGCAGGTAAACTTAAGCAGGCATTAAAAGATGTCACCATCTGATCAGGTTGAGTATATTTTTCAAATGGTTTGAAGTAAACTAGCCTCAGAGGGATGGATGGAATAAGTGTGGTGTGGGCAGGTAACCTGAACCTTGTCTATTGCTAGAAGAATCCATCTCCCCTCACAAGATTTCTAACCCGAAAGGTTAAATCCCTTTTCCACGTGTGGCTCACAGAGGTTTAGAAGCTGCCCCAACATCACAGAGCAGGAAGGGAGGGAAGTCAGGACAGGACTGGAAGCCGAGTATGTTTTACCTCAAACCCCTTGCTTTTAACCTTCCGGCAATTTAACTCTGAATAGGTTGGGATTAAAAGTAGCAATGCCCTGGCTAGTGTGGCTGAGTTGGTTGCGTGCCGTCCCATGCACCCAGAGGTCACTAGTTCAATTCTGGTCGGGGCTCCGGTCTCCGGCTTGATCCCCAGTAGGGAGTGTACAGAAGGTAGCTGATCAATGTTTCTATCACTCCTTTTCCCTTCCTCTCTAAAATCAATTAAAAAAATTTTTTTTAAAGTTGGGATTAAAAAGTTAGTAGTGCTCTAGTTAGTTTGGCTCAGTGGATAGAGCGTTGGCCTGCGGATTGAAGAGTCCCAGGTTCGATTCTGGTCAGGGGCATATGCCCAGGTTGTGGGCTCCATCCCCAGTGGGGGCATGTGGGAGGCAACTGATCAATGATTCTCTTTTACCATTGATGTTTCTATCTCCCTCTCCCTTCCTCTCTGAAATCAATACAAATATATTTAAAAAAATAAAAAAAGTTAGTAGCAACATTAAATCCATGAAGCAGTCAGGTCCTCCCTCCCTCCCCCCACCTCCGTGCGGACTGCCTGCCCCCCTCCCCACACCTCCAGCCCTATTGCTGGTTGTCCTGGTACACTGACGCCGGAAGAAACCGCAGGGGTTCAGGCCTGGGGGCTTGGTGGTCCTGCTGGTAGAAACCGGAAGGCTGAGAGGAGGAAACGATTTTTAGGATGCTCATAGTTCATTTGTCATCAGACTGAGAGATCCACCACGTATCAGGTATGTGACCGGGGACAATAAACTGAACCTCAGTTTCCCTGAACTGCAGGATGGTACTACCGTGGAACCTCAGTTCTCAAACTTAATTCATTTGGAAGGCTGTTCCAGGAAGGAATTATTTGAAAATGGAATCATTCCCCTCCCCTTAGAAATAACGTAAATTGAATTAATCTGTTCCAGATCCCCAAAAGCAAAACACACACACACATTTTCAGAGCACAATTTCCTGAGATGTTAAGTACTTGAAGATTAGCAGTAAACTGACTCACACTCACACATTTTCTCCTTTTTTGCCTGAGAGACACGTGACTGATCATACAGATATCAGCAAGAACCGAAGTTTTGTTCAACAACCAAGACATTTTCCGTGAACAACTTGGTTGAGAACCAAATTGTTCGAGATGGAAGACGTTCAAAAACTGACTTTTTTAAACATCTCCCATCTCAAACTTTCTTAAACACCTCCTCCTTTTCTTTTCTTAAATATTTATTTCTTTTTTTAAAAAAGTGCTCACCAGATGATATTTTTTCCATTGATTTTAAGAGAGAGTGGAAGGGAGGGAGGAGGAGGAGAGAGATCAATGTGAGAGAGAGACGGCACCCCAACTGTGGCTGGATTGAACATGCAACTCAGGTAAGTGCCCTTGACCAGGAATCAAACCTGAGCTCTGGTCCAAGGGCTGGTGTTCTAACTGCTGAGCAACACCAGCCAGGGCGAACATCTACTTTGTCATTGATTTCTAATTTCATCCCATGTTGTTTCACTTTTTTATTTTTAAAGTATCTTTTTATTGACTTTTTAGAGAGAGAGGAAGGAAAAGTGAGAGAATCATCAGTTGGCTGCCTCCTGCACGCCCCCTACTGGGGACTGAGCCCACAACCCGGGCATGTGCCCTGATGGGGAATCAAACCCTGACATCCTGGTTCATAGGTTGATGCTCAACCACTGTGCCACACTGGCTGGGTGGTATACTTTCTCTCTCTCTCTCTTCTTTTTTTTTGGCTGGGTACAGTGTACTTTATTGATGGTACATACTGAGCCCTCCCCTTCTTCAGGAAGTCTGGGATGGAAATTGTGTCAAAGATGAGCAATTCTCAGTGTATTGAGAGATTTAGTTGGGGGCAAGATCTCCACATTTTTAAAAAGAATGAGCCCTTGCCGGTTTGGTTCGGTGGATAGAGCCTCGGCCTGTGGACCAAAGGGTCCTATTCTGGGTATGGCTGGTAGTCCACGTCACTCTTCCTTCGTGGAGGCCATAGGGTCCATCACCCAGTCCTGTAGTCAGTCGTACCAGGAAATGAGCCTGACAGAGTGGTCGTTGAGAGCAATGTGAGGCCTCCCCCCCACCCCCCCAAAAAGAGATGTAAGCCCCAGCATTGACGGTGGATAGTGGGTGTGACTGTTAAAGCCACAGGAGAAAACCTAGTCTTCAGTGCAGCCCAGGATGTCGTTGGGGGCCCTCTAATGCCGCCTTCCCCAGCTTCTTAGTGTCATCATATTCGGAATCTTTCTTACCAAATGGTAGGTCAGATCCATAACCAATACATTAGGACAGTGGTTCTCAACCTGTGGGTCGTGACCCCTTTGGTGGTCGAACGACCCTTTCACAGGGGTCACCTAAGACCATCCTGCATATCAGATATTTACATTATGATTCATAACAGTAGCAACATCACAGTTATGAAGTAGCAACGAAAATTTTATGGTTGGGTCACAATATGAGGAGCTGTATTTAAAGGGCCAGAAGGTTGAGGACCACTGCTGTGGAGGGTCCCTCTGGGAAGCTGTGGTGTGATGGCTGAGGGGCTGTCTAGAACATCATCTCTGCTCCTACTGGTGCTGCCAAGGCTGTGGGCAAGGTCATCCCTGAGCTGAATAAGAAACTCACTGGCATGGCCTTCCATGTCCCTACCTCCTAATGCAGTGGTTCTCAACCTTCTGGCCCTTCAAATACAGCTCCTCATGTTGTGACCCAACCATAAAATTATTTTTGTTGCTACTTCATAACTGTGATGTTGCTACTGTTATGAATCGTCATGTAAATATCTGATATGCAGGATGGTCTGAGGCGGCCCCTGTGAAAGGGTCGTTCGACTGCCAAAGGGGTCGCGACCCACAGGTTGAGAACCGCTGCTCCACAGGCTTCTGGGTGGCAGTGATGGCATAGACGGTGGTCGTGAGTCCCTCACAATGCCAACCTTGTCACGGCTGATGGCCTTGGCCAGTGGTGGGCAAAGCAGTTGGTGGTACAGGAGGCATTGCTGACAATCCTGGGGGAATTGTCATACTTCTCACGTTTCACACCCATCACAAACGTGGGGCATCAGCAGAAGGAGCGTAAATATGACCCTTTGGGCTCCAACCTTCACGTGAGCCGCAGCCTTCTCCAAGGTGGTGCAGACACCCGTGGACTCCACAACATATTCAGCACCAGGATCACCCCATTTGATGTTGGTGGGATCTTGCTCCAGGGAGATGGGGGTGGGCCTTCCATTGATGACAAGCTACCTGTTCTCAGCCTTGGCTGGGCCATTGAACTTGCCATGGGTGGAATAACACTGGAACATGTAGACCACGAAGTTAAGTTCAATGAGGAGGTCATTAATGACAACAATACCCACGTTGTAGAGTTAAAAGTTGCCCTGGTGACCAGGCACTCAATGTGGCCAAATCTACTTACCCGGTCCTGAGCCATTATGTGTCAGACGGGGCTGGCACCGTACAACAAGAGGGGGCTGCCTGTTGCCAGGCAGGATCAGAGCTTGGTAGTTTCTTTATGTTTATTGCGCTTGGGGTTTATTAAGTATCTTACGCCTGTAGATTTATAGTTTTCATCAAATTTGGAAATGTTTCAGTTTATTTTTCTTCAAATAATCTTTTCTGTTCTTCTCCCTCCTTCGGAGATTCCAATTACATGTCGGTGTTAGGTCACTTGAAGTTGTCTCAGCTCACTGACATTATTATACTTTTTTAAGCTTTTTCTCTCTGTTTTATTTTAGATAGTTTTTATTACTATGTATTCAAGTTCACTAATTTTCTGCCATGTCTAATGTTCCATTAATCCATGTAGTTTTTCATCTCTAGAATTTCAATTTAAGTTGTTTTTGTTTTTGTTTTTCCAATTTAAGTCTTTTAAATATTTACAGAGAGGAAGGGAGAGGAATAGAGAGTTAGAAACATCGATGAGAGAGAAACATCGACCAGCCACCTCCCGCACACCCCCCACTGAGGATGTGCCCGCAACCAAGGTACATGCCCCCAACTGGAATCGAACCTGGGACCCTTCAGTCCGCAGGCCGACGCTCCATCCACTGAGCCAAGCCAGTTAGGGGCTCCAATTTAAGTCTTTTAAAAAACATCTTCTAGCCCTAGCTGGTTTGGCTCAGTGGATAGAGCGTTGCCTGTGGACTGAGGGTCCTGGGTTCAATTTTGGTCAAGGGCACATGCCTGGTTGTGGGCTCGATCCCCAGTAGGGGGCGTGCATGAGACAGCCAATCAATGATTCTCTCATCATTGATGTTTCTATCTCTCTCTCCCTCTCCCTTCCTCTCTGAAATCAATAAAAATATATTTTAAAAAATATCTTCTATATCTCTACTTTACACAGCACTCTTTCATTTATCTTCTTGTACCTATGCAATCGAATTTTAATAACTGTTTTATTGTCCATGTCTCCTAATTCGGTCATCTGTGAAATTTCTGGATAGGTTTCGATTGATTGGTTTTTCTTTCCATCATGGGCCATATTTTCCTGTTTCTTTATATACATGCTAATTTTTATTGGTTGCCAGACACTGTGAATTTTGTTTTGCTGGGCGCTATTTTTGTATTTGTATAAATATTCTTGAGCTTTGTTCTGGGGTACAAAAGTCATTTGAAAATAGTTTGGCCCTTTCAGATCTTGTTTTTGTTAGGTGGGGCCAGAACAGCATTTAGTTTGACCTACTTTTGAGCCAAAAATTCTTCTGCGTGCTCCACTCAATGCCCCATTAATTGTGAGGTTTCCACTCTGGTTGTGGGAACCAGCACTACTCCCAGCCCTGCGTCAGCTCCCAGGATTGTGCTGATTCCTTTGCATGGTTCTCACTGTGCCTCCAGGGTTCCCTCACAGGAGGCACTGCGCTGAGTTACCGGAGCGGTGCCCTCGGAGGAGCTCCAGAGCTCTCTGTGCGGCTCTCGCCTTTTCAGTCTCGGCCTTGTGACCCCAGGCCCCTGGCATCACCTTTCCAGGGCCTAGACCACCAGACTTCACCTGCCTGCCCTGGTCTGGAAGCTTTGGGCAGTAAAGTGGGGCTCACCACATTTGTTTTCTGACTCACAGGAGTCACTACAGAGTGTCCCCCCAAAAATGTATGGGCACTGTAACAGAGGATAGCTCAGTTTTGAGAATGAAATGTATTTTTTTAAATCTTTATTGTTTAAAATAAATAAATAAATAAATCTTTATTGTTGCCGAAACCGGTTTGGCTCAGTGGATAGAGCGTCGGCCTGCGGACTGAAAGGTCCCAGGTTCGATTCCGGTCAAGGGCATGTACCTGGGTTGCAGGCACATCCCCAGTAGGAGATGTGCAGGAGGTAGCTGATTGATGTTTCTAACTCTCTATCTCTCTCCCTTCTCCCCCATTAACCTCTTCCAGCCTGCTCCCATCCGCACCCCCCAAAAATGAAATGTATTTTAATAAACACTGCCTTTATAATGATTCAGTGTGTATACATTTTGGGGAGACACCCTATATTTTCCATCGTCTGGCATTCAGTGTCTTCAGGGCCATTGTTTCATATATTTTGTTGGGCATTTCAGTTGTTTTAGGTGGGAATGTCAGTCCAGTCCCTGTTGCTTCACCTTGGCTGGAAGCAGGAATCCTTGTGATGTTTGGTTAATTTGTTCAGCTGGCATTTATTGAGGGCGAGCCTACTGTGTGCCCACCTCACACTGGTCCTGTGGCTCTCAAATACGCCGCATGTCCCTCTCTCAGGGTCCTTCGGGGGCCCTTTCCTCTCTCTGGAATGCTTTTCCCAGCTATGCATCCTCTCCGCTCAAAGGCCTTCTCCGTTTTCCTTGAGTAGAGCGAACTCCTCTCTTTTATTTCCCATCACACGTAGCTTTCCTTTACAGCTTATTTTACTAGAGTAAATAGGAATGTCTGTCTGATTCCCTGCATCCGGCTCAGGGCCAGGCACACTGTAGGTGTTCAATAAATATTTATGAATAGTGAGGTCTTTGCGTATTTCACAGAGCCTGTCATATAACAGCTCAGTCAAATTGGAGATGCTTGGCTGATGGGAACACATCTCCCTGCCCCAAGGTTGCTAGCAGGGAAGGGATTCAGGGCCCCTGGACTGAAGCCACACTCTCCTTAGTGATAACCAAAGGCCAGCGAGCCAGCCATGGAGGTCTGACAGGTGGGGTTGATGGGTTCCAGACCCAGGCCTCTGGGCTCGGCATCGCCCGGCAGAACCGGACGCGGGGCAGGAGCCAGAGCCAAGCTTCCATGACGTCGTCTCCAAGGGCCATGCCCCTCCCTGGGCCCTGGGTGGAGCTTCGGGTCTCACCCACCCCTCTCAGAACCCTCTGCCACCAGGTCCTGGGGGAAGACGGAGCCTTCCTCCTGGTTCCTGTCCCAGATCTACTTGTGTGACTGTTGCAACTATTACAACACACACAGGACTGTAGGTTGACTACAAAGTGAAAAATACTTTGTACACAGAAAACCTTTTACAAGTACTCGCTGAATTGGAAAAGCCTTAGGAAGCTTCTGTTCTAAATCCCTATTTTTGACTGAGGTTTCAATGAGGTAATGTATATAGACTGCTTAGCAACAGGCTGGGGACTTTGTGTTTTATTCTAGCCTCTAACCCGCTGCCCACCTCTGGCTAAGCAACCTGTGCCTTGGGCCTCCCTGCTTCTCGACAGCCCTCCTCCCCACCCTCAGCTGGGGGCCTGTGTCCATCTGTCATCAACAAGGCTTATCGCTAGCATATTTTGAGCATATATGAGGTACCAAGCCATGAGCTAAGCACTCTGCATGCATCATCTAATTCTTATCTAATAGGTAGTATTGTCCCCACTTTACTGATGAGGAAACTGAGGCTGGGAGGCATTAGGTAACCTGCCCAAGGCCCACCCTACCAGTGGTTGAAGCAGTGTTCAGACTCGAGTGGGTGGTCTCTAAGCTCCTACGTCTGGCTTCTCTTCCCTTAGCAGTTTCTTCTAATAACATGGATTTTCTACCAGCGACCACTTCCTGGGTCTTTGGGGGAAGCTTGCTTTCTTTTTCTCCTCTTTTTATTTATTTATTTTTATTGATGGATTTTAGAGAAAGAGAGGAAGGGAGAGGCAGAGAGAGAAACATCGATTTGTTGTTCCGCTTACTTATGCATTCATTGGTTGCTTCCTGTGTGTGCCCTGACTGGGGATTGAACCTGCAGCCTCGGTGTAGTGGGATGATGCTCTAACCCGGGAAGCTTTCTGAGTCTTTTTGATTTTGAGAATCATCTGAAAAGGGCAACACAGGGTCTAAAACCTCCAGTTAAGAGTCTGCCTTGAGGCCCAACTATGAGCTTTTTTTTGAAGTTGGTGCTGAGGATGTCTCTGAAGGTCAAAGATAATCTGTGTCAAAAACAGAGCCCTGCCAAAACCGGTTTGGCTCAGTGGATAGAGCGTCGGCCTGCGGACTGAAAGGTCCCGGGTTTGATTCCGGTCAAGGGCATGTACCTGGGTCGGGCATATCCCCGGTGGGGGATGGGAAGGAGGCAGCTGATCGATGTTTCTCTCTCATCGATGTTTCTGACTCTCTATCTCTCTCCCTTCCTCTCTGTAAAAAATCAATAAAATATATTTAAAAAAAAACAGAGCCCGGGGGAAGGTAGGGGAGTGAGCTGCAGCCCACAGGCCCAGCCTTTCCCTCAGCCAGTGCCTTGCCAGCTGGTTCTCTAGGAGCCCCCCTTCTATACTGCCCACCGGGTGGTGGGAGCTGCAGGTGCAGGCAGGCGAGTGGAGTCCAGCCTGTGGGAGCTCCAAGTGGGCGGGGTCACCTCTGATGGGGCCCCAGACAGTGGCCTCTCGAGGAGGTAGTGGGACTTGGCCAGCCTTAGGGGACCTCATTGATTTGAATGAAGGAGAGTGAGAGTGGGACGGGCAGCCTTTCCAGCACAGAGAGCCAGGAGTGCGGGTAGCGTGTCTGCACCACAGTCCCCCAAGTTGAGGGGTTGTTAGTGCCCGCGGCACATGAGGAACTGAGTCCAGGGTCTGACTGCAGGCGGGATGTGCCGACTGCCAGGGGGTGAGGTGGCTTATTCTGAGGGAGGCCCTGGGCACCATGGGAGGTTCCCAAGCCTCAGGAGGTTACCTGAGCGATGGGGGGGCGGGGTGGGGGTTAATCAGAGGGGAAGAGAACGGAGGAGGCCGGAGGAGGCTGTTGGGCAATCTTGGTGACTATGAGGTGGCCGGGGCCAGAGCAGGAGCCTAGCAAAGAGGCCTGGGGGAGTAGGGCTGGGCTGATGGGATGGCACCTCATCTGTCATCTACCCAACCCATCTGTTTTCCACAAGGAAACAGGCCCAAACAGGAAAAGGGGCTTGCCCAAGGGCACACAATGGGTCAATGGTAGAACCAAGCTAGAAAGACCCTGGGAAGCTCAGGGACACCCCCCTTAAACAAGGAGCTGAATCTCCTCCTATAATAGACCCTCCCCCCCAGGGATCAAGTCCACACCAGCTTGGCTTCTGTCTCATAGGGGACCCCTGGCCTCCCTTCCCCTTCCCTGGGCCACAGTTTGCTCATCTGTGAAATGAGGCCACTGGACCAGCTGACCGACCTGGCCCTTTCTGCCTCAGT
>NW_006295825.1:2152495-2153401 GCF_000327345.1 Myotis davidii | reverse complement strand
GCCCGCCTGAGAGGTGGAACAGGCAGAGGAAGAGTGTGTGCAGGGACTTTGAGTGAGGCCTGGTGCCTGGCGGGGGGGGGGGGGCAAGGACTTTCCCAAGCTCACTGTGGGAGGAGGGAGCCATGCCTCTTGCCCCCATACCCACCTCCCCCTCCAGCCTCCGAGGGATGGCATACTTGGGGCTCTCCTCCTCTTTCCCGAAGCCCTGCTTGTCTTCTGCATAACAAGGAGAGAATGTTATTTAAAAGGAGATCAGGAGATTTGCCTTAAATAGGCATGGAGTGCTGTGCCAGGGCCCAGGGTGAAGGGCGAGGGGGGGGTGGAGGCAGCAGTGGAGGAGAGGAGGTGGAGGGAGGGGAGGAGGCCACCCTGCATGGTGATGAGAAAGGAGTGGAGCTGAAAAACTGCCCAGGGGTGTGCACAGTCCTTCACAGTTTACCAAGCACAGTCCCAGGATCCACCCGACAGCAGATGGTCAAGCTGGGCTTATTCCCACCCCACCTCCATTCTGAGGAGGAGGAAACTGAGGCCCGGGTCAGGGAACTCCCCCCTCCGCCCCAGTCCAGCCGCAGCCTGACACTGATGGGGAGCGGGGAGGGGGGCGCAGCCTGCTGTGGCTCACGTGCCTGAGGAATGAGTGCCTGGTCCCGAGGAGGCAACATGATCTGCAAAGGATCCCTGACCCTCTCCCTTTGAACCCTGGAGAGGGCGGCTCAGTCATGTGAGGACCACAGGGGGATTAGTGGGACTGAGATGGGAGGCTGGGGCGGGCCACCTGGAGAAAGACTGGGAAGAGGGGAGAGCAGGCATCAGGAGAGTAGGGCCTTGGGCCTCAAAGAGAAAGAACTGAGCTGCTGGGTCCTGCAGTGGGAAGGTGGGGACGGGGCGGGGGCAGGAACCCAGGAG
>NW_006295825.1:2148420-2152455 GCF_000327345.1 Myotis davidii | reverse complement strand
AAGGGGGGGGGGGCAGAAGGCAGGAGTCGGGCCCGCCTGAGAGGTGGAACAGGCAGAATTAGAGTATGTGCAGGGGCTTTGAGTGAGGCCTGGTGCCTGACAAGAGCCACTGTGTGGTGTCGCATATAGACCCTCCGTCACTGGCGGTGTGGCCTTGGGCAGGTCTCTTGGCTCCTCTGAGCCTCAGATTCTAAAACCAAAGAGCAGTTGTGTTTCATCCCTCACACTGGGCAGGCTGTGAGATCAGATTTCAGTCCTACCCCAGATCCTCCCTCTCCCCTCACTAGCCACCCTGGTTGCACTACTTCTTCACCCAAGCATCCCTCCCTCCCCGCACCCCCCTCTCCCCTGCAGGGCCTGGGGGCTAGCATCATTCCCCACCCTCTCACCCCCAGGTAGCCAGGGCCCAGGGTGAAGGGCGAGGGGGAGGGGGGAGGCAGCAGTGGTGGAGAGGAGGTGGAGGGAGGGGAGGAGGCCACCCTGCATGGTGATGAGAAAGGAGTGGAGCTGAAAAACTGCCCAGGGGTGTGCACAGTCCTTCACAGTTTACCAAGCACAGTCCCAGGATCCACCCGACAGCAGATGGTCAAGCTGGGCTTATTCCCACCCCACCTCCATTCTGAGGAGGAGGAAACTGAGGCCCGGGTCAGGGAACTGACATGCACTAGCTACCAGGTGGCATCTGATGCCGGATGCCATGGTCTTTCCACTGCAGCCCCCAGAGTTGAGAGGTGTTCAGGGAGGTGAATTGCCCAGAAGATAAGGCTTCCTATAGTGGGGACGGGGGTGTCTGTGGGGTGGGGGTGTCGTAGAGCCTCTTAGACACCTGCCTCCACCCTCCGTTCGGTTCCCAGGTCTTTGACTCCTGCCCCCAGGTTGCCCTTGCCGGCCCTCCCAGTCCCAGCTTGTACCCGGATGCCCTCCTCACTCTGCACTTTCCCAGGTGAGCTGGGGCCCTGCTTTCTCAATGCAAGCTGGGGGAGGGAGGTGAGGGGCAAGCCGGGGGAGGGAGGTAAGGGGCAGCCCGGGAGAGGAATCTGCTGGGAGACTGTGAGGCTAAAGGAGGGAGCTGGAGCCAGGAGTGAGAGGCATGGTCACTGCCCGCCCTGCAGGGCTTGTCTGGCACCTGGAATTCACTCACTTCCCTCTTCAGCGTCTCCTTCCAAGCCTCTCCCTCCATCGTGGCCCCTCCCAGCCGTTTATGGCTCAGCGGGTGATGCTCTTGGAATCCTAGAGAAATGGAGTTTTGAGTGTGGAATTTCTGGGGCGAAGCCAGGGGCCAGAAGGCACCCCGTGCTTGCTCCTTTCTGCAAAGGCCCTGAACATTGAGGTGAAGCCTCAGACACTGGGTGTCCACCCTGGCCTCACCATCAGCCTTGAGACCCTAAGCTGCCCACCTGTGTCTGTCTCCTCCTCTGTAAAGTAGATCTAAAGATGGCCCTCACACATGCTTGATGAGAAGAGGGACAGAGCTCTAGCCGGTTTGGCTCAGTGGGTAGAGTCTCAGTCCTCGGACTGAAGGGTCTCGGGTTTGATTTCTGTCAGGGACACGTACCTCGATTGCAGGCTCGATCCCTGGCCCAGTCGTAGGAGGCAACCAATCAATGTGTCTCTCTCACATCGATGTTTCTCTCTCTCTGTTTCTCCTCTTCTGTTCTACTTTCTCTAAAAATCAATGGAAAAAATATCCTCGGGTGAGGACGAACTAAAAAGAAGAAGGAGAAGGAGGAGAGGGAGAAGAGGAAGAAGAGAGGAAAAAAGAGGGGCAGTTGTGACAAATGCACTCACAGATCAGGGCTGAGACTCATGTTTGTTGGGAGACAGAGCGGGGAAAATTTCACTCTCTCCTTCCTCTTAGTGGGTGGGCACAGCCTGTGTCTTCTGGAAGACTGAAAGAAAGCAGTCACTTAATCTGGGCTCCGGTGAATTCTTTTTGTTATTCTCCAGGCCACTCGGGAGGCAGGGAAAGGGTAAGGTTGGGAGGAGGGGTGCAGGATGGCCACTGTAGGTAAGTAATGAAGGACAAAGAGAGCTAACCAGGAGGGTTTCCCCACACGCCTGGCCCCATCCAGCTCTTGCCCTAACTTTATTGGTCAGCTGTTCACACCCATTTCACTAATGGTGAAACTAGGGCTGAGGATTTAGGCATGCTGCCCCACTGTCCAAGGTCACACAGGAAGTGGGAAGCCAGTATCTGACTTCAGGGCCTTCTGCTAAAAACCCCAGGATCCTGGGACTTGGGTTCCAGACCCAGCGTGCAGTGTAGCCTTGGCCAAGTCACCTAATCTCTCGAGAGACTGCTTAGTTTTCTCTCCCCTTCAGGTGGGGATAATGTTCCCCTGTCTTCTCGGGGTTATTGTGAAAAAAACAGAGGGCGAATGAGCACAAACCGTAAGGTCCTCAACTGATACCAGGCACAAGCTCCTCAACAAAGGAACCTCCTCCTCTCTGCTCTTCCTGAGCTCCTGGCTCCTGAGGTATCCATGTGCCCCAACAAGGCACACAAAGGACCTTCCAGGTCTCTGGGAAGGGACTGACCGACCACTTGGCACCACCTAGTGGCCCATGGTGTGTGGTGCTTGGCCAGGGTGCTCTGAGATTGAGGGTTTGAGCATGACCATTGGCCCTGTGGGGGTGGGCAGAATATGCCGGCCCCTCAGAAAGGATGAGGTCATGCCTAGCTAAGCCCTCCCCTGGCCACTCCCCTGCGGATACATGACGGTGGGCACTCCACCAGTCCCCATCTCAGCCCACATCTCACTGGCAAGGGAGGCTAAGGGTTGTCTTCCAGCTCTGCCAGTGCCTCACTCCCAGGACTCAGCCGCCTCCCCTGCAGAACTGGAGTAACCATCCCTGCCTCTCATCCCTGCCTGGAACGGTGGTGTGTTCTTTCCTGTATCAACCATTTTATGAAGTGTCTCCTTTCTAACGTCATCATGCTGAGAGCTGTGGGGATACAAGGGCTGCTAAGCCACGTTTCTTGCTACCAAGGCACCTGCCTTATTCTAGACCAGTGGTTCTCAACCTAGGCTGCACATTAGAATCACCTGGGAATCTTTTTAAAATCCTGATTTCTGGGCCCCATCCTCCAGAAATTCTGTTTCTTTGTTATGGGGTGGGGCCACAACATTAGTAACAAAGAAACAGAATTTCCGGAGGATGAGGCCCAGAAATCAGGATTTTAAGAAGATTCCCAGGTGGTTCTAATGTGCAGCCAAGGTGGAGAACCACGGTTCTAGGGGAAGACAGACTTGTAAGTTGATCATTGCCCTCAAGGCAGATCACAGCTGCTCGGAGGAGGAGAGCACTGCACAATGAGGACGGGACTTGCTGGTGCCCAGGCTGGCTCGTGAGGAGGCCATCTTTCAGCAGAGCAGGTCCGTATGGAACCAGGGAAAGCTGAAGCCAGTGCCTGGGCGAGGGGAAAGGGCTGGCAGGGTGAGGGGTGCTTTGGCACTGTGTGTCGAGGATGGGGTCAGAGAGGAGAATCCCAGGAGAGGACCCACAGGCATCCTCAACAGCCCAGCTCTGGGGATGATGTAAGATCCATCTCCCAGCAGAAGTCCTGGTACCTCCTGCACCTTCAGCTCCTGCCAGAGGCTGCAGGACCTGCATGGGAGACCAAGCCCAGCCAGCCACACACCTGCCTCTAGGTCTGGACTGAGTGATGCGAGCAGGCAGAAGAGTTCAGGACTCCTTCCCCTGGTGGCTGTGAAGGGCGCCCAGGGGTGGCCAGAGGTCCTCCTGGCCAGCTGCTCCCAGCTCCACTCCTGCCAGTGGTTCTAGCCTCCCTGGTTCCCACTGTTCCCAAGCCTGGGTTTCTGGGCTCCTCATATCACTTCTTCGAGCTAGTCTTCTGTTCCATCACCTTCCTTTCCTGCTTAAGTTATCCCCAGTCTGTTTCTCCTGTTTCCATTCACGAACCGGCAACCTCCTAGTGCATGGGAAGATGCTCAACCAACTGAGCGACACCAGCCAGGGCAGGGTGTGCCTCCTTAAAGAGAGCCGAGGAACCCACAGTCCTACATAATTCAC
>NW_006295825.1:2145471-2148304 GCF_000327345.1 Myotis davidii | reverse complement strand
TGTAATACTTTCAACAATACTTATTAAAATAAATAAATAAATAAACTCAACCGGAGAACATCCATTTCAATCCTCACTCACTATTTCTTTCCCCAAAAAGCAGCTTAAGAGACAGGCGCACAGTGTGCTGTGCGTGTCCTCACGTCAGGCTCAGGCGGGTGTTGGTCCTGGCTGTGCGAGGCTGGGCCTGGCTATGAAATTACCTCAGGGTCCCTTCTCCATTTGGGGCCTGTACCGGCCTGAGTCCCACAGGACCCACATGCCTCTTCCTGCCCCTGGAACACCTCTCCCTCTGCAGCCCAAAGCGGGCGGCCCTCATGACGGTGGTCCCATGGCCAGCCCTCTGTCCTCTAACACCAGATGCCACCACAGGCCCATTCCCCACTGGCACAGAAAGACGATTCCTGACCCTGGAAGCAGCTCACCCAGTGCAAGGGGAGAAACTGAGGCACAGCTGGCAAACGGGTGGGAAGCATTATCCCTGTACCCGTGCCAGGAGGCTGAGAGACCCTAACAACGGGAGAATGGGCACTGACCATCCTCCCCTGCTATCTCCTGGGGTCCTAGCTCACTCAGGAGTGGGAGGAGCGGGAGGCCATCTTCTGTCTTCTCTTTGTGGCTCACAGGTTTGGATCCACGTTCTCCTGGTCTGAGGCGGCCTCATCATCATCTGGGGACTCCTAGATAGAAGCCAGAGAACCTGAGACACACGCTTCTGCTGTCCTCCAGGGCACAGCCTGGGGCCAGCATCTCCTCCTCCTGCCCCTGTCCACAATGGAGCCAGAGAAGGCTCTGCCACCCCTACCCAGGGTCCCTTGGCCCACCACTGGGTGACTCCCTCTTACCAGGCAGGGGCCACTGCCCCGCCGCAGGGTGGCATAGAAGCGTAGCACACGGGGGTCACAGCGAACCACCGTGGGGTCAAAGTCCAGCACACGCAGGCCCTGCAGGCTGCGGGCCCGGGAAAGGGCCACGTAGGCCTGGCCACTGGCAAACACGCGGCCCAAGGAGATCTCCACGCAATCCAGGGACATGCCCTGGGGATGGAGAGACAGAGATGGAGCCGGCTCTGCCTGAAGTCCTTTGTGCCCAAGAGCCGGACCCACCTCACCAGCCCCGCTATTGCCCCTGGATCTCCTGGCCCAGCCCCGAGATTCTCAAGGCAGAGGGATAGGCTGACCCTGGATGGGCATCTGAGCAGAAGGGGCTCCAGGAGATACACCCAGGATAAGCGAGAGGGGTAGGTGGGGAAGGAAAGAACTCAGGCCTGGGTCAGACCGGCATGGAAAGGAACCCGGCTCTGCCTCTCACTCGTTGTGAGGCCTTGGACACGTTACTTAACGGCTCTGAGCCTCGGTTTCCTCCTCTGTAAAACAGGAGTGATGATTAGTCTGCACTTCATACAGGTGTTGTGAGTATTAACGTGAACATGTCCAGTAGTGGCTCAGAAAGTGGCGGGGCAGGAGATGACGGGGGCAAGTACATGGATCCCGGAAAGGAAGAGCATGGGGTGGGACATGCACTCAAGAAAGGTTTATCCTACAACTGGTCTGCAACTTTGCCTCCAGGGCAAGCTCAACTCCCATAAAGCCTTTAAGGCCTCCCTCAAATTGCCCCTCGCCTATTTCGTCCCCCCTCTGCCCTGCCCTGCCCCACCCCCCGCACTGGCTGCTCACCTGGCTCTTGTGGATGGACATGGCCCAGGCCAGCTGGAGGGGCAGCTGCTGCCGGCTGAGGAGCCGGCCCCCAGTGGTCTGCACCGTCCAGCGTTCAGCACGGATGACCTCGGTGACTCCACATAGAAACCGTACCTGGGGCAGCCCTGAGGGAGGCATGGAGAAGTCCCGCTTTTCAGCCCTGTTTCAGGGCTCAGAGGTGAGAAGCAGGCCTCACCTTTGCATCCTAGACTCTTTCTCTTCACACTTACCCTGGGCCCTGTTGCCCCAAGCAGTAGGTCTGCACCTCCATCACTCACCTCTCCCCTCAGTCTCGAAGCCGACCACCACCCCTCGGGCACCATTCACCAGGCCCTGGGACACCGCTAAGTTCTTCACCAACATCACCTGCAAGGGAGAGAAGGCATGGAGAGCTGCCGCATTCCTATGCCTGGCCTCAGGCTCAGGGGCCACTGCTGTGGTTTTGGGAGGCTGGGGGCTGTCATGGAGGGGCACTGAGTCCTACTTTTAGCTTAGCCACCAGCTGGCTGTCCCCCTGCAGCACGAGGCTTTATTTTCCTGGCCTCGGTTTCCCCTTGTGTCAAGGGGACGGACATTGCTCGGGAACAGGTAAAGAGCACAAGGTCACAGACATCATAGGGCTTTGAAAGCTACCACGTCTGTTGGGGGGTATGTGTGGGCCCCAACCTCGAGGGCCAGCCCCCAGCTGCCATCCCTCTTCCAACCGCATGGTGCCTGCACCTTCCCCTTGGGTGCCCTTTGGGACCTGAGGAAAGGCTCCCATGTGGCCCACCTCCGACACAGTGGAAGGAAGGAGGACTCTCGTAGTAGAGGGTACGCTGCGGAAGGCAACTGTGTGGGGGAGATAGTTCACTCCCTGATTGAGAGATGAAACAAAGCTTCAGCAAGGACAAGGGGCTTATCCAAAGCAACGCTGCCTGGAGCTCCAGATGTTGACACAGGAAGGCAGTGGAAAGCTAGACAGGAAGGTGGGTGGGAACAGGAGGAAGGGAGTTTGCTGTGGTCACAGCTGGACCCTCTAGCTGTGGAGCAGCCTGGGCAGAGGGGCAAAGGTTGGGGAGGCCCAAGCTCCCAGGGTCTAGGACAGCCGTGGGCAAACTACGGCCCGCGGGCCGGATCCGGCCCGTTTGAAATGA
>NW_006295825.1:2145184-2145436 GCF_000327345.1 Myotis davidii | reverse complement strand
AAAAAAAAAGACCGTACCCTTTTATGTAATGATGTTTACTTTGAATTTATATTAGTTCACACAAACACTCCATCCGTGCTTTTGTTCCGGCCCTCCGGTCCAGTTTAAGAACCCATTGTGGCCCTCGAGTCAAAAAGTTTGCCCACCCCTGCTATAGGCCCTGCTTCCCACGCACCTGGGCCCCCAGCTTTAGCTGAAGGAGCTTGCTAACAGGACACTGGGCATCCAGAGTCCGGGCTTGCTCAGGGTCAC
>NW_006295825.1:2142638-2145131 GCF_000327345.1 Myotis davidii | reverse complement strand
AGAGTGGGGTAAACAGATTACTAGTCACTTGTGGCTTCATTTCCCAAAACACATATCAGACCAGGGCTTGAGGGGAGGTAACAGGGATAGCTCAAGCCTATCTGGAGCTTTAGAATCAGAGACCTGAATTCCAGCATCTTCTGGCTAAGTGACCTTGACCCTTTCAAGGTCACACCTCTCAAAACCAGTTACCTCTGTAAATATAAGGGCCTTATGGCCACAGAGGTTGGGGCCTGGGTATTTATCCCAAGGCCTCAGGCTGCCAGGAGTGGGGGTTGGGGGCTGACATACCTGTCTGATAGCCTCCCCAGCTGGTCCTACCCAGCCCTGGCTCCCTGCTCACCTGGCAGGTCCCGCAGCCGCCTCTCATTGGTAAGAGCCACGTCATCCTGGTGGGTGCAGAGCCTGGTGGCCACAATTCCATCTCGCCCCACCTTGTGGGTGGCCGTAGCCTGGAGCTGGCGGGTCACCTCATTTGAGCACCTGTGGGGGCTGGGCTTTAGGGCAGAGCCCATCTAAATGCCAGGGAAGGTGGGGCATGTGGATGGTATGGCCCAAGCAGCAGGCAATGGGTCAGGCCTGGGGACCGGACAGGGGCACGAGGGCAAGATTTGCCGGCCAACTTATCCTTTTCCACTTGGACCCCGGACATGGGACTGAGCATAGTGTGTGTGTGGGTTTGTGTGTGTGTGTGGCGGGTAGTTGGCTGTGATCATGGGTGGGTACCCTTTCCTTTGCTTGCCCCCAGGAAGAAGCTAGCCACCCTCCCATCCCCAGCGCTCCTTGGGGAGTCTGGTATGCTGAGTGGGCACAGTCCAGAGGTTTAGAGGACCTAGACCCGGCGCTGATGTTGATACCTGTAATGCTGGTAGCCTAGAATCTAGATGACAGTGTTCTAGCCCCTGGCCTGCTGCCTTGGGGGGAAAAATTGAGCCTGTGTTTCTTTCTCCCCATCTGCAGTCTTCCTCCATCCGGGGAGGCCTGGATACCGCAGCACTACCGTGGGAGGAGAGGGGACAACTTGGGTCCCTCTCTCCCTGCTCTGCCACTCAGCGTTCCTCTTATCCGGTGCATGCTGGTGCGTGCTGTGCACCTTCCTCCCCGCCTCCTGTCCCCAGACATAGAGAGCAGCTCACCACCACTACCCTCCCCCAAGCCCATCCCAATCTGACCTGGCTTTCAAGGCCCAGTTCTGGCTCAAGTCATCTGCCCTCCTGGCCTGTCCACTCCCATGTTAGAGTAGTGGTAGCATTTCAACCGTTTGTCCTAGCTGGGCAGGGATCATGTCTGCAATGTTCCCCACCCCACCTCTACCACCACCACCAAGTGACCCCACAGGCTTTAAGAGTGGAAGGAAAAAAGGAAAAGAAAAGAGTGGAAGGAACCTAGATTTTAAAGTCAGACCTGGGATTACATTCCAGCCCTGACTTTGGGCAAGTCACTTCACCCCTGAGAACCCCAGCTTTTGCATCTGTGAAATGGGAGTGTCGATATCTCGGAATTCTTGTGTGTCCATCTGACCATAGTTCCCTGACACCTACTCTGTGCCAGGCCTTGTGCTGGGAGATGGGGACAGGCCCTGGGGAGGCAGGATCTCAATATTCACAAAGTGACCATCTTCTGTGGACCCAGGAAGCATTTCTTCCTCTTGTTTGGGTCCCCATGCTCCCCTGTAACCACATTTGGGTCCCCTTTTGCAGGCCCCTCTCTATTCACAGAGCCCACCTGCCCAGTCTCACAGCCTGCAGCAGAGAGATGAAGGTCTGGTCTGCCTGCCTCCACACCTTGGTCAGCTCCAGGGTCACCGGGACACACCTCCTCCAGCTCTTGGCCTAATGGGGGAGGAAGGGGGTCAGGGAGCAGAGCAGACCCCTGTGGGGGAGGGCAGGACAAGAGGGTGAGTGGTACCTGGAAGCAGAACTGTGGGGGCTGGAAGCCCTTGGTTACAGGCGGCAGCTGCAGGAAGTCCCCACAGATGATGAGCTGGATCCCTCCGAATGGCTTATCCTGCTGCCGGACAGTTCTGGAGTGGAGTGAGCAGTGCTTTAGCAGCGAGGATCCTCATGGAAACCACCAGATCCCAGCCCTCACTGCACACACTGACCTGGCCACGGCCTCTAGCTTGTCAAATAGATCTGCCTCCACCATGGAGATCTCATCGATGACCAGCCGCTGGCAGTTCAGCCAGCCCTGCCGCACACCTGGCCGCTGGGCCAGGGCCACACATTGGGCCAGGGGAGCCTGACCCGAGCCGATGCCTGTGGGTGACATTATCCAGCTGAGACCCCAGCCCTGTCTCAACCCTGCCTTCCCTTTCCTCCCTTCCCACAGGCCTGGCCGCAGGGGCGCTCGCTCACTTACCTGCAAAGGCATGGAGGGTGGTACCCCCGATGTGGCAGGCTGCCACCCCCGTGCTGGCGGTGGTCACAGTGCCTGTGGGAGGCAGTGAGCCCAGGATACGCTTCAGCAGATAAGACTTCCCTGTCCCTGGAC
>NW_006295825.1:2141232-2142408 GCF_000327345.1 Myotis davidii | reverse complement strand
CCCCCCACTACCTGCACTCCCAGTGAAGAAAATGCTCTGGCCTTTCAGGACGACCCTCAGCACTGCAGCCTGCTCCTCAGAAAGCTGTGGTTTGGAGGGGGCCAAATTCAGCTTCTTCACAGGCAGGGGCCACCTTGGGGCTTCCTGGGGGGACAGGGCTGTCTCAGAGCCTCCCCCAATACTCTAGGCATTGCCACCCCCCAGCCCCCCAACCACCAACACCATCTTGGTCCAGGTGCAATGCTAGGCCTGGGAGCCCTTGTGTCTCTGCTGGCTTCATTCTTTGGAGCCCCTGGACAGGCTTGGTTCACCTGGAGATCTTGCTAGTGACTTCTGGGGTCCAGGTCTCCCCTCGAGGAAGGGATCGAGGCTGGGTCTCCACTGACTCCTCGGGCCCTGAAGACCAGGGTCTGGGTCCTTAGTCGCCTCCCGGGGTTCCTAACTCTCCTGGTCCTCTTACCCATCCTTCTTTCTCACTTCTCACTGCAAGGAACCTGTTTCTCACCTCAAAGCACCGAAGCAAAATCCTGCCTAGCCAGATTCCCTTCTCCTCCATCCTTATCTTCCCACCCCCTCAGTCTCCACCCCTGTGGTCTGAGATCCATCTGCCCCAGATCACAAACTGTCAAAACCACCAGGCTTTGTCCCTACCCCCATGTGATCCGACCTGTTGGCTCCCCCTTATACTGCTGACCACTTGGTTTTTTCCAAACGCCCCTCTCCTTCTCTTTATCTTTTGGTTTCCTTTCCAGGCCTCCTTCTCTGCTTTCTCTTTTAATGTGACCTGGGCCACCCTTTTCCTATTCGGGCTTACCCGGTCTCAGAGATTGCACTGTGAGAAACACACAATTCCCGCATCTCGGTTCTACTCAGATGTCCGATGGGCATCTCAGTCCCCTAAAATACCACCCCCACCACCCCCAACTTGGGTCTCCTTGGTCCCTTCCAAGTCAGCGGCACACCCAGTCCCCAAGGCATACCCCCTTTCCTGTCCTCACGGTGTTGGGCTCGGCCCCCACCCGCGACTCCGTGGTACAATGTCACGTCCTGGCCCCGGGTGGCCGCCGCGCGCCGCAGCTCTTCGGGCTGCACGGGGCTGATGGTGAAGAAGTCGCGGGGCCGCGGGCCGAGCAACTGCGCGCGGGCGGAGGACGGCCCGGGACCCGGCGCCGCGGC
>NW_006295825.1:2139117-2141169 GCF_000327345.1 Myotis davidii | reverse complement strand
GCGGCTGCCCGCCGGGGCTCAGCTCCTCCACAGCCACGCGGCACCGCAGCTCCGCGTCCTCGCATTCCGCGGCCGCCGCCAGGGAACCGGACAGCATCGCCACCGCCTCCGCCTCCGCAGGTCTGCAAAGGATCGGTGCACCGGAGTCGCGGGGACTCAAGGACACGACAGGGGGTACTGAGGCCGGTCAAGGGCACATAGGATCCTACCCCTCTCCGGTAACACAAAGAGGTCACAGTGATGGCAAAAGGACGCTGGGGCAATTTAGGAAATTCAATTAGAAATTACATCCTACACGATAATTTCCAGAGCGGCGGGTGGACAGCGTCAAATGCACCCGGATTTGGGTTTGGGGTGCCTCGGCTGTCCGGCAGGGGTCGCTGAAGAAGGGGGGCCCAGAACAGAACAGAAGACAGCTTCAGGGACCGAGGGGACGGCACGGGAATCTCACGTGGGGAGATGAGCGGCTGCCCGCCGGGGCTCAGCTCCTCCACAGCCACGCGGCACCGCAGCTCCGCGTCCTCGCATTCCGCGGCCGCCGCCAGGGAACCGGACAGCATCGCCACCGCCTCCGCCTCCGCAGGTCTGCAAAGGATCGGTGCACCGGAGTCGCGGGGACTCAAGGACACGACAGGGGGTATAGAGGCCGGTCAAGGGCACATAGGATCCTACCCCTCTCCGGTAACACAAAGAGGTCACAGTGATGGCAAAAGGACGCTGGGGCAATTTAGGAAATTCATTTAGAAATTACATCCTACACGATAATTTCCAGAGCGGCGGGTGGACAGCGTCAAATGCACCCGGATTTGGGTTTGGGGTGCCTCGGCTGTCCGGCAGGGGTCGCTGAAGAAGGGGGACCCTGAACAGAACAGAAGACAGCTTCAGGGACCGAGGGGACGGCACGGGAATCTCACGTGGGGAGATGAGCAAGGGCGCTGCTGCTCGTCATGTCAGCTGCTGCTACGTTCACTGGTGCATACGCAGCCGAGCAGGGATCCCTATTCCCCGTGGACAAAAGTGGGAACAGGCTGGGAGAGGCCACACGCCTGGTAGAAGTCGGGGTGGTGTGATCCGCAGCCCTGGCGCTTCCCATTTCCAAGGTGGGAAGGGGTAGCGTATCTGGCGAGGCTAGGGAAATCGCGGGGCGACCCTGGAATGTGTGTTCCCTCCGCCTGACCCTCTCGTGTGCACCCTCCCGGCAGGGACCCATTAAAGAAGCAGGTTCTCTTCCTCCCACCCCTGACATCGGATGGACACTCACTTGCGCCGGAACTCGGACGAGCTGGCTGGACCGAGCGGACCTGCCGGCGAAGCTCGGGCTCTATAACTTTCAAATGCTGGCCGTGGGGAATCATCCTATCACCGGCCGGATCTTTAAATTCTCCAGCCACTCAGAGGCAGGGGCGTGTCCTCACCCTCCGTCCCCTCCCTGGCCCGGGCCGTACCAATCGCACGCTGGAGGAAGGACGCTTATGGTGGCGGCGGAGCGTGGAGCATACCAAGTCGCGTGGACCGGTGGGCGTGGCGGGCGATGGCGGGGATGGGTTGGGGGGCTGCAGGAGCGCCGTAGGTGGTGTGATGTCACCCAACCCTGCTCTGAAGATTTATTTTCGGAACTACCCACCCGACACACTCCCCCTCCCTCTAGCCCTGACAGAGCGGCTGACCTTGGCGTTGGGGAGAGCTGCCACGGATCTCTCCCACCTCCGTTTCCACCCGCAGGATCATTGTCCACTCCGGGGCAGACCACCCCAAGGCCTGCCCCGCCTCTCAGCTCTTTCTAATCCTCTTCGCCTTTGTAAGGGTCCTTTCACTCATTGCCTTTCCCACCCAGCTGAGGCCCATCAGGGAGGAACTCTTGAGACCTGGGCGATGAAAGCGTGTGAGTTAGTCTCAGGGAATACTGTACTTATTCATCCTCTTGTTGCCCTGGAGGATGCTTGGGGAATTTATTTTTAATTACATCCCCCGTCCCCGCCCCTCCTCATTGAAGCTTGAAGCTTGGAATTACATAGCTGGGAGGGATCTTATAGGTGAGTACTGTCCCCTCCC
>NW_006295825.1:2134500-2137713 GCF_000327345.1 Myotis davidii | reverse complement strand
CCCCATTTTATTGTCCTCATTTTGCAAATAAGGAAACCAAAGCTCCAAGAGGTTTACCGAAGGTCACATCGCTTGTAGGTAGCAGAAACAAAGCCTTAAAACCAAGCCTCACCTGCCCTAAGTACCTGCGTGTTTACTACTACACCACGCTGCTCCCAGGTGATTGGTCTTCATGGAATCCAGGCCTGGACTACAGTATCAGCTCCTGACAGCCACTGCAATGCCCAGCCCTGCCATTAGATGTTACCCTAAGCAAGTTCCATAATGTCTCAAGCCTTTGTTTCCACAAACATAAAAATGGGAGAAAGATGAAAATGTGATGATTGCACAACTCTGTGACTACTAAAAACCATTTGAATGATTTGCTTTAAATGGGTAAATTATATGGTATGTGAATTCTATCTCAATAAAGCTATTAGGAAAAAAATAATGAGAAATGTTTCCTCTTCAGTGTAGTCTTTTTAAAAATTTATTTAAATAGTTTATTTTTAGAGAGGAAGAGAGAAACATCCATGTTGCCTCCTGAATGCCCCCTACTGGGTATCCAGCTGGCAACCTGGGCATTGTGCCCCTTGGCCGGGAATCAAACCTGTGACCTCCTGGTGCATGCCCAACAAACTGAGTCACGCCTGCCAGGGCTTCAGTGTAGTCTTGACGTAGGAGTAGCATAAAATTTCAAAGCCACTGTAGTAGGCAGGAAAATGTCCCCCCACTATGTCCAGCCTTAATCCCCAGAACTTGTGAATGTGTTACCTTACATGGCAAAAGGGACATTGCGGATGTAATCAATTAAGGATCTTGAGATGGGGAGATTATCTTGGACTGTCTGGATAGGCCCAATGGAATGGTTTTGTTTCTTATAAGAGAAAGAGGAGACAGGAGTTTAGGGAGACAGGAGAGTCAGAGAAGGAGATGTGATGCAGGAAGCAGAGGGGGTGGGTGGTGTGTGAAAGAGATTTGAAGATGTTACTGTTGGCTTTGAAAGAAAAGGCCATGAGCCAAACCAAAGAACACAGGAGGTTTCTAGAAGCGGGAAAAGACAAGAAAGTGGGTCCCCCCCTAGAGTCTCCAGAAGGAAGAATGCAGTGCTTGATGTTAGCCCAGTAAGACACATTTCAAACTTCCAGAACTACGAGATAATAACTCTGTGTTGTTCTAAGCTACTACATTTGTTACAGTAACAATAGCAATAAGAAACAAATAAGTTTTTAAAATAGTAAACACTTTGCCGAAACCGGTTTGGCTCAGTGGATTGAGCATCGGCTTGCGGGCTGAAAGGTCCCAGGTTCGATTCCGGCCAAGGGCAGGTACCTGGGGTGCGGGCACATCCCCAGTAGGAGATGTGCAGGAGGCAGCTGATCGATGTTTCTCTCTCATCGATGTTTCTAGCTCTCTATTTCTCTCCCTTCCTCTCTGTAAAAAATCAATAAAATATATTTTAAAAAAATAGTAAACACTTTATTGGTTCCCTCGGCAACTCCAGCACAAGTTTCTTTTGAAAGGGAGGCAGAATCAAGCTACCCAGTTATTCAATTAGAAAGTGAAAGACCTGAGATTACGAAAATAGGTCTGTTTCCAAAGACTGTGTTCTCTTCCCACTAACTTCTCCTCCAAGCGGAACTAGCACACTCACTCACACAGCCTGCTCCTTTCGCCCTTCCCTTTGTGCAGAACCCGACTGCCTCTAGAGAAGGCACAGAAACTTTCACATGGATTTTCTCCCAATATTTCCTTTATTTTTTATTTTTGGCTTTCAAACTTCTTTAAATTGTAAAAGATATATAACATAAAATTTACCATATGATTACTTTAAGTGTACAATTAATTGCCATTAAGTAACCACCATCACTATCTATTTCCAGAAAAATTTCATCATTCCAAAGAGAAACTTTGTACCCAATTAGACAATAACTTTCAAATCCTTTCTCCTCTTAGCCCCAACATTTTATTCTGAAAATACTCCAACATATACAGAAAGATTACAGTGAACACCCATTAACCTACCACCAAGATTCTACAATTAACATTTTGCTGTATTTGTTGTATTACATGTCTATCAACTTAGCCATCCCTCCATTCAACAATAAATTTTTGTTACCCATTTCAAAGCTGTAGATAACAGCACATTTCACATCTAAATGCTTCAACACACATAGCATTAATTAGAGTTTATGTTTATCCTTTTTTTAAAAATATATTTTATTGATTGCTTACATAGAGGAAGGGAGAGGGATAGAGAGTTAGAAACATCGACGAGAAAGAAACATCGATCAGCTACCTCCTGCACACCTCCCATTGGGGATGTGCCTGCAACCAAAGTGCATGCCCTTGACCAGAATCAAACCTGGGACCCTTCAGTTCACAGGCCGATGCTCTATCCCCTGAGCCAAACTGGCCAGGGCTATGTTTATCCTTTAATGTAAACTTTACATACAGTGAAATGCACAAATCTTAGGCTTATTGTGAAAGGAGTTTTGACAGATGAATATATCTGTGAGGCCCAAACCCTTATGAGGATATAGAACTGTGTTGTTCAATAGGGAAGCCACTAGCCACATGTGGCTAATTTTAAATTTAAAGTAATTAAAATGAGCCCAGTCGGCGTGGCTCAGTGGTTGAGCGCCGACCTATGAACCAGGAGGTCACGGTTCTATTCTAGGTCAGGGCACATGCCCTGGTTGTGGGCTTGATCCCCAGTGCGGGGTGTACAGGAGGCAGCTGATCAATGATTCTCTCTCATCATTGGTGTTTCTATCTCTTGCTCCCTCTCCCTTCCTCTCTGAAACCAATAAAAATATACTTTAAAAAATAATTAAAATTAAATGAAATCTAAAATACAGCTTTTATTTGCACTGGCCACATCCAAGTGCTTCATAGCCACACGTGGCCAGTGGCTACCCTGTTGAACAGCACAGATCCAGGACATTTCCTCCATTGCACAAAGTTCTAAGGACATTACCATCACCTTGAGAGTTCCTTCACGCCCCTTTGCGGTCAATCCCTACCCTCAGTCCTCAGGCAACCCCTGTTCTGATTTTGTTTTCATCATAGATTATTTTAGCTTGTTCTAGAACTTCTCATACATAGAATTATGCAATATTTATTCTCGTGTGCACAGGTTTCTTTCACTGAGCATAATTTTGAGATTCATGTTGCTGCGTGGCTCCTTTTTGTTGCTTAATAGTATCCCATTGTGCGGATATACTAGTTTAT
>NW_006295825.1:2130343-2134272 GCF_000327345.1 Myotis davidii | reverse complement strand
CGAATGAATAACTGGATGCCGACGCGGCGAATTAACGGTCCTCAGCTCCGTCCTCCTCCCCGCCCCGGTGCAGCTGCAGCTGGTTCCTGATTGGTCGGCGGCGGAAGGGGGCGGAGCCAGAGGGACGCCTCACATCTGGGGCCGGACTTCCTCCCTGGGCGTTGGGCAGCCCAGGCATCCCTCTGGTTCTCTGCCCGCTGCCACCTTGGTGGGTGAGTGCGGAGTGAGGCGCAACACTCTCCCGGGGTCCCCTCGCTTCACCTGGTTTGGACGCAGACTCTCGGGAGGAACGGGTTTTCTTCATTATGAAACCTCCTTCCCTAGAACTCTTTCCTTGTTTTATCTGCTCGCTCTCACCGGTAGTCTCAGTCCAATCCCCAGGTCATTAATAAAAACAACAATGGCATTAACACAGGACTGGGCAGTTTACAAAATGCATTTTCGATGTTAGCTCATTTGATACTTAAAAGAGCCCTTCCCCTTCAGCTCATGGTCCTTTCTCTGCAAGCGTTCGCCTCCCTGCCTTACAAGGACAGTCTACTGGAAGGGTGGTCTTCCACCTTCCAGAGCACTGGGCAGCAGACACTTTTTTTTCTTATAGACATGTTTTTTGTTTGTTGTTTATATATATATATGTATATTGATTGATTTCAGAGAGGAAGGGAGAGGGAGAGAGATAGAAACATCCAGGATGAAAGGGAATCATTGATCGGCTGCCTCCTGCACTCCCCCTATTGGGGATTGAGCCCGCAACCCCGGGCATGTGCCCTTGTCAGAAATCAAACCCAGGATCCTTCAGTCCACAGGCTGGCACTCTATCCACTGAGCCAAACCGACTAGGGCTGGCTGTGTGTGTGTTTTTAAATTGATTTTTTTGAGAGAGAGGAGGGGAGAGGGAGGGAAACAACAATTGGTTGCCTCCCGTAGGCACCCCAATACACACCTGACCAGGATCAAATCCAAAATCTGTGTATGTGCCCTGACCAGAAATTGAACCGGTGACCTTTTGGTGTACAGGACAAAGTTCCACCTGACTGAGCCACACTAGTCAGGGCGGTGGACTTATTATTATTATTATTAATTATTATTTTGTTAATTCTCATCACAGGAATATTTTTCCATTGATTTTCTAGAGAGAGTGGAAGGGAGGGGGAGAGACAGAGGGAGAGAAACATCGATGTGAGAGAAACACATTGATTGGTTGCCTCCCACACACACCTTGACCAAGGCCAGGGATCGAACTTATAACCGAGATATGTGCTCTCGACTAGAATCAAACCCTCAAAACTTCAGTCTGTGGGCCGACACTCTATCCACTGAGCCAAACTAGCCGGGGCTGCGGACACTTATTTTATTGAACCTCTGGTACAGTTGATTCTCTTTCCTTAAAATCCTCTCTTCTCTTAACTTCCGAAACTAACCCGACTAAATACAAGTCAGTCACTCCAGCCCCTCCCTCTGGGAACCAGCTCTCACCACACACTGTGTACTCCTTCATCAGAGCCTTCTCAGTGTCCTCTTACTGGTATATCAGCTCTCCAAGACAGGGCCTGGATCTTGTGTAGCCTGGTCACACAATGCTGCCAAAATAGGTCATTTAGGAGAAAGCACAGACTCTGGAGTCAGATGAGGTTTGAATCCTTGCACCACCACGTACCAGTCAAGTGACCTTAAATAGGTCCAAGGTTTGAATTCTTGATCTGTAAAATGAGGTTAACAGTTGTATTTATTTCATGGATGGATGTCTACTTGTGTGAGGATTAAATGAGATATATGCGAAGAGTTTAGTACGGTAAGCAGATAAGAGGCTCCCTAAACTCTTTTGAATGAATAGATAAAAGCCAGGATGAAGTATTGGAAAGCACGCCAACTTAGAGTACCCAATAAACTTGATTAAATGGTCCTCACGCAGCCCTAGCCGGTTTGGCTCAGTGGATAGAGCCTGTGGACTGAAGGGTCCCAAGTTTGATTCCAGTGAAAAGCACATGCCTGGGTTGCAGGCTCGATCCCAATAGGGGGTGTGCTGGAGGCAGCTGATCAATCAATCAATGATTCATTTCTCTCTCTCTCCCTTCCTCTCTGAAATCAAATTAAATTAAAATAAATAAATAAATGATGCACATGCCAAGCAGACTCCATCACTTTCATAGTTCAGAACCTTCAATGACTTCCCATTCTGATGTTAAAATGTAGTCTTCTCAACACAGCCTTCAAGGCCCTCTCTATCCTGAGCTTTGTCTGCTTCTCCAGCCTGCCCCCCTATACCACACTCACACACACACACACACACACACACACACACACACTCACACACACACACACTCACTCACACACACACTCACACACACACACACTCACTCACACACACACACTCACACTCACGCTCACACACACACTATTTCAAACCTCTATGCCAATGCTCACACTGTCCCCTCTGCCTAGAATACCTGTCCTGGTTGGGTGTCCTTCCTTTCCTCATCCACCCTCACATTTAACACAGTTTTCTTATCTGTTTACATGCCTTTCTCTCCTGATGGAGGACAGGGACCCTGGTCTTGCCATTATCTTTCCAGCTATTAGTGTAGGGCCTGGCAAGCAATCAAGGCCAATAAAACATCTGTGCTGAGTGAGTGCGTGTGGTGTGGAGGCAACAGCCAGAGGGCCAGCCTGGGCTGGAGGGGGAAACTGAGGCTAAGCGGTTACCAGCGTCTCATTCCTCACAGTGGCAGAGCTGGCTGGATATCAAAACCCACCACACCCCACCTCCATCACGAGCTGCTGCTGAGCAACAGCATGAATTCCCCGGGGTATCAGTTCTCCTAAAGATGGAATCTGAGTTTCCAGATACCGATCTTCTGAGTGCTCGGGCATGGGAGGCAATAGCGGCACAACTCCACAGATTGAGGAAATAAAACCTCAGGCATGGGCTGCAAGAGATTGCCATACACACGGATTTTCTCAGATGTCTGAGCTGGATTTTCTTTATCCCTTTTCAGTGGTTTTCAACCTTCTGGCCCTTTAAATACAGTTCCTCATGTTGTGACCCAACCATAAAATTATTTTCGTTGCTACTTCATAACTGTAATGTTGCTACTGTTGTGAATCGTCATGTAAATATCTGATATGCAGGATGGTCTTAGGCGACCCCTGTGAAAGGGTCGACCGCCAAAGGGGTCGCCACCCACAGGTTGAGAACCGCTGCTTAGATAAAGACACCCAGGCCCAGGCATGAGGGAAGCGTGTGCCTCCATCTTGGCCTGTGGCCCTAGGTCCCCAAGCGGCCCCTTTCCACGTAGGGCTGGGGCTGCTCGGGAGCCTGAGGGCCAGCAGAAGGCAGTGAAAGGAGAGCTCAGTCAACCGGTGCAGTTGCTGCTACGGCAGCCAGAGCCCAAGGAGGTCACCACTGATCCGACAGGCACTCAATCCTGCCTGCTGAGACCCGGGGGCAACTGAGAGCTAAGGGGAAGCGGTGGGGAGGAGTGGGGGGAGGGGAGGCGGTGCTGGCGGATGGGATGTAGCCACTTTCTCTGGGCCTGTTTCTCTAAGTGCAAACTGCGGGTGCGCGGTGTAACTAACACCATTCTCCGCTGGTCCCCCCATTGACTCCCTAGCAGGGCGGTCAGGGTGCAAGATCACCGCTGAATGGGGGCGAGGGCTGGGGTGGCCCTCAGGTGTTGGAACCAGAGAAGGGTACAGTTCCGAGCAGCGCCCAGCTGGAGAACACGGCATTTGGGGACCCCTGCGAGGCAGGGCAGAACCTCTCCCCCAAGGGACTCGGAGCCCAGCCCGAGCCCCAGCCCCAGGTCTTCCGGTTACATTACTCCCCGGATGGGACTCAAGTTCCAGGCCCTGACCTGCCAGGAGGTTCCAGGGAGAAGGGAACCAGGTCGTCGCCACTGCCCTGGCGTCGGGGAGGAAACAGGGGAGCC
>NW_006295825.1:2106784-2130263 GCF_000327345.1 Myotis davidii | reverse complement strand
CTTAGGAAGAGCCACACTCAAGGGGCCAAAGAGTTGCATGTGACTCACGAGCCGCAGTTTGCCGACCACGGACATAGGTTATCTAGAGTTACTTGATTTTCTAGAGCTGCACTGACAGTTATGTTAGGCACTAGCCATATGTAGTCATTTAAAATTAAATTGATTAAAACCAATAAAAATCAGTTCCTCAGTGGTACCAGCCAAATTTCAAGTGCTGAATATAGCCACATGTAGCTATTGGCTACCATATTGGACAGTGTGGATTTATAGGGCATCTTGAACATCACAGAAAGTTCTATTGGTCAGCACCAATGTATGCAGAGTACTGACTTTATCTGAAAAATTCTTCAGATCTGAGCAATAGTCCAGAAAGGCCCTCAAAATTTTACACCCCCAGCGGGCAGAGCCGGGCAGGGCGGCGGGAGGGCTCGCGTCCGGCTTCAGCGACCCATCCTCCTTCACTGTCTCTTCGGCTGCGCTCACCCACTGGGGGCACGCTATTGTTCCCATTGGATTGACGGGGAGACTGAGGCTCTGCTGAAGCGGCCTGGGGTGCTGGGCTCGAGCGCTGGTCACCGCTGACTCTCCCTGCCAGCCAGGTCGGATCAGGAGGGGCAGACTGTGTGGACTGTGGTGTGTGTGTGTGTGTGTTGGGAGGCTCTGTGGGTCCTGGGGTGCCTGTCTGAAGGAATCTTGAGGCTGTGCCCTTCTCTGGTGGCCCGGGAACTGGAGAAGTTGCTCCCCCCCCTCCCATAAGTCCCCTTCACCCTACCCGCTCACCTACCCTAGAGTTGGCCCAATAGGGGCTGGTCCTAGCCCCTGCCTCCTCCACACCCCGGGAGGGCTAGTTCCCGGAAGGAGCTGGGCAGCTGGACCAGCAGTGCCCCTGTGAGCCTCTCTCTTTCCCCTCAGGACCCTCTTGGTCTGGGGAGGGGTAGGGCACTCTGTGACTCTTGCCCTTTACTTGCAAACACACTGCAAGCATTTAATGTGTGCTTGTGGAATGAATAAATTCGAGGAGGGGCCGGCTGAGCCTAGAGGACTTGCTTCTTGTCCTCTGGATGTGTGTGTGTGTGTGTGTGTGTGTGTGTGAGCTTCTGACCCTCTCAGCCAAGGGGAAGGGTGTATGTCTGTGCCTGGGTGGGTGGGGAGGCAGCCCTGGCCACCCGGGGAGCCCTGCCCGAGTGAACCAGGCTGCCTATGTCCCATCAGTGCCCCTGTCCTTTCTGCCACTGCCCAGGGGCAGCAGGGGTGTCAGGGTTCCCTCCAGGCCAGGCCCTTCGTTCCTCTGGGGTGGTAGATAAGTCACTTCCCCTCTCAGCTTGTGTTTCCTCTTCTATAAAATATTGGGCCTGAGGGCCTCCTCCCAGATCCAGACAGTGTGATTGTGGCCCCTGCTCTTAGAGTGGGTGGCAGTAGGGGGCCAAGTCACTTCATTGTGATTTGCTTTCGTTTCTTGCTGACAGAGGTAGGGCTGCCCTCCCCTGCCCCAGGCCCCTGTTGTGAGAGCTGGGTAGTCTGGCTGTGGCCCCACCTCTTCTCCCGGAGGATGTGAGACAGGATTACTCCATCTTCTGCTCTGCTCTGGCCCCCAATTAAGGGAAGTTATCTCGGGGCCTCCTGGGCCACGGTTTGTCTCGTGGCCAGCCCAGCCCTGCATTCCCTCTGGCTCTGAGTTTCCAACTTTGCCACTTACTGACAGCACCAAAAGCTCCCCCAACAGCTGGGTTAACTGCGGTCTTGCTTACCTCTCCCCGACACAGCCAGGGGCTCCCTATCCCCTACCTCCCCTTTGGCATCCCTAATTCTGTTCTTCTCATTTCTTCTCCTAGTCACTTACTCTTGTTGCCTTAGGCCCCAGTGTCCCACCTTTGTTTCTCTAAAACCCCACTTAGACCGTCGTCACCTGCTGCCCTTCATGACCACAGGCTGGCCTCGTCATCTCACTCCCACATGGCTGCTTTCAGCCCCTCCCCAGCCTTGCGCTTCCTCCCCATGTTCCAGCCACCCGGGTGCCAAGGCCCCGCAGCCTCAGTGACCTCCTCCGTCAGGCTGAGGCTTGGTGAAGTGCAGATCTGGGCACTGGACATCGGTCCACTTGTGTTCCCAGGGCCTCGCTTCCCCATCTGTAAAATGAGAGGCGGGCGATCCAGACGTGCAGCGATATGTGCAGAAGCTTTGAAAAGTGCAAATATCAATGTGAGGTGTTCTTGACACTGGTGCAAGGCTGAAAACCCTGGACTCGGCTTTCCGCTCTGCCCTGGGGTTCTACCCTTGTCCTCTTAGTCATGCCTTTTCCTGGTGTGGCCTCCAGGCTGCTCAGTTGCCCTTTCCCATCTAGAGAGAGGCAGGGCAGTGTCCAGTCCCAGGACTGGTTTTGTTTCCTCGAGCCAACCTCTGGCCCTTTCCAGGCTGTACTTTCTCATTCTATAGTTTAGGAGCTGAGACTGTAGGGTCTTTGAGACCCTTTGTATCTTTCCTTCTCTGGGCCAAAGTGTGTGTCTCCTTCCCTCTTCCAGGCCTCTCAAAACCCTGCCTTCTGCAAGGGCTTCCTAAAACAACCTCAAGCCCTTCCTTGTCCTATTAGAGAGCGAGGACTCGGGTATCCCTGCAGGAGGTGCTATGTCCCTCCCAACAGGGCCTCAAGCAGGGTCTGTGTTGCCCCTGTCAGATTGGAAGTTCCTCATGGGCTCTGACCTGGTGGCTTCTTAGCAGAGTTTGATCAGAGCATCACTGGGTTTAGTCAAAGAGCAACGATAGTCATTGCAAGTTCCCAGTGATGTGAGGGGTCAACAAGTTTTCTCTCCGTTATGGCCATTGTTGTGGCTTTCCACCCGCTCCCTCCTGTGCACAGGGTCAGGGTGACCTGGCATCTTTTCCTTTTTAATGAATGACACAGTGACCTTCCCACCTCAGGCAAAGGGGAGCCACGCTGGTGCCTAGAGGTGCCTCAAAAGCTGCCCACTGTGGGCAGGGGAGAGCCTGAGTGAGGAGCGATGGGAGAGGAGGGAGCGAAACAGGAAGCACAGTGGTCAGCTGGTCAACAAGAGGAGAGGAGGCTGAGAAACTGGGCTGAACCAGATAAAACCTCCCTGTGAGCCCTGCCAAGGGGAGGGGTTACTTATAAAAACTTGTTGGGGCATAGCCAGGCCCCTGGTGGGGGAATGAATGTCTGAGGGGCAGGGAGAGGAGTTGGGTGAAGGGTGGCAGGCGGGGAAGCTGTTGGTGTGTCGGTGGCTGATTCCTCATAAGGAGACCCTTCCCTGGGCTTTGGTTCAGGCCTCCAGCCCCGCACTTGTCACTCCCCTCAGTCCCAAAGTGCCTTCTTGCCTCATCCTGGCCCCACCCATCCCTTAGGCCCCGGACTGGCTTCTCTACTCAATCCAGCCATGGCGTTCCCTGGGCACTGCTCTGCTACAACCAGAGAGGACTGTGGTCAAGGCACAAGTCTCTAGTTTTGCTCCCTGGGAGCTCCCAGCTGGCAGGAATTTTCACAGTGTCAGTAGGTGAGGCAGGCAGGGGAGGTCACAAGTGGAGGGGCTTAAAAAGGGGCGGTGGTGGGCCCTGAAAAGCAGGAGGGGAGCTTGGAGCTTAGCGGTGGGACATCCAGGCAGCAGCTTCATGTCCCACCGGCCCTACTGCCTGGTTTGAGAGACCAGTAGCCTGAGCCTGCAGGCCTAGGAAGGAGCGAACAGTGCTGCAGTTGCTGATTGAAATGTGGGGGTGGGGGTTCCTGCTTCCCACTTCATCCCTTCCAGCCTTAGGGGGATGAGGCCCCTAAGGGTCACACAGCCCATGCGGCTGAACACAGGGTCTCTGGGGAAGGAGGGAGAGGAGTTGGGTGGGTGATAGGATACAAGAGCCTCCCTCTTCTTGTAAAGGGCCCTGATGTCCTCTCTCTGGTCCAGATGGCTCATACTGCCCTGCAGGCAAGCCTTCCACTTCCTCATTCGTCCATCCGGGAAGACCATTTGGGACCATCCAACTTCCCCATTTTTCTTGTCATCCAAAAGTTGGGGAGAGACCCTGAGGTGTACCTCACATTCCAAGGAGCTCCAGGGGCGGTAATGCACAGTAGCTAAGCCCAGAAAGGGCCTAGTTCTAGATTCTGAACCAGGCCCAGGGAGAGAGGTCCCTGGGAGGCAGAGGGAGTGGCAGTGACAACAATAACAACAATAACAACTACCTTTTGCTAACTTTAGGTCTCCTAGGCACGGCTTTGTGTGCCATGTCTTTATCCAGCAGCAAATATTGATTGAGCACTGCCGTGTCCCAGACATTGTCTAGGCGCTGAGGATATAGCAGTAAACAAAACAAAAGTCACTGCCCTCATGGAACGATAATCTTTGCCATTTCTGTATTTATATCTGTCGCCATTTCACAGATAAAACGGAGGCTTCAAGAGACCAAGTGACTTGCCTCTGGTCTGTGTGACTTGGGCTTCAAAGCTCAGATCCCCAGCTGTAGTTCAGAGGGGTGGGGGAACAGTGAGAACCAGGTTAGAAAGCAGGGAGGCCGTGCCCTACCCAGCCCCTGGCAACTCACCACACTTCCATCTGCCTGGGCTTGTCTTTCCAAAGGCAGCTGTGGCCACAGGGTATCCCCTGGGGAGAGGTGTGCTTTTAACTGGGGCCACTTTTTTGAGCTTTATGTAAATTACAAAATAGTCAAAAATTAGGGCTAATTTCCTTCTAGCACCCTCTAGATTCTGACACGCTCTTGATCCCCTCCCCTCCACCCTCCCCTTCACACTCACTACTGTGCAGACCAGTCGCTGAAGCAAAGTGGTTAGCAAGTTGCATGTATTTTTATTTTCATTTCTCAGATATTTCTTGAGCACCCGTTATGTGTAAAGGAACAGTGCTGGGTGCTGGGGACCAGAGGTGAATCTGACCCCACCTGGTAGGCATACACCTGGCACCCAGCTAACCAAGCAGGTGGTTGAGGGGCACAAGATGTCAGTGGCTGGCCTGGAGGCCCCAGGGTGGCTGCCATGTCTTACAGAAGGACTCTGGTCCAAGGCAAATCCCTTGGAGCCCTCACCAGCTGGGGTGGCTGCCCCAAAGTCCTGGACTCGGTGGGGAGGAGCGCAGAGGAGCCTCCTGTTTTGGGGCGGAAGCAGGAACTTCCAAGGGTGGTCTTTAGAAGGGCAGGGGCAGGAGGCAGATTACCACTCTGCCTGCTTCCTCCTCTCATCCTTCCGATTCTGCTTGCATGTCCTCTCCTGGGGGAGGCCTGCACTGTCCTCTCTCACCGGCCAACCCCTTCACTGTTTCCTTTGTAGCATTTCACACTTGTGTTTATGTCTAGGGTGTATTTGTTCAGCTCCTCCTTCCCTAAATTGCCGGCTCTCTGAGGGCAGCGATCCATTATTTTCATTCCTCTCTGCCGGCTCCAGCATCCGTGACATTGCCGGTGCTTAGGACGGCATTTGTTGGCCGGTTGAATGAACACCTGGGAGGCAGAATTGTGAGTTCTGGCTCTGTCCTTCCAGCTGCGTGACTCTGGCACATTACCCCTCTGAGTTTGCTGTGACATGTAGATAATGGTGCCACTGCCTTGGAGGGTAGCTGTATGGACTAGATGAGACAGTGCGTGAAAATGGTGGCTCAGTACAAGGTGGCTGCTGCTAATATTGTTGCTGCTTTATTACTGTTATTTCTAAGAATATTTGCCTTGGGGGTTGTGGGGAAGCTCCCATGGGAAGATATCAGTAGGTACCCAGCAGAGGGGCATGTCCCTAGTTTGGCCTGTGGACTGTGTGTCCCCATGTGGCAGCCCTCATGGTATGTCTGGTGCTGTCTTCCAGGGTGTGAAGGAGGCGGGCGAGAAGCCCCAGCGAGCACGGACGGCGGACAAGGCTGGCTGGATCAAGAAGAGCAGCGGGGGCTTCCTAGGGCTCTGGAAAGACCGCTATCTGCTCCTCTGCCAGGCCCAGCTACTGGTCTACGAGAATGAGGTGAGCACCTGCCTGGCCCTGAGGTTGGGGTGCTGGGGCAGGGGACAAAGTGAGGGCAGCAGGGGGAACCCAGAACCAGGCCTGGAAGATCTGTTCCATGTTTGCCATGCTGTGCAACCCTGGACGAGCACCTGCTCTTCTCGGGGTCTCCGCGGCACGGGACGGTAGCTCCAGATGCTAGTCTAGGGCTCCTGGATGAGGGGCTATTGGAAGTGTATGTGCATAAGGATGAGTGTGTCTTCTCAGGGGCAGGCCTACACTGCAACTCCCTGGCCCTGGGGTAGGTTCCACATATGTGAATGTTCCAGAAAACTAAAGCTTGCTCCATTTATCAATGATAATGGAAATAATACTTATCACTCATGTGTGTTTAGAGCTCTCGTATGACACTCTCCACAGTCCCATGAGTGCAGTCATCATGTCATCAGAGATGGATCTACAGAGATGGATCCTGGGGCCGAGGGTGGCCAAATGACTGCTCAGCCTCTCAGTGAATGAAGGAGCCGGGTCTAGAACCGAATCCAGTGCTCTTTCCACTCACTGATGCCAGCAAATAAACTCCACAGCCTATTTTGGGTGGACGTTCTCTAAAGCATATTGAATATTCTCTGCCTTCTTCATAAGGATGCGCCAGCCTAAATTGAGTCTTTCCTTGTGGCTCGGAGTCACTTATAATCAGACTGTACTTTTCATCTTGTCTTTCTCCTTTAACATCGAGCTACCAGTTGCTACTTTGCCATTTCTGCTGTCCTTGTGCCTCTCACAGTCCTCACATTTTCCCACTGCAGGCTGGCGCCCTATCTCATTTCAGCAGGCTTGGAACCTGGACAACAAGGGTGCTAAAATTGGGGTTAAGAGTTGAAAAACCTCTTGGTGACGACCTGAGGAGGAAAGGTCTTTTACTTATGATGTGTGTGTCCTGGGGTTGGGGCTGTAGAGGGCCCACCACTGAGCATGGGCTGTCACTGTATGCCTCCCACAGATGGAACACGCCGGGAGAACGGCCTGGCGGCAGAAAGAGCATCCTGCCTGTTCCTCCTCAGCCTCTCAGCATGCCTCGGGGTATCTTGGCAAATCCGTAATTGTCCCAGGCCAAGAAAGATTGGGCGCCGGGTCTCCGTGATTAAAGGAGCTACCCTTGAGGAGCACTTTGCCTGTCCGTCCCGAGGCCTAGGCTCATGGAGCTGGGGTGTCAGAGAAGCAGCTGGATGGGTCGTTCAGACAGCCCCCCAGATGGTCTGTACCACTGCTCTCACCAAATGAGGATGCGCTGTGGTGGCAGCAGGGGGATGTTTTTATAAATAAAGGGTGTTGTCAAGCTTTCTCCAGTCCCAGCTGCCTAAGAGTTGAGTGACAGGTCCCCAGCTGCCAGCCTGTCAGGCACTGCCAGACTTGTCCTGGGCTGCCCCTCCACATCTGGCCACAGCTGGGAAGCAGGAAGGAGCTTGCATCCCCTAGACATGAAAAACCTAAATCACCCTTTTAAAATAATCACTATTAAAAACCTCAGTTGAAGCTTCAGGAACTTCACCCTCTCAGGGGTGGGGAGCTTGGCCCAGGAGTGGGAATTGAGAAATGCTTATTAGTTCAATTCCTCTTTCTTGATGTAAGGAACTAGGCTAATGCGAATGGCTCTTGGCTGTCTCTTTGCTGTCAGTGAGGTTGACATTCCAAAAATGCTGCCCCCGCCCAGCGCCTGCTGGGTTATCTGTTTTTCTGGGCTGCAGAAGGGCCAGATGATTCAGCGATTCGGGTGGGGAGGAGACCCAGGACAGACAGCGGTGGGGAGCTGGGTGTGGAGATGAACCACCTTTGTGTCTGGGTCAGTAGTTGTCCAGCTGGGGAAGCATGTGCACGTGGGGCAGGTGACCTGCACCTTCTGCAACTGGGGGTCCTTTTCTAGGCAGCCCCCTTCCTCTGGATGCCCAGTAGGGGAGGACTTCCTGGGGTCTCACTCTGAGTCAGGCATTCAGTCCAGCAACTGGTCCTAAATACGTTGCTCTTGAGCTGCTCCTTTGTGGGGCAGGGCATTATAGGGAGAACAGAAAGGAGAGCAGACATGGGCAGCATAGGGTAGAGAGTGATGGCCCCGCAGGAAGTTAGGACTGTTCTTCCCATGGCAGAATGTCCCTAGCATCTAATTGGGTGCCTGCACACCCGGCAGGTGCTTTGTGGATGGGGGACCTCAAAGGAGCAAGGGAGCACCAAGGGGTGGGCAGTGGAGCTGCCTGGACCAGGTGGATTGTGCTACCCCTGTGTTGCGTGGAGAAATGTGGAAGGGATTAGAGACTAGGGCAGCGGTCGGCAAACTCATTAGTCAACAGAGCCAAATCTCAACAGTACAACGATTGAAATTTCTTTTGAGAGCCAAATTTTTTAAACTTAAACTATATAGGTAGGTACACTGTTATTAACTTAATTAGGGTACTCCTAAGGCTTAGGAAGAGCCACACTCAAGGGGCCAAAGAGCCGCATGTGGCTTGTGAGCCGCAGTTTGCCGACCACGGGACTAGGGGGGTTGGAAAGAGATGTGCATAGGCAAAAATGGGAAAGACACCTGATTGAATCTGGATGGGGAATTTCAAGCTGCCTGGCCACATGTTCCCCTTTCCCTCAGGGGCTGAAGGGAGGGTTCATCAGTGGTTATCCTCGTTAGCTGTACAGTCACCTGCTTTGAGAAAGTTTCATGTGTGGGCGCCACCCCCCAGGGATCCTGATGTAGTTGATCTGGGATGTTGCCTGGGCATTGGGATTTTTTTTTTTTAATCCTTACCTGAGGATATGTTCCCATGGATTTGAGAGAGAAAATATTGATGTGAGAGAGAAACATCAATTGGTTGCCTCTTGTACGTGCCCTGACCGGGGATCGACCCCACAACCCAGGCATGTGCCCCAACTGGGGGACCTGCGACCTTTTTTGGTGTATAGGATGATGCTCCAATCAACCAAACCGCCGGCCAGGGCTGGAGATTGGGATTTAAACAAAATTTTTTTAAATTGATTTCAGAGAGGAAGGGAGACAGAGAGGGAGATAGAAACATCAGTGATGAGAGAGAATCATTGATCAGCTGCCTCCTGCACACCCCATACTGGGGATCGAGACTGCAACCTGGGCATGTGCCCTGACCAGGAATTGAACCATGACCTTCTGGTGCATAGGTCGATGCTCAACCACTGAGCCACGCCAGGCGGGTGGCACTGGGATTTTTAAAGGTCCCAGGGCCACCAAGGTTGAGAAACAGAGGTTCTCAAACTTTTGTATACATTAGAATCAGCTGGAGGGCTGTTAAAACTCAGATTTCCCCTAAGATGATGATTCATTAGGAATGGAGCCAGAGAATTTGCATTTCTAACAAGTTCTCAGGTTGTGCTGCTGCTGCTGGACCAGCTACCACACTTGGAGGACCCTGGTGCAGAGCAACCTGTTGCTAAGGCACTGCCCATGCCTGCCTCTGCCCCTGGCAGGGAGGAGAGCGCTGTGCTGGGAAGAGCTCTGGCCTGGAGTCAGAGGGTGTGGGGTTGAGTTTGGCTCTGGCCCCTTATGTTTGGGTCTGTGCTCCTAGGGCAAATCAGTTCACCTCCAAACCTCATTCTCTTCCTCTATAAAATGAGGCAGGGGATTGGTTCTAGGACCCTCGTGGATACCAAAATCCATGGGTGCTCAAGTCCTTCATATAAGATTTCCATCTTATAGTGTTTGCATATAACCTACACACATCCTGTCATATACTTTAAATGATCTCTAGCTACTTACAATACCCAATGCAATGTAAATACTGTGTAATTAGTTGTTTAGGGTATAATGGCTATAAAGAAATGTCTGTACATGTTCAGTCAAGAAGCAACCACGGGTAGGCCTAACTTCATAGTTACATGTCAGCAACAATGTAACTTTCCCCCACACATGTTTCTGATTCGAGGTTGGTGGAATCTGTGGATGTGGAACCCTGGGAAACAGTATAGGCAGGTTCATGGAGGGAAATGAGGCCATTTCCTCTGCAGATATTTGAATCACTGCTTCCCAGATATTCCCCCCAAACTGCAGAGCACAGAGAGGTCCCGGGTGGGTGCTCTTGCTGGCAAGAAGGGAGTCTCGCTGGTGTCCAGGAGTGGCCTAGAGGAGGCTGACCGCTGTCCTGGCCACTGGGCCTTCTATTGATGGGGCCTCAGGATGACAGCCTGGGGTGGGGTGCTCTTAAAGGGGCCATTGCGCTCTCCATTGTGCAGGCCATGGAGAGTGGCCTCTCTCCCCAGCCCAGGGTCAGCAGTGGAAGATGCCAGTAGAGAATCAAGTCAGGTCACTGTGGTGAAGGCAGGGATGTCGCCCCGAGCATGCCTTGTTCACGCTTCCCTCTGTGGCTCTGCCTGGAAAGCCTTTTTCTTTCCTTTTTTCATTTTGTGACAGCTTGCTCCCTCTTCCAGGCTAACTTTCCGCACATCTCTACCTGGTCTCTGGGCCTGCGTGGACCCCCAGGCACCCTTTCTAAGCCTCTCCAGCTTCCCAGGTTTCCTCCTACTGCCTTAGGAACATTCAAGTCAGCCCTGTTCCCCATCTCCGGATGGTGAGCCCCATCTCTCACGTGCATTGTGAGCCTTGAGCGTGTCCCTCCAGCCAGCACAGACTGAATGCCGGGGACTGAATATCTCATCTTGGTGATTGATTGGCAGGCTGGGGTCCCCCTCTGCCCAAGTGATGTCCTCATTGGATGGAACCAGGGTCCGAGGCGGGACCTGGGTGTCTGAGAGTCTGGGTGTGTCCTGCTCTCACCATTTCATGTCCCCTCTATCTCTCCACAGGACGAGCAGAAGTGTGTGGAGACAGTGGAGCTGGGCAGCTATGAGAAGTGCCAGGACCTGCGTGCCCTCCTCAAGCGGAAACACCGATTTATCCTGCTGCGATCCCCAGGGAACAAGGTAGGGCTGTGCCAGCTGGGCCTGACCCTCCTCCAGGCTGGGTCTGCTTGGGAAGATCATCCCTGGAGGCTTCCTAAGACAGGCTGGGCCCCGGGATGCAGTCCACGCATTCTCTGTGGAGTGTGCCTGAGGCTCAGATCTGGGGCTGCCACAGGTGGGACCTTTTGCGCGTTTCGACTTGGAGTCTTCCCAGCCCCTGGTTGTAGGAGATGCGTGTAGAGCTCTGCTGAGAGCTCTGCTCCCCTCTTCCCTTCCAGGCCCTGGGGCCTCCTCCCAGGCTGCGGTTGGAAAGTAGCCTTTGGGAGGTGGGGCACTTGGCTTTCTCCCACACCCTGGACACAGGAGGCCCAGGGATGAGGCAGGAAAGCTGAGGATGAGGCCTGCATCCCACCAGACCTCTGACCCTGTGACACAGTCTGGGCCAGAGGGGAAGGAGCGGCCTCCCCATTATCCCAGGCTTCCTGGGTGGGCCCTCTATCCTGGACTCAGGCGGTGGAGACATGCAGCCTCCCAGCTGCCCTCCCTTGCACGCTCCTCTGGCTAATGCTGGAGAGTCTCCTGCCCAAGAGGTTCTCCCCCTGGGACATGCTCTGTGTACAGATGAGGTTGCTGTTTGCACCACATGTCTCTGGCACGCAGTCCGGGTGAGTGACGCTGGCGTAGTTTCACACATGTCAGGAGGGAGTCAGATTGAGGTTGGCGTGTACAGTACCTCTGGCCAGATCTCCCCCTCTGCACTGGGTCACGCCTCTCCCGACCTCTGCACGTCATGTGGAGCCTCCCAGAGTGGGGCTGAGTCACCGATGCGGGGGGTTGGGGAGCGGGTCTGACCTGGGCCTGCTGGAGGCCATTCTGTTTCTTCCCCAGCTTTCAGGCCAGGAGCCCAGTCCTCGGTGGCTCTGGGCCTTGGAGGCCATGCTGTTCTACTCACTAATCCTTGGCCCTGCTCTGCCTGGGTGAGGGCAAAGAAGCAACTGTAGGCAGGGCTCTGACTCTGGGATTGGGGGTGTGCCCACGGGGGCGGGGGGCAGGTTTATAGTGTCATGAGGGTTCATGGGGCTGGGCCCAGGTTTCACGTGGTATCTGCTACTTAGGGCTCTGTGAGAAGAGGAGAACTGTATTTTGGTCTCTCGGGCCAGGAGCCCTTATCCTGCTGGGGAGGCCTGCTTTCTCTCTGGTGGGCACTGTATTTGTGCATGTGTGTTTTGAGAGACATGGAGTTCATTATGTGTTAAGGTCTGCACCTGTGTGTACAGTGCACGTGGGTGCACCTCTTTGTGTTCACCTGGCCACGGTCTGTTCGGGTCTTTGGGTGTCTCTTAGTGAGCGTATGTGGACGTGGAGTGGAGGGGACCTGGCTTCTGTCCTCTGCCAATCCTGGGCCCCTCCTTTCTCCTGTTCTGAGGATCAGCTGGCGGTGGGATAGGTGGGCCAGGCCCAGTGCAGGGTGGGACATCACCTTCGGAGAAGCCTGTTTGTGTATCTACCTTCTCACCTGCTTCGGCCAACACCTCCCTTCCATTCCCCAATTCTTCAGAGTTCAGGTTGGCTCAGGGTGACCCTGGGAACAGGGTGATCAGTAGGGAGTGTGCTGTGGAGCAATGGGTGGGGGCTGCAGAGCAGTGGGAGGACAGTACGCCCTGCTTCCAACTCAAGGGCCCCCTGACCCTCGCCACCCCAGGAGCTCACACAGACAGTGGGAGCTCTCCAGGGGGCACACGGGGGACCACCCAGAGTACCACATCCCCCGCATCCTCTCACCCTCCTTTCCTATCGCCCTGGGTGTTCCCCATCCTCAGTGACGCTGCCCTCTGGCTGGGAGGTCACATGACCCCGGCTGTCTGGTCCTGAGGCCGCCTGTTTTTCCTTCTAATCAAATAAACAAAGACTCCAGTGTCTTGCATGCCCCTCTCCCCCGTCTCCCCATCCCCACGCCCCTGCCATGAGGTCACAGGCAGACGCTGCCAGGAAGCGGGGTGGCCCTGCCGGGCCTTGCTGCCTGCTGGTCCCAGCCAGCTTGGCCCTTTCCTTTTCCTGCCTCCCCTCCCCTCCCACTTTCTGCCCCTCTGCCATTTTGTCCCCCCCGCCTTCCCAGGCCAGTGTGGGTCTATGCTGTGGCCAGACTTGTTAGCTCCTAAAGTCCTTTCTCCTGGGGCTTCTTGGCTGGAGAACTTGGGTGGAAACCTGTGTAGCCTGTGGCTCCTCAGGACATGGGGGTGGGGGTGGGGCAGGAGGAGCAGCTCCTTGGTATTCTGCTTATCCCTGTTCTGATCACCCTGTGGGATGCCTGGCTCATTCAGCAGAATCACAGGGTTCCTGAGGGTGGGGCTGGGTCCCGTTTCACCTTGTATTCCTTCTCCTGGGGTGGCCCTTTGGCCTACACCCTCCTCCCTGCAGCCTGCCTCAGGGGGCTGGCCAACAGGAAGGCCAAGTTTGGGTTGGGTTCAGTGGTTCTGCACTTGTCCCATTGAGGCCCCAAATGAAAAGACTTATGCAGGGTGCCATTGCAGGTTGGTGAGACCAGAACTCTGATCTCGACTCCCAGGCCAGTGGTCTTTTTCGCCCCACTCTTGCTGCATTTACTGCTGTATTCAAGTACTTACATGCCTCCCAAGCTCTCTGGGATGTTAAGTTCTGCACCAGGCAGGGGCCCACCAATCAGGGCCTGCGAGCAGGAACAGCAGCTGGCTCAGAGGCACTGGCCCTGGTCCACCTTTTCACAGCCCCATCCCAGGGCTGGGTGGGCCCTCGCAGAGCCTGGATGCAATGCTGCTCCTCCCTGAGCTCCCAGCAGCCCTGATGGCTGGGCTAAGAGGCAGTTGCCAAGGTGCCCTAGGGTTTCTGACTTAACTGCAGATCTGCTGCCAGGATCGAATTTACCCTGGTCATGCAAATGAGCATTTGGCTGTGCCTGGCATGGGGGGGCGGGTGGGACCCGGGGCCTGGTATGAAGAGAAGCGGGAGGCAGCCAGGAGGAAGTTATATAATGAGGATGCTGAGGGGCCGGGGGGACTTTGGTGTTACATAACTGGGAGAGTGGTGGGAAGGAAGGCGCTAACACCAGGGCAGGGGGGATGGGCAGGCTGGCGACCCGCCCAACAAAGAAGTAGGGCATCTTGAGGTCAGAGAGTGGGCAATGGCCCAAAAATGGGGTAAGGGAAGGAACCTTGGGCTATTTGTTTATTGGCTCATTCATTCGTTTATTGGCTCATTCATTCAGTAACTATTTACTGAGTACCTACTATGTGCCGGGCCCTGGCTTGAGTCAGGTTGGATTCCCTCAGCATTTTTTCCAGGTGAGAAAACTGGGGATATTTTGTCCAGAAGGAAGGCCATGGTGATAATTTCTACTACTGAGCACTCTATGCCCAACTCCAGATTTAACACTACATGTCAGCGACCCTCACAGCGCCATAGGCAGGTCAGGGTGGTGGTCTCCTTTTACAGACGAGGAAGCTGAGGCTCAAGGTCAGCCAGCTGTAAGTGGTGGTTTGTCTAGTTCAGACCCCACTGCTGTGTCCACCATGCAAAGCAGCCCCTCAGTTTGCATGGCCTCGCTCCTTCCATCATTTTCTGTCTGGCCTTGGGGCCTGGCAGGCGGGGGGCAGGGGGCTCTCTGAGCTGCCCTCTGATTCTAATATAGGAGCTTGGAGCTCCTGCCCGAGATGGAGAGGGACCTGTGGGGTGGGTGGCATAGGGTCTGGAGTCAGGAGTCATGGGATTACTTTAGGCCACCGTGGTCAAATCCCCTCCCATCTGGTGAGCCTCTGTTTCCCCATCTGTAGAATGAGGAGGTTGGGAAGGACCCCAATGCCCTTTCTTACCATCTATGATTCAAGGCCAGAAAGGAGGCCCTGGGACTTTGTTATCTGTGGCCAGGACTGCTGTGGGGCCCACTGGGGAGCTGAAGGTGATTCTGGTTCCAGTGGCCTTCTCCATGGACACCCTCATGCTTGTCACCTCTGTCACCTCAGTCCCAGGAGACTGGGACTACTCCTGCTTCAGAGAAAACAAGCCCAGAGGTCAGGCAGCTGGCAGGGGCCAGACCTGAGCTCCCTCCCCAGGGCAAGGCTGACTCCAATCTAAGTCTGACAGCTGCACCAGGGGAGAGCCCTTGCTCAGCTGGACCTGTCCACCCCGTTCCCCTGAAGCCCCAGTGGGGGGTCGTTGTGGTTTGCTCCCAGCCAGCTGTGCATGGCCCACCTTGGATTTGGGGTGGGAGCTTCCTTCAGACCCCAATGTGAGCCAGGTTTAACATCTGCCCTCTACCCCACCCATGCCCCCTGCAGGTCAGCAACATCAAGTTCCAAGCACCCAGTGGGGAGGAGAAGGAATCCTGGATCAAAGCCCTCAATGAAGGGATCAGCCGAGGCAAGAACAAGGCTTTCGATGAGGTGCGATGAAGTCCTGTGGACAGACAGCTCTGTGTCCCCTTCCCCCCTGTGAGCTCAGGGACCCTGCCCAGCCTCACCTCAGACGACCCCTTGATTATGTCGCTGCTACAAACTGGGCCATGCTATTGTTACCTCATGTAATCCTCACAACACTCCTCAAAGTAGGTGGTGGCATTCCCACTTTACAGATGAGGAAACTGAGGTGTAAGGAAATTAAGTTACTTGTTAAAATGGGTAAGTGGTGGGGTAGAATTTAAAGGCTTGTAGACCAACAGCAGGTGGGCCCAGCCAGAGAGGTTTGGGGGGTGAGCTGAAAGCCAGAAAGCTCACTTTTCAGTTTGGCCATGAAGTGGAAGCCAGGCTGGCTCTAGCCCTGGGCCTCCCTATCTGCCTGCAGTGGCCACCCACCCCTGTGCTGTAGTGGTGACGGTGGCCACAGTGGCCACAGCCAGGCTTGGGACAGGCAAGGTGTCCCCCGAGACCAGATCTCCTAGGGAGGGTCATCTTTGACAGCGTGGGTTTGTAGCTATTTGGGCTAAAATGGTCCTGGAGGCTGCTTGGGGTGGCCCCGGGATTGCAGAGGTCTGAGACCCGAGGGGGGCAAATTTTCCCAAGGCTCCTAGTTCATGTCGCAGTGTGACTGGCATGCTCGGTGCTTCACCAGCTGGGAAAATATTCCCCTTTTGTGGGGCGGGCGATGGGAGCATGGGCTGGGCCTCAGCCCACAGTCTGGGTGGAGTGGGGTCAGCTCCTCCTCTGAGGAACAGGAACAGTTGGACCCCAGGTAGCCTGAGCCCTGAGCCTCACCTGGGGGCTGGACAGTTTTAGCCCCCCCACCCCCCGCAAAGGGACAGGCTGCTCCGGGCTCAGAGTCTAGATTTCCTGTGTGGAAATCACTCTGTGTCTTCCTGGGCTAGTCCTCACCCTTTTCCTTACCTCAGAGAGGAGATGCTGCCTCTGGACGCTCGGGCCCAAGGGTCCTGGGGGAGCAGCTGGGGCCAGGGAAGCCTGTTCTGGAAGCAGACACCAGGGCATCATGGGCTAACTCCTCGCCGTCCCCAGCTAAGCCCAAAGGCAGCCTCGGGGCCACTTACATTTCTGCAGTGGACCGAGGGGCAAGGGCTGAGAGCCCATATTGGGGCTGGAAGACTGAGCCCAGAGAGGGCGGCTACAGAGAGGGGGAGAGCCTCGGCCTGCAGCGCGATGACAGAGGCAGTGCAGAAGCGGAGAGCAGAGGTCGGACATGGGGGGATGCTTCAAAGAGAGGCAGCGATGGGGCTCTGACCCTGTGAGTGAGGATGGGGGTACAGACTCTGGCTTTGAGTTAACACCTGGGCATTTCCTTCTCTCCCCAAGGCTTGGTGGGGACTGACCTGGTTCCTTCTCCTTCCCAGATAAAGGTGGACAAGAGCTGTGCGCTGGAGCATGTGACCCGGAACCGAGTGCGTGGGGGCCAGCAGCGCCGGCCACCTACGAGAATCCACCTGAAGGAGGTAAGACTTTGCCCGCAGCTTGGGCAGATGGGAGGTCAGCTGAGCCCGGGACCAGCTCCTTAGGATGGCAGCCAGGCTCGGGCCCCCTTTTTCCTGAGGACGCCTGGCGCTGGGGCCTCCTGAGCCGTGTGCGGGGTCTGAGTGCAGGCACATGTGTTAGCCGTGCTCAGCGTGTAGGTGTGCCTACTGCACTGTGAGTCCACACACCAGCCTCAGCCAGTTGGTGCCTGAGGGAGACAGACCCCAAGTGGTCTGTGCCTCTCAGAGTCAGCTCCCAGCTGGAGAAAGACATGCAAGCAGCGCTGTGTCTAGTTTTTGCACAGAGGACCCCCTGGCATTGAGCAGCCCTGGAAGGGTGGAGAGGATTTCAATTGGCAGATGTGGTGCGAGGGAGGTGCTGGTGGAGGGAATGGTGTGAGCTGAGGCAGGAGGCAGGAGAGTGCAAAGTGTGCCAAGTCCCTTGGGGAGATGTTTCAGAGAAGGTGGGGTCGGGGGAGGAAATTGGGAAGACCTTGAATGCCGGAACTGAGGACAGGATGGTGGGAGGGTGTGTTCCAGAGGTCAGTTTGAGGCCCAGGGTAGCAGGGGTTTGGATGGAGGGAAGGAAAGGTAGGGGACCAGGAGGAAGAGGAGCAGTGGGGGCTCCAGGCTCCCAGAGGGGTTGAAAAGGGAGGGGCCAGTGGGAGAGAGACTGGGAAGCAAGAGTCCGCCCGGCTTGTGAGTGACGGCAGGCTGGGGAAGGTGCACTAGACAGAGAAGGAGGGTTGTCAGAGGAGCCTCCACGCCTGGAGGCTGGGCAGTTTAGAGGCCCTGGGCACAGGGAATTTGGGAGAAGATATGGGCAAGGGGAGGGGTGACCGAGGAGCCCCTTTCAGATCGTTGGGGTGCATGGTGGGGTGGTAGAGACCATGGAGGTCAGGAAAGAACCTCAGCACATGCCACATTTGGGGACTGAGGGGCAGTAAAGAGCCAAGGAAGAGGAGGCCAGGAGGCGAGTGGCACATCCAGGGGGAGAAGGGCATAGGGCCCTAGGTCATCAGCCAGGTTGGCAGCCACAAGGCACAAGGGCGGGTGAGAGACAGGTAGGTGGTAATGCTTACAGCATATTCTCTCAGGGGGGTCAGTTTGGGACCATCCTGGGGTGCAGAGCTAAGGGTGCTGGAGTGGGAGACCAGAGGAAGACAGAAGGGAAAGGGAAGGGGCCAAGGTCGTCAGAGAGTTTGCTTTGAGGTGAGGCAGCCTGTTCATGTCTGTCAGCCGAGGGGAAAGCTGCAGAGGGAAGGACTGAAGTAACCAGAGGGGCAAGGCGTACCTGAGGGGGGAGATCTAGGAGGTGCGGGGAGGGCCAGCTGGTTCAGGGAGGGAGTCTCATCCCAGTGACTGAATGTGTGTGTCGCCAGTTCACCTGTGTGCGTGTAAAGGGGAGTGAGGGTCCCCGCCAGGACCCCACCATCTGAGGGACCAGGGAGGGGCCTGCTGCCCAGCCCTGCTCTCAGGCCCTGGGGCTCCCTGGGAAGGTCCCCAGGACCAGGTGTGGCTGCTGGGTGTCCCTACGGAGCCCTGGGCCAAGTTGGTGGCAGCTGTCTGCTTGGTGCAGCTGTTCCCCTCTGGCAGTCAGCTGTAGTCCAGGGCTGCCTGTGCCTGGGGCCACATCGGACCATGTGAGGAGAGTGGGCACAAGCTGCTGAGCAGCTGGGCAGGCGAGGGCTGGAGAGATCTGGGCCAGAGGGCTGGGTGTAGGGCTGGCAGCCTGGACAGAGGTCTCCAGGGAGGGGAAGCAGAAGTGAGTGAGCGCACACCATGCTGGAGACTTATATTGAGTACTGGTCCTGACACCTACGGGGTGGGTGGGTGCAGAGAGGGAACCCTCTCAAGGCCATACAGCCAGGAAGGGTCAGAAACAAAGCTGGAACCATGTGCCCGGCTGCCCAGGCCAGGACAACCGCTACTAAAAAGAGCGGCCACTTTCCTTGGCTGGAAGAAGCCGGCCGGGGCACCGAGAGGACAGCCTGGCTCTGACCTCTGGCCTGTGATTCTGACACAGGGAATTCTCCAAGTGAGAGAGCAGAGGATTCATCAGAGGGCGTGGAAAGGGGCCTGGGGACCTGGGCAGCCTGGAGGGGAGGGCTTTAGGACCCTTGTGGGCAGGCACATCAGACCCAAAGGCTAGTCGTCCATGATGATGTCCATATGCTGCCCCCACCAGGTAGCCAGCGCAGCTTCTGATGGGCTTTCTCGCCTGGACCTCGATGCTCTGGACAGCAGGCCGCCAGTGCTTACCCCCGGCGATGACGACAACGCAGCCCCGCCCCGGGAGGCCCTCCGGCCCCTCCTGCCTCCTGCCAAGCCTTCCCCAGCTCCCGAGGTGACCGCCCTTGGTGACAGAGGGGAGACCCCTGTAGGGGAGAGAGCCCCAACCCCTGTCTCAGCAAGCTCTGAGGCGCAGCCTGAGAGCCAGGAAGACGCAGAGACTGCAGTGGGGGAGGACAGCTCCTCTGAGCAGCTCCCCAGGGTCCTGCCTGAAAAACTGAAGGTGAGCTGGGACAACTCCAGCCCCGAGGAGCCCCCTGTGCCTGAGAGCTCGGAACCACCCCACGTGCCCTGTTCTGAGACTTCCGAGTCTTCGATCAAGGAGGGTGGGAAGCCCCCTACGCCCCCACCCAAGATCCTATCGGAGAAACTGAGAGCCTCCATGATTGGGGTGGAGGCTTCCGGGCCAGCCCGGAGTCCCGGGGCCTCTGAGACCTCTGCCCCAGGCTCAGCGCAGGTCTCAGTGAATGGCATGGACGACAGTCCTGAGCCTGTGGAGCCATCCCAGGCTGCTGGCACTCCGGGAATTCCCCCGGAGAACAAAACCGCTTCTACAGCGTTCCCCTGGGAACTGCCGCCTCAGAGCCAACCCCGCCGCTCCTCCATGGGGGACCTGCTTGGGGAAGGCCCCCGGCGTCCACAGCAGCGGCTGTACCGGGCCCAGCTGGAGGTGCAGGTGGCCTCAGAACAGACGGAGAAACTGTTGAACAAGATGCTGGCCAGCGAGCCGGCCCCGGTGAGCGCCGAGACACTGCTCAGCGAGGCCGTGGAGCAGCTGAGGCATGCCACCCAGGCCCTGCAGGAAATCCGAGATCTCGGAGACCTGAGCCAGGAAGCACCGGGGCTGCGGGAAAAGCGGAAGGAGCTGGTGACCCTCTACAGGAGAAGTGCACCCTAGGGCCTGCCGGCCGGGGCAGGGTCCCTCCTGCCTGCCCTGGTTCATCGAGCCCAGCCCTGCCAAGAAATGTGCTTCTGCCCAGGCTGTTGAAGGGCCATCGGACATGTCAGTGTTTGGCCAGGACCTGCAGAGGCTCCGGGCATCCTTCCTGCCTGGCCTTGGCCAGCGGTGCAGGTGTCACCCAGGACCACTGCCTGGCTAACTGGCCTGGCCTCCGGGCCCTGGCTCGGGCTGGGAGCACACACTCAGGACCTCTGTGCTGGCATGGTTGTTCCAATCTGCCCCAGGGCTTTGGCACAGCACTCGGGGCTCTGGGGGTGGCATCATCTCTGCTTCTCACCCCCCGTAGTTTACATTCCTGACTTCTGAATAGAGCACAGCTGAGCCCCCCACAGCCTCTATGTCCAGATACTCCCAGGCAGACAGCCTCCTAGCAAAGGCAGCTTCAGGTCGTAACCAACCCTTCTGCCCGCCTATTCCCAGTAGCTGCTGAGGCCTTGGGTCCAGGCTGTAGGTTCATCCCTCAGCTGAAAGCCCCTGAAGGCAGGTCAGAGGCAGGTGTGAGAAAGCCATTTGCCATGTGGCCCCTCTCTGGGCCTTCCTGTTCTGCGGGCCTCCCCTGGTGAGTGTGGCAGGAGGACTCCTGGGTGGAGGAGGAACCTGAAAGGTCTCCTAGTCTAGTCCCTGCCTCTGGACCAGCTTGTGTCCAGCCCCACGCATTCCTCTACAGGTGAACTTCAGAACGGCCCGACGTCATCGTCAGAAAATCCTGTATGCGATTCATTCTAAATCCGCCTTCAGGAGAGAAACTGCCCCAACTTCTGTGCCTCCCCAGATGGGATTTCTATCTGGGTCTCTGTGGTTCCTCCACAACCAAACAGGTCCACTATCCTAGTCATTTATTCTTACGCTGAGGGGTATGTTGGGATCTGAAACCACATCCTCTCCCCACCGCCGCTCACCCCTCTGGCTCAGGCCCCGGATGGGCTGCGCTTCCTGAGCTTCTAGTGGAAGGAGCATTTTCTCCTGGCCTGGGCCAGCACCCTGGGCCTCTCCCGAGCCCCTCCCTGACTCCAGGAGCACATCTGCTCTCCATCCTGCTGTGGCAGCTGGACTGAGGGCAGAGCCTGTAGGTGCAGAGCCCCTGAGGGCTGCAGCCACTTTCCCTGGGGCTTGTGGGAGCGGGAGCAGCTCCTGACAGGCTTGCTCAGGGGGTTCTGCCTGTGCACTTTTGTTTACTGAAAGAGAGGAGAGGGAGGGCCACAGCCGTGTGCTCTGGCCTTTCTGCCCACCACCTGCCTCCGCCACCAGTAGTGCCCATGAGGCCTGCCAGTGCAGGCCGATGCCTTCTTTACTGTACTTCTACCTGTTTTTGAGGGTAGTAGCCAGGGGTCAGCAGGGGCCAATAGAGGTCCACTCTGTAGCCTGTACTGGGCAGGCATGGGTGTGAGCAGCAATGCCATGGCTCATGAGCCCCCGTGGGTCTCCCCAAACCACACTCTTTGGAAAAACTAGGCTTCCCGGCCACATTCTGCCTGTCCGTCTCTCTCCAGTGTGGGAGCAAGAACACCATCAAGTACCCACAACCATGTGGCCCCTGTGGTCTTGCTTTGGGGAACGGCCCTCCTGTGAGGGCTGCCGGGCTTTAGCCCATCACCTGTTTCAGGGGCAGGAGCCTCCATTTCTCCTCTGATAAGTGACCAGGAGGAGCTCTGGGGCAACCTTAGTGGCCTAATGCCATTGGCTCCTGTAGGGTCCCTAGACCTGGGCAGCCTGGGCCCCAAGCGGGGAGGCTGCTTCCAGGGAGGAGGATGGGAAATTGGCAGGGGCTGCCTTGCCTGCCTCCGGAAGGAGGGTGGCATTCCATGTCTTCTGCTTATGAAGCGCCTTTCTTGAAGTTCGGCAATAAATCCCTTTTTATGGAACTTTTCTGCCGCAAGCCTGTTTGTTGGTGTGGGACCAGCTCCAGGGCTGACCTCAAGGAGCAGGGGTAGGAGGTTGGTCGGTGGCCTCGCCGGTCCTCCAAACCCCGTGCTAGGGCATCCTTCCCATAGGCCGGGCGGGGGCGTCGCCCTACACCGTGCTCCCCCTTTGCTATGTCACCACACATTTATACAGGCTGGGGATGTCAGGAACAATGCTTTTCAATGTTTAAAAGCTTTATTTGGAAATTGCAAACAGAAAGGTTGCAAGAGTAAGAATAGCACATAGAACACCATTACACTCATACCCTGATGGACTCATTGGTTTATTTTTTGAGCCTTTCACTTTTTAACATGTACACACAATTTTTTTCTGAATCATTGGAGAATTATCATGGTCCCTTACCGCTGAATACTTCAGTGTGTATTTCCTAAAAATAAGTGTATTCTCTTATGTAACCATAGTATAGTTATCAATTTCGGAAAACTCAACGCCAGTATGATAGTTACTATTCATATTACAATTTTGTCATATGACCCAATAATGTCCTTTATCATACTTTTCCTCTAGGGTAGGGTTGGATATTGCTAATGCATACATGTCTCTTTAGTCTCCTTTAATCTGAAATATTTCCACAGCTTTTATCTTTCATGACATGGACATTTTTGAAGGACACAGTCCCTCCTCTTATTTTTTTTTAATCCTCACCAGAGGATATGCTTTTTATGATTTTAGAGCAAGGAAGAAAGAGAGAGAGAGAGAGAGAGAGAGAGACACTGATGGAGAGAAATATCCATTGGTTGCCTCCCCGTATGTGCCCTGACTGGGAATCAAACCTGCGATCTTTTGGTGTACGAAGGACACTCCAATCAACTGAGCCACCCGGTCAGGCCCCCACCTCCCTTTTTAATAGAACATTCCTCACTTGGGGTTTGTCTGAGTTTCCTCATAATTAGATTGAGGGTATGGATTCAGAAAACTGCACAGGTGCTCCTAAGTCCTTCTCAGGGCATGACATCTGAGACACATGCATCCATCAGCCCTTCATTGATGATGTTAATTTTGATCACCTGGTCAAGGTGTCTGATTTCTCTACTGGAGAGTTATAACTGTTCTCTTGTAACTAATAAACAATCTGGGAGACATCTCATCAGATACTAGTATACCCCGTAGATTTAGCTTCCATCGAGAATGCTTGTTTGCACAGGTGTTTCCTATGATGGTTCAAAATGATTCCAACTGTTATTTTAACTCGGAACCTCGTTGTGGTTAGGGGTGAGCCTGGGCCCCGCCTTATGCCAATGGTACCCCTAATACATCTCAGCAGGACCCCAGGACTTCACTGAGTGTTCTTTGGCTCCAAGTCAAGCTGCTAAAGTTCATGTTCCACCCAGGGACTTTGGTGAGTCTCAGTCCCAGAGGTGGGGCGGGGCTCAGTTTCCTTACCCCCGAAAGGGCAATGGCAATGCTCCCCACTCCCCTGTGTGGGAAAGCACCACTGTGCTCCCCAAAGGCTGCCTCCCTTGCTCCTCTGAGGGCTGCTGGGCAGTCCCGGTGGCCAACATAACAGGAAGCACCTGATCTGGAC
>NW_006295825.1:2104685-2106772 GCF_000327345.1 Myotis davidii | reverse complement strand
TCCTGTGTCCCTCCTGAATTCCCTGCCACTGGCCTGACGTGACAGGCACACTGAGCAAGTGGCCTGCAGAAGCTGGGAGACGCCCAAGCAAATCACTTCACTTTCATGGCCACTTATCTGTGAGGAGGAGCCAAGGTGAGGGAGAGGAGTCCCTTTAGTGACGGGGGTGTTCCTCTCACCCTGGCCCAGAAAGAAGGCCACAGGGCGAGAAAGGATGTGGTGAAAACTTGCTTTCCCTCTCGTCCTGGGGGCCTGTGCAGGGAAGGTCTTCCTTTGGAACACATGCTGTGTTATCTCAGTGGCCCGAAGTCCTGTGGGCAGTTACGGTCCACGGTTCTGCAAATCACAAGGTGGCCATCTTCAGACAGGACCCCAGACTGAGCAGGGGCTGGTGGGAAGGGGGCACCCAGATTGCCCTTCTCTGTCCCTACTTGAGCCTGGGACTTGGAAGCTCCCTGTGTCTTTCTGGAACCACCATGTTTTGTGTCCTCCTCCAAGTCCTGTCTTTCGGCCTCTCCTCACTGCATGAGACATGAGACCGGATTGTCCAAAAAGGCCACCTAAACTCACGCAATGGAGGTTTCTCTGTGTTATGAGGAGGGTCTGTGGGGGAATGTAGATGATAGGTAATGGTGGGAATTCTTCCCTGTTCTCATAACTTTATTAAAGGGACAAAATTTCTGGAGGAAATAGCTGGGTATAAGTAGAAAAACCATGATTTTAGGTTTGGAGGCAGACACGTCTAGATTCAAGCCCCAGCCATGAATGAGTTACCTTAGGAAAACTGTGCCTCAGTTTTTCCTGTCTGTAAAATGGGCTAATTCTCCTTTCTTCACAGGGTTGCTCTTAGCCCATGGCCTACCTCATAGGAAATGCTTAATAAACCCCAGCAGCCTGGCCCCACAGAGCACCTTCTATTTGGCAGGCCTATGTTGGTCTCTCATTGTCACCATGTGGCCTCACGAGGAAGATGTATTTATGTTCACTCCATTTCCAGGCTAGGAGACTAAGGCTTAAACGGTTTGCCCAGGAGACCACAAGTCAGTATTGGGATCTGAGACTTGCCCCACTAGGGCCCTGGCCTGGGGCCACCATCAACTGCTTTCTGCTTCTTCTCTGGAGAGTCTGTGACCCGAAGTCCTGTGGGCAGTTACGGTCCACGGTCAGATGGACACTCAGCTCAGGTGACGTCTGGCAGGCTTGGGGGAGCCCCACCTCTCCTGGCGCCTGGAGGATCCCCCGAGGCTGGCCTGGCTCTCTCCCAGCCAGCTGTGGCCCAAGAGTGAGGCTCTGGAGGCCCTTCCCTTATAAGGACAACAACTGAGCTGTGATGAAACTTCTCTGCAGCCCAGCTGGGTGGGCGGGGAAGGGAAATGACAGGCTCCAAAGGCTACAGCTGAGCACTTGCGCGTCCACAGGAACTCGCCCATGAGCCTCCCCTCTCCCCTTCCTGTGTCTGTGCTGTGCAGATGGGGCTTTCCAGTGGGTCTCCCTAATAGAGGGGAGGAGGAGCCAGAGCCTGGGAGGCCAGAGCGGGCGAAGAAGGGAAGATGCAGAAACTGAGGCCTGGAGAGGGGACAGGACCCTTCCAGCAGAAAACACACAGTCTGGACTCCGAGCTGTAGCCTATCTAGCTCCAGCCCTGCCCTCAGACCATCTAAGGGCCCGATGAGGAGGTGGGAGGAGGCTCTTACACAAGTCCCCCTCTCCCTTTGGACATCTAGGGTTAAATCATAAAGGGATGGAGGCATGGGTGGGGCTGTCGACTACTCTGTTACCCTATCCTCCTCCTCCCATTGCAGTGCCCCTAGTAAATTGCCACCACCAACAAAATTCACCAACCCACTCTCCATCTGAGAAACTAATCATGGGCTCACAGGATATCAGCACTGATAAGAATCTTTAAGCCCATCTAATCCCTCCAGGATTCAGAGAGGAGGAAGTAACAGCTCAAGGGAAGATTTGAACTTGCCCATCTGTATTGTAAAATTAAAAAACATTACATATTTATGTTATATATACAAATCCTATGTAATAAAAGAGAAACATGGTAATTAGCGTACGACCGCTACCCTTCCCATTGGCTA
>NW_006295825.1:2100962-2103916 GCF_000327345.1 Myotis davidii | reverse complement strand
GGGGGTGGTGCTGCAACCTCCCCATTGACTCTGCCTTGAGTGTGACAGGGGCGGTGCCCCAACTCCCCAATCGGCCCTGCTCTGAGCCCGACCAGGGGCTACACCTAGGGATTGGGCCTGCCTTCTGCCAGCCAGGAGCAGGCCTAAGCCAGCAGGTCGTTATCTCCCGAGGGGTCCCAGACTACAAGAGGGCACAGGCCGGGCTGAGGGATCCCCCCTTCCCCCAAGTGCACAAATTTTTGTGCACTGGGCCTCTCGTTATATATATATCACACACAAGTTATATTTAAATTATATACGTATAAATAAGTTTGGGGGGGCTTTTCCTTGGTTTCCTATTAAAAGTTTCTTTTTAAGAAATCCCAACTTGCCTGGCTGGCATGGCTCAGTGTTTGAGCGTCAGCCTGTGAACTAGGAGTCACAGTTCGAATCCTGTTTAGGGCACAGGCCCAGGTTGCGAGCTCTATCCCACACTGTGGGGCATGCAGGAGGCAGCTGATCAATGATTCTCCCTCATCATTGATGTTTCTCTCTCTCCTCCCTTCCTCTCTGAAATCAATAACAAATTTTTAAAAACGGAAACATCAATTAAAAATAAAATTCCAACTTGTTAGCTGAATAAAAGGACAAGGACTGTTCCACACACAGGTCAGGTTAGCTCTGGGGATTGGTGGTTCCCTGGAGATCACATCTGGGGAGTGAGGTGAGGCCAGTTCCCAAGGGAGAACCAAGCGTGGCAGATGGACAACCAGCCTCCGACACTGCTGTGGACAAGCTGCGCAGCCTCTCCAAATTCCCGCGCGTCTCCCCAGGGCAGGGCGACTTTGAAGATAACGTGAGATAATTTAGGCAAAGCATCTAGCTCAGGGCCTGACACATAGAAGAGACTTAGTAAATGCGTACCAATACTGTGTGCTGGGCACCTACTCTGTGCCACCATTACCTTAGGTACTGTGTGTGGGTCTCAGGTACAATAAAATGAGATCCCTTCCCAACTGGCAGCTGCCCACCAGCTATCAGGGAAACGGACCCCTGAACTTGGGTCAGTTCCACAGCAGCACAGAGCGGGGACCAGCAGGCTGCCTTTGCTGGGGGAATCAGGCAAGGGCCTCGTGGAGAAGGTGACCTTTGCCTGGGCCTTGAGGGAGGAGTAAGGGTTTGTCAAGCAGAGGATTTGGGGCGGGCTTTGGAGACAGAGGGAATAGCATGCGCCAAAAAAGAAGAACTGCGTGTTACTGGAGCTGTGACAAATTGCTTGTGTCATATCCTGTGGGAGGAGGTGCTGAGGGAGGTGGGGGGCTGGGAGGTGAGGTGGCAGCAGCTGGGGGTGGTGATGACGATCATTGATCAGCGGGGACAAAAGGGGCTTATGAGAGGCTTTAAGGGGGGCAGAGCAGGCTGTGAGACCAGTTAGGTTAGAAGGTGGTTTCGATGCGCCAGGTGTGGCGTGGTGAGGGCCTAAGCTGGGACAGGGACCTTGGCGGTGGAGTGGAGGAGTAAAGGGATTTATTTTAGGAAGCAGACTGGGGACTGTGGGTCTGGTGGATGTGAGAGTATGGAGTGGGAGGAAGTGAAATCAGAGATGACTTCCAGGATGCTGGGGGTATGGAGGTGCCCGTGCCTGAGATGGGGAGGACCAGGGGAGAGGCAGGTTGGGAAGGGATAGCATCTGTGTGTGTGGAGGGGTTCTGGTGAATTGCCAGAACTTGGCTTGGGAAAATCGGCAGGTCACAGGCATCTAGAGAGTGGGTGATTGAAACCACGAGCATGGCCGAGTGACATTTTATATGTTGGATTTAGAGCAGTGGTTCTCCACCAGGGGCCATGTTGCCCTCCAGGGCACGTTTGGTAATGTCTGGAGATATTTTGTTTATCACAACTGGGAGGGGGTGCTGCTGGGTGGAGGCCAGGGCTACTGCTAAACATCCTACTGTGCGCAGGACGGTCCTCCACACAACCAGCCCGAAATATCAGCGCTGAGACTGAAACCCTGGCCTCGGAGAACAACTTACAGTCCCATTACTGCAACCAGGGGAGCGTGCAGAGTGAGTGGACGAGTTGCGTGTAGGCGTGTAAGACACCTGTCCCTAGAGACCACAATGGCAGGGAGCTCAGCAGCTTCAACCGAGAGGCCGGGGTTTCATCAGCTTGAAGAGCTGCCCTCCTACACAAGCAGAGAGGCTTTGTTTGTTTCTCTTTGTTTTATTCACTTTTTGATGTCGGTCTCAGAAGTGCAGCTCCCTAGGCTGGACTCCCAGCGAAGCGGCTTAAGATGTGGACAGCCACCCGCCTTGGCTGCTGGTGAGGGAAGAAGCCCATAGTCTGGGCAGCCAGGGCCAGGCCCGGGGTCAGTCCCTCCCTTATAGTGTGGCCCAGTCAGAACCCTGCCTCCAGCCTCCTGGCCAGAAGCCGAGGCTGGGTGGCCAAGGTGAGGCCCTGCGGCCCTGAATCCACAGAGGCGCCAGGAAGGCTTTGCCCACAGCCTTGGACCAGGCCTTTCTGCGCTTCCTTCCTCCCAGGCAGCCTTTCAGCTGAGTCAGCATTTCTGGGCCCCTCCCACCTGCATTTCCTTTCCGGCGCGTGGCCTTGGGTCTGAAGGGAAGCTGGCTTGCTCCAGCTGTGGCCAGTGCCAGGCCAGGCTGAGGCTGAGGCCTGTGGGTCCTCAAAGTCCCCAGGACACGATGTGGATAAGGGCGCGCCTGTCAGTGGGATGAGGAGTGTGTGAACAGCTCTGCCTCTGGGGAGGGTTAAGGAGAGGAATAGCCCCCAACCCCTTCTGAACTATCGGGTGCCTGAGGCCAGTCCATCCTTGCTGCTGGACACAGTCGCTGCAGGGAAGAAACATCTGCATAGCATATGTTTCAAGGGACCTGGCGTATATGGCATACTGTTCTTAATATGTTTGCTCCCCTTCTTGGTACTATGTGTTGTAACCAGGGTCACCTCTCCGAGAA
>NW_006295825.1:2098422-2100930 GCF_000327345.1 Myotis davidii | reverse complement strand
CCCCTAACCTTTGGAGTAGAATGGATAGGATTAAAATCAACTGGTATAAATACAGATATAACAGGAGAATAAAGACAGAACCTGGCTAGAGAACCTGGCTATGCTGATCATCTGAACGCTGCCTCCCGTGTCATTCCTTCTTCCACGACTCCGTCCACACCTTTGGGAACCCCTGGACCTGCTGGGGCTGGACCCCAACATCTGACGCTGAAACAGCCGTGGGGATAGCGCCGGCCGAGCAATGCAGCCCCTCGGCGGCACCCGGGTTGCCCTGTTGCGGGAGCCGGGGCTGCCGCTCACAGCCCTCACATCCCTGTCCGCGAGGGAAGAATCCGGGCTGCCGCTCACAGCCGTCACATCCCTGTTCGCGAGGGAAGAATCCGGGCTGCCGCTCACAGCCGTCACATCCCTGTCGGCGAGGGAAGAATCCGGGCTGCCGCTCACAGCCGTCACATCCCTGTCGGCGAGGGAAGAATCCGGGCTGCCGCTCACAGCCGTCACATCCCTGTCGGCGAGGGAAGAATCCGGGCTGCCGCTCACAGCCGTCACATCCCTGTCGGCGAGGGAAGAATCCGGGCTGCCGCTCACAGCCGTCACATCCCTGTCGGCGAGGGAAGAATCCGGGCTGCCGCTCACAGCCGTCACATCCCTGTCGGCGAGGGAAGAATCCGGGCTGCCGCTCACAGCCGTCACATCCCTGTCGGCGAGGGAAGAATCCGGGCTGCCGCTCACAGCCGTCACATCCCTGTCGGCGAGGGAAGAATCCGGGCTGCCGCTCACAGCCGTCACATCCCTGTCGGCGAGGGAAGAATCCGGGCTGCCGCTCACAGCCGTCACATCCCTGTCGGCGAGGGAAGAATCCGGGCTGCCGCTCACAGCCGTCACATCCCTGTCGGCGAGGGAAGAATCCGGGCTGCCGCTCACAGCCGTCACATCCCTGTCGGCGAGGGAAGAATCCGGGCTGCCGCTCACAGCCGTCACATCCCTGTCGGCGAGGGAAGAATCCGGGCTGCCGCTCACAGCCGTCACATCCCTGTCTGCGAGGGAAGAGTCGCTGGCCGGGAGGGAAGAGCCGGCGGAGGCAGTGGAAACCCCGGGCCCACGCTGGTGCCCGCTATGCTGCTCCTCGCCATGCGGTTCGCGCGCGCAGCCGGAAGCCAAGAAGAAAGCACCCTGTCGTGGACTCGGTCTGTTTTACGCATTATTGTCTGCCTTCCTTTTCTCAGTGGCCTCTTTACTTGTTAAAAAAGTGCAAGACCTCCATGCTGTAGAAATTAGTGCATTCCGATGTGTGTTCCAAATGTTAGTCCTTATCCCTTGCTTAATATACAGAAAAACTGGGTTTCTAGGCCCAAGAGATCTACGAATCTTCCTCATTCTCCGAGGAGTCCTCGGTTCTACCGGCATGATCCTTTTATACTACGCTTTCCACACGACGTCCCTCGCCAATGCCACGGTGGTCTCGTTTAGCTGTCCGGTGTTTACGTCTCTATTTGCTTGCGTGTTTCTCAAGGAAAAATACAGCCTTTGGGACGTTCTCTTCACCGCATTCGCCATCGCCGGGGTGATCCTCAGCGTGAGGCCGCCGTTCCTGTTTGGGCCCAACACGGCGAAGGTGACCGGGAGCTACTCAGACCACCTGACGGGCACGTTCGCATCATTCGGACAAGCCGTGTGTGCCGCCTTGGCTTTCGTTATCCTCAGAAAAATGGGGAAAGCTGTGGACTACTTTTTGACCATCTGGTATTTCGTCGTGGCTGGCCTCCTGGAGTGCGTCATCATCCTCTTCGCATTAGGAATGTGGAGGCTGCCGAACTGTGGGATGGACACGCTCTTTCTTCTCCTACTAATCGGGCTGTTTGTTTTGGGGGGTCAGGTGTTTCTCACCAAAGCCCTTCAAATAGAAAAAGCTGGGCTAGTAGCACTGATGAAGACTGTGGATGTGGTTTTCGCTTTTATCTCTCAAATTATTTTTCTTCATAATATACCAACGTGGTGGACGGTGGGTGGCGCGCTCTGCGTAGTAGCCAGTAGTGCTGGAGCAGCCATTCGTAAATGGTGCCAGGGATCCAAATGAAGCATCATTGCGGAAATGTGTATTTTTTACAAGTCCACCTTCGCCGAGTACAAACACACCACATATGCACATACTTGGAAAATCGGAATTTACTTAATTGATTATATTTAATAAACTTCATAGTTTAAGTATCATTTTTGAATATGGTATTTTTTTTCATCCTCATCAAGGATATGTCTATTGGTTTTTAAAATTAATAAATCTTTATTTTTCAGATTATTATAGATGTTCCTCTTTTTCCCCCCATATCTCCCCTCCACCTGGTTCCCATCCCACCCCATGCCCTTACCCCCTGCCACTGTCCTCATCCATAGGTGTAAGATTTTTGTCCAATCTCTTCCCGCACCCCCCACACTCCCTTCCCCCCAAGAATTGTCAGTCCACTCCCTTTCTATGCCCCTGCTTTTATTCTATTCACAAATTATTTCTGT
>NW_006295825.1:2096004-2097009 GCF_000327345.1 Myotis davidii | reverse complement strand
TGTGTCCCTTATGGATGTGAGGAGTTGAAATATGGTATTTGACCAGGGGTACCCTGGCTCTTGGATCTCCAAGTCAACCACTGTGTGAGTCCACCCACCAGAAGCTATAGTGATATCAACAGATTTCTCCTCTTTGTTTGGGATTTGGAAGTTTTGGAGCTCTTTGACCCAGCTGCAGTTTGTTGGGTTAGGCTGCAAAAGTGCAGGTGATTCCTTTGCACCACTGGCACAGCTTGGGTGGGGATGTAAATTGAGTGGGGCAGGGTCTCAGAGAATCACCAGGGTGGAGCAAACAGCAATGGTTGTCGTCAGTGCCTCTGTGACTCCTCGCGTCTCCGCGACTCCGACTCCACGTCTGTCTGTGCGTCCCCAAGTGCCATGGCCCCACAGCAACAATGATCCCTGCAAGCAGCTCTGGGAGAAAGCCACCCTCGCTTTCTGACCCACTGCAAGACACTCCAGTTTCTCCCCATAGGAGTCTGGGACCCCAGAATCTCGCTTTAAATGGGCTCAGTGCATTCGAGAGCTTGTATCTCATTCCAATTGAAAAAAACCGCGCATCCAGTTGCAGCCTGCCTCGCACACGCCTTCGTACCTCTGTTCTTGGCGCCTCTGCACCTCCTACTCAGTCTCAATGCACTTCTTTCTTTCCTTCTAGTTGTAGAACTTCCACTCGGCCAGCTTTCCCATGGTTCTGGATGATAACTGTTTTGTCTTATAGTTGTAGTTTCAGTGTTGTTGTGTGAGGCAGCACTCACAGGTTTATACTTTATGCCGCCATCTTGGTTCTATGTTTATTGATTTTTAAAAATTTTTTTAGAGAGAGGCCTGGGGACAGAGAGAAATTTTAGATGCTCCTTTGCCAGAAGCCGGTCCATCCTTGCTGCTTGACTCAGTCGCTGCAGGAAAGAAACATCTGCACAGCTTATGTTTCAAGGGACCTGGCGTATATGGCATACTGTTCTTAATATGGTTGCTCCCACTCTTAATGCTATGTGTTTTAAA
>NW_006295825.1:2074180-2095990 GCF_000327345.1 Myotis davidii | reverse complement strand
GAACCTCGCTGAAGAACCTGGCAACAGAACCTGGCGACAGAACCTGGCTGGAGAACCTGGACAGAACCTGGCTGGAGATCCTAACCAGAACTTGGCTTGAGATCCTGGCTAGGCTGCTGATCAACTGAATGCTGTCTCCGTGTCATTCCTTCTTCGCCAACTCCATCCACACCTTTGGGAACCCCTGGACCTGCTGGGGCTGGACCCCAAAAATCAGGTCCCTGCTGTGGATGAGCAAAGGTCTCGCCAGGCCAAGCAGCCCCCTGCTCTTGTCTGCTATGAAAGGCCCTGTTTTCACGATCTCCCATTAGGTCTGCACCTGGGGCCTGGGCAGGGTCAGTCCTGCAGTGGCTCTGGGAGGCAGGGTCCCCGTGAACTCTGGAAGGATGAACTCCTGCCTTCTAACCTGCTTCTAAAGGCTCAGAGGGGCCCCGGAGTCTTCCCATTCTCAAATATCCAAGTTCTTCAATAGGACTAGGTGACAGGTTGGATTTGTAGCACAGACCTTCCGGCCCTGTGACCGCTGACAAGTTGCCTAACTTCCCAGATCCTCGGTCACTTTATCTGTTAAGTGAGAAGAAGAATACCCACAGGCATTAAATAGGGTCACGAGTGTGAAGGGTCCGCACAGTGCCTGGCCCAGGGGAGGCACTCAGGAAGCAGCAAGCAGCGGGCTCATATTGTCATTGTGTTAACATTTCATTTCTCAGGAGAGCCTGTTTTACTCTTATCAGAAAGCCCTCCCAGAGCTGCCACTCTAAATTTCATCACAGAAAAGCTATGGTGGGAGGAGCCTCAGTGGCCTGCATTTTACAGATGAAGAGATCAGGGAAAGGACGGGTCCAAGGTCACCAAGAATCTGCTGCCGCATCAGCTGCGTGGAATCCCCGGGCAACATTCTTCCCAGCCCTCTCCCGGGCTCCACCCCCACATGGAAACCAGTCCCAGGCCGTTCATTGGCACCGTTGTGGGAAGAGCCCCAGACACCCAAAGGCTATTTTTCTTCTGTCCAGCCAGCTCTGCTGATGCCTGGAATCAGGAAACAGGGTGATGGGAAGTGTCCTGACAGCCTGGGGGGGGGGGGGCGGGGGGATCCCCACAGGGCTGGACTTCTTGAAATACAGCCCTGGCCTAAGCAGTGTCATCATAAAAAAAATAATAAAAATATAAATAAAGCCCTGGCTGACTTGGCTCAGTGGTTGGAGCATGGGCCCAGTTCAGTTCCTGGTCAAGGGCACACACTGGGGTTGCAGGTTACACATGTAGGGAACAACCAATGGATGTTTCTCTCTTTGATGCAACTCAGGCACATGCTCTTGACTAGGAATCAAACCCGAGACCCTTTGGTGTTCGGGCCGATGTTCTAATCACTGAGCAACTGGCCAGGGCTAAGTGAATGACATTTTGACATGCCTTTGACTGGCAAAAGTTTGACAATACTATATATATATATATATATGGAATAGAAAGCTATATATTCCCACACTACTTTAAAAAACAAGTTGACATTTTCTTGTCAAGCAGAATATACATTTACCTAGCTACAGTGGTTTTCAATCTGTGGGTTGCAACCCCTTTGGCGGTCGAATGACCCTTTCACAGGGGTCGCCTAAGACCATCCTGCATATCAGATATTTACATTATGATTCATAACAGTAGCAACATTACAGTTATGAAGTAGCAATGAAAATAATATTTTTAAAATATATTTTATTGATTTTTTTACAGGAGGAGGAGGTGACTCAGATGCAACCTGGCCGGTGCTGTGTGTTGTTTTCACGCGTTGGGGCCCTTCAATGGCGTTGTTCTCTCGCTTTTATTGCCCAGACCCGCGGTTCGGAGGGGCTGGTACTTAAATTCTTCGTCTCCTGGGATTTAGTTCAAGACTTTTTTTTTTTAAAAAATATATATTTTCTTGATTTTTTACAGAGAGGAACGGAGAGGGATCGAGAGGCAGAAACATCGATGAGAGAGAAACATCGATCAGCCGCCTCCTGCGCACCCTCTACCAGGGATGTGCCCGCAACCGAGGCACATGCCCTTGACCGGAATCGAACCCGGGACCTTTCAGTTCACAGGCCGACGCTCTATCCACTGAGCCAAACCAGTTAGAGCGCAACGAAAATAATTTTATGGTTGGGTCACAACATGAGGAACTGTATTTAAAGGGCCAGAAGGTTGAGAACCACTGACCTAGCAGTAGGCTGAGTTATTATTCCCATTTTACAAATGAGGAAGCTGAGGTCCAGAGGGATAGCTAGTAAGTATCAGAGCTGGGCTTTGAACCAGGTTATCTTCCTCCGATGAGAAAGAGAGGGCCCTGCTGAGAGTCCCAGACACGGGGTCACCTGCTGGCTGGGGGGGGGGGGGGGGCTTTCTGTGACCCCAGAGGAGAAAGCTAAATGGAATATCTAAAAACAACACAAATGTAGACCTGTGACCACAGCCTCACAGGGAGGAAGGGCCCTTCCTGGGCTTCTGGCCCTGCTGCAATATGGTTCTGGGATAATAATTTCAGGTGCATCGTCTCCTCCCTCCATTCCGCCAGTGGGCACGGTGAATGCTCACAGGTGCCCTGTGGGGAGTAGAGGATGAAGGCACTGCTCTCTCTTGCAGCAGTCAGCCCAGTGAGGAGACAGACACACAGGAGGCCCAGACAAATGCTGTGTTGGGGGCAGCACAGGGGTTGGGCACCATGGGAGGTGGAAGGGTGGGCACTCACCCTGTAACCCAGATGCAAGCATTTCTGTGTCTCATGAGCACATGAACCCTCAGAAGATCCCGCTGAGTTAGGGATGATCCCGGGCCTTTTATAGACAGAAAATGTAGCCCCAGAGATAACCAGTGACCTACCCACAGGCACATAGTTTGGGTGTGACAGAGCAGGCCTCGGTGCTCAGCCCTGCATCATTCCTAGCAGGTCACATTCCAGGCCCCGAAGCTAACACATGTTTGACCTGCCCTCCGGAGCCCCTGGCTCTGCTCCTGGAATAGAGTGACTCTCTTGGTTTTCCTTCTCAAAAACAGACACCTCTCCCCTCCCCCTTTTGCTCAGCAGTGATTGAGACAAACGGGGTGACTCACATCTAAAGCAGAAGCAAATCTGTATCACACCAACACCTCTTGGTCAATTTCCTGTGTTTGGTTCAGTGGGGGGTCATTCCTACAGAGTTTTCAAACTCCTACCCAGATTCAAGACCACACTGCCTACAAGGGCATGTCTCCCTTGGCTCCCAATAAGGCCCCTGGCTGGCCTAGTTCTGCGCGAATGAGTAGACAGGGCAGTGCGCCTGCTATCAGGGCCCTCTGGTTATGTGGATCCCCCACTGCCTGAAATACCACCACCAAAGTCACTCCTTTGTGTCATTTCTCCAGAAGGTCCCTGACACATTAAAACACATCAAACTAGCCCGGCCAGCGTGGCTCGGTGGTTGAGCATCAACCTATGAACCAGGAGGCCACGGCTTGATTCCTGGTCAGGGCACGTGCCCAGGTTGCAGATTTGATTCCCAGTGGGGAGCATGCAGGAGGCAGCCCATCAGTGATTCTCATCATTGTTGTTTCTATCATTCTCTCCTTCTCCCTTCCTCTCTGAAATAAATAAAAATATATTACAAGAAAACACTTATTCAAGAGGAAATAGTAACAGTAAAATAAAATGTGATATAAGGTCAAAAAAAAGAAAACATTTATCAAACTACTTGTCAACCATGAGTCCCATGTTATAGCTATGAGAGTCCTTTATCGTTTATACAGTGACTGCACATCTAAAAATGGTTTTGATTCTCATAACAACTGTGACAGGTGGGCAGCATTGTAAACGTGTCCATGCAATAGATGAGGATGTTGGACGAGGCTCAGAGAAGCAGAGGACTTCATGGCCTATCAGAGCCAATACCCCTATGCAGGTCTTTAAGTCCAAGTCCCATGTACCTCAGCTAACATGCAGTTGCCTCAGAGAACTGATGGGACCTAGAACTTGGAGGCTGATGGGACGTAGAAGAAGTGGACGTTGATGGACGGCCAGTGGAAGGGACGAGGGGAAGTTCCGTCTGGAGCAGGGGAGCTGGATGGCAGACCGTGGCTCGAGGGAGATCCTGGATTCCTGAGGTGCTGTCAACTTGAGCAGGAGGAAGAGTCGCCTGGCAGTGGGGAGGAGGCCACAAAGGAGGAGTCGGGGTGAACTCTGGAGAGTTCTGGTTGGGCCTGTCCCGAGCCCTGAGGAGCCGGAGTGGATCTCTCCTCTGGGCCCCGAGGGCCTCCCGGTTCGCTGCCAATGTCTGCTGCCTGACTCCTGGCCGAGTGTCCTGTGAGCCTGTCAACACTGACCTAGTCATGCTGGCTCGTGACTGCTTCTCGTGTGACCACGAATGAATCAAGAGGGGAAACAGGAGCCCAAGGGTTTCCGGGGGATTCCCAGATGCAGGCTGCTCAGGGTTTGCATGAGGGAGGCCTTGGGGTGCTTGGGAGGCTGGGGCCCCCTAGAACTGAGCTGTGGAGTTGCCCTCCTCCCAGGATTGAGGGCCAGTCAAAACATCCCCATCCCTAATTCCATTGCTCTCCTGCCGATGCTTGCCCAGAGGAAAGACTAGGGAATGGCCACAGCAGGAGCCTCCCCCCGCCCCGCCCCCACCTTACTGAGACCTACTACCTGCCAGGCACTTTATTTATTTGTAAAGTTAAGCAGATTTTATAACTATGTTTGATACCACTACATATATGTGCTATAAAATAAAAGAATTAGTTCTTCTTAATCTGGGGACCATGGAACCCTCAAGATCTAAGGATAGATTTCAAGGGGTTTGAAAATTTGGAAGAGAAAATACTACAACTTTATTTTTACTGACCTCAACCTGAATTTTTTTCTCTTCACTGATGTGGCCAAAAATCACATCAAATTAGCAGGACCTGGTGATGGTGTCACTGGGAGAATGATAGATATTTCAAACCCCATTATAGTTTTCTCAGATGTTTCAAAATATAGTTTATACTCACCCCTATTTCAAAATTACAGTTGCTGTTAGGCCTGTTGCAGATCTTAATATTGTTTGCATTCGTCACTATTACTATATAAGCCACACTGTCAACTTTATGGTTTATAGCTAGTCACTACAGACGGACGTGTTCACCTGGAGAGCGGCAGATGGCCCACTGTTCAGTGTGGGTGGAGAGCTGAATTTCACCTGATGGAGTAAAATAACTAGATCAGCATTCAACTTTCTGATGTAACTGGAAATTAGTCCTTTAAAAAAGCAGGATTGCCAAAACCGGTTTGGCTCAGTGGATAGAGCATCGGCCTGCGGACCGAAGGGTCCCAGGTTCGATTCCGGTCAAGGGCATGTACCTGGGTTGCGGGCACATCCCCAGTGGGAGATGTGCAGGAGGTGGCTGATCAATGTTTCTCTCTCATCGATGTTTCTCTCTCATCGATGTTTCTCTCTCTCTCCCTTCCTCTCTGTAAAAAATCAATAAAATATATTTAAAAAACAAAAAAAAAGAGCAGGATTTGCCCTGGCCGGTTTGGCTCAGTGGATTGAATACTTCCGTTTACAGTTCGTCACTATAAACCACATTTGCTTTTGATAACGACATTTTAATAGAGTTATGGCATAAGCCTATGTCATTTCGTTTGCATTTAAGAACATGGTTCTGAGAAGGGGCTCTGGACATACACAAGCTGAAAAGCCCCTGAGGTGGGCGGCCCTGCCGTATTTAGTAAGATATCCATATCTTAAAAATGAATCCTGCTTTTTAATTTTTATTTTTTTAAATATATTTTTACTGATTTCAGAGAGGAATGGAGAGGGAGAAAGAGATAGAAACATCAACGATGAGAGAGAATCATTGATCGGCTGCCTCCTGCACGCCCCCTATTGGGGATCGAGCCTGCAACTCAGGCATGTGCCTTGACCGGTATTGAACCTGGGACCCTTCAGTCTGTAGTCCGACTCTACCCACTGAGCCAAACCGGCCAGGGCGAGTCCTGCTTTTTTAAAGGACTATTCCAGTTACATCAGAAAGTTGAATGCTGATCTGGTTATTTTACTCAATCAGGTGAAATTTAGCTCCCCACCGGCACTGAACAGTGAGCAATCTACCGCTCTCCAGGTGAACACTTCCGTCTATTAGCATAAAAATCTTTCCCCCAACAGGCATTTTAGTGGTTTGACTTAGCAGAAAAACAACCCTGAGTCCCCTGCATGCTTTTCTTCGTACGCACGTGCACTCCCGGTAATTAGGCAGTGTCCCAGGAGCGATGGCTGAGGAGCGGAGTTCTTAGCCAGAAAAGAGGCTGGTGGTGGAGGGCTGTGGGGAGAAGCTGCAGGACCGTTGTCTTGCTTTAAGGAAGGGTGGCTCCTGAATTCCTGCCTGCAGCCCTAGGCGCCCGCCCGATGGAGACACAAAGAGGCTCAGAGTCAGGATGGCCGGGGAATGACCTTGAGTCCCTGTTCTCTCCTTGCAGCCCACTTCTTCCCCTCATCACCTGCCCTCGCCGGGATCCTGGTTCCTCAACCAGCTCCCCTCTCTCCTGTGAAAATGGGCTCTGAGAGAGGGGATGGTGGCGCGGATGGAGTGGCAGTGCCGACAGAGGGGCTGGTCTTAGAGCTGGTTAGGGCGTGGTGGGACCTGTTCCTGCAAAATGGGCATGATTCTACCTGCTCTTGTTGGCATGGACTAAATGAGATGGTAGTGAGAAAAGGTTGACAGTTCAAAGTCGCAATGATCACCAACTCACTCACACCAAGGTTCAAGCAAGCATAAAGCGTCATGGTGACGTTCCCCAGTGGGCTTTGCCTTTAAACTGGGGATGGAGTCTTGCTGCCTTTGCAGTGGTTTCTCCCTGCTTCTTGCGGAGGGGAGAAGTCCCCAGGGTCCGGCTCTGCCCTGCCCTGTGTGTGTCCTGGAGCAAGACAGTTCACTTCTCTGAGATTCAACTTATGGTCTGTTACGTGGAAATAACAACAGGATCCACCCCAGTGTTGCTGTGATGATTCAATAAAATCCTTGTGAAGAGCATTCAGCCCAGAGCTTTGGGAAGAAATATCCTAAAAATGTTTATTGATGATCACTCAGTATTCAAATCCTGAGCTAGTGAACAGGCCATGAGTAATGAAGGCAGGTTGGGCAGACCCAAGGGCTAGTATGATAAAGGGACTGAGGAGAGCAGCCCCCCTCCCCCCACACACATACACACCCACCCCACTCCCACCCCACTACCGCAGGGCTTCCTACTGACAGGGAAGAGGTGTCTGGCCTGGGAGTGAGGCACTCGACCTCCTGATGGCCTGTCCCTGTGGGGCTGACCCCCAGACTGCAGGGTCAGTGGGCCAGGCCCTCGCTGGGCTCTGCGTCCTCCCTCAGTCCCCTGGGTTCCGGAGGCCGGCCGGCTGCCAGGCCTGATGCTCAGCTGCACTGGCTCCCTAGGCCAGGCCTGGAGACGAGGAGGGAGGGCCCAGGAGTGGAGTTGCCTCCTCAGAGTCTCCAGGCTTCCTCTTGCCTGGATGGCTCCCCAGAAAATGAGCAAGGCTGAAACTGAGAGGGACCGAGGAGAGCAGGAACCAGGACCTAAAATGAGGAGCTAAAACTGAGAGGGGAAGGGGTGCCCAGGCCGGGCCGGGCAGGGCAGGCCAAGTGGAGAGCGCGGGCCCCTCAGAGCTGACTCCAGGGCCTGCGGGCTTGGTCACACACTCTGAGCCCCAGCAGGTGTGCCCTGCCTCTGGCCCTCTGCCCTCCCCAGAAGCCAGCAGCTCTCCTCCACCTCAGTCTCCCCAGGGCCCACATTACTCAGGATGAACTTGCCCTTCACACACACCAGAGCCAGAGCTGCACCCATGAAGGACTGGGGGTGGAGGGCTCTTAGGAGTCACCCCTGTGTTTGCCAGCAGACGCCCATAGTCACTGCTTCTGACCAGGAGGTTTCAAGCATTGCTTCTAAAGCTTCAGCCATTCAAGAGTCGCTTTCCAGACATTTGCTACTATTACCCATTTAATATTTTTCTTTCAATAAACGCCTTTCAAACCTTAGCCTAGCCCCAAGCAATAATACCTCTGAAACCACAAGTTTTGATGAGCTGATTTATTTTTTCCTGATTTACAGTTGGACCAATATATTGTTTAAAAAAACAAACAGTTCACCCCCATATCATCTAAACGCGCTTTACAGGCCATGTTTTTAACTAAAAAAATGTTTTTTTCTTTATTTTTTTTTCAGAGAGGAAGGGAGAGGGAGAGAGAGATAGAAACATCAATGATTAGAGAGAATCATTGATCAACTGCCTCCTGCACCCCCCTTGCTGGGGATGGAGCCCACAACTTGTGCATGTGCCCTGACCGGGAACCGAACCGTGACCTCCTGGTTCATAGGTCGACACTCAACCACTGAGCCACGCTGATCGGGCTAATTTTAAATTTTTTAATCCTCACCTGAGGACATCGTTTTATCGATTTTTAAAGAGAGAGTAAGGGAGAGAGGGAGAGCGAGAAAGAGAGAGATAGAGAGGAGAGAGAGAGAGGAGAGAGAGAGAGAGAGAGAGAGAGACATTGATCTTAGAATGAAACTGCTCTGACCAGGGATGGAACCTGCACCCTGGGTATGTGCCCTGACTGGGAATTAAACCCACAACTTTTTGGTGGATAAGACGATGCTCCAACCAACTGAGCCGCCCTGGCCAGGGCACAGACCATGTTTTTAGATTCATCTCATAGTCCATGTTTTGAGAAACTAGTGGAAAGAAAAGATTTGGGGATCATACCACGTAGGTCCTACTACTTCCTTACTGGGGAAGTCACTTAACCTCTCTGGGTTTCAGTGTCTTCACTGTAAAACCCTCCTTCCTAGCTGTCTGGGCACGGGTGTGAGTGCTGAGCGCAGGGGCCTGCTTCCCTGCAGGAGAACAGGCAGGAAGCCTGGTCTCTCCACTGTCTTCCTAACCACAAGGAGCTGCTGCAGTCCAGGGTGTCCTACACTGAAGGTTCGCCTGGGAAGGGGTGTGTTCCTTTGACACTTGTCCTGGAGTCTACCAATCCCAGGAAACTGCTTCCTGGCGTCCACCCCGTGCGGCCATGTCAGCTCCTGCACTGTGTCCCACCCTCAGTGGAAATGGGAATTAGTTAGGGACCCTCCTCAGGGGGTGGGGGCGCCTGAGGATGGGGAAAGGCTCCTGGGAAGCTGGGCTCAGTCCTGGCACTGCCACCGTCTCCCTGTGCCTTGAGCAAGTCACTGGCTCTCTCTGCACGCGGGTTTCTCATCTGTGAAATGAGGGGCCAGCTCTGACTGCGAACCCAGCCTCTCCCTCACTTCCTTCCCCACTGCAGCTGGTGTGGGTGGAAGGGGCAGGGACTCCTGCCTTGCCCTATTGAGTAACTCATTTGTTTCTCTGCTGGTTTGAGGATGTGGGAACTGGGAGGGAGCGTGGCGGCGTGGGATTGGGGTTGGAGAGGAAGTTGTTGATGAGGGTGGGAGACTGGCCGCCCCTAAACCCTTCTCCACTGGGAGCTTCCTCCCAGTCCCCTCCCTCCCGCATACAAGCGCAAGGAAGAGCCCATGGGCTTTTGAGGATGGTCTGGGGAGGATTAGGTGAACTCGGGGAGAGGGAGGGGGGCATGATGTCTGGTGGGATATCTGGACTGTGCTTGGTGCCTCCTGAAAAGTGAACTCAGGATACTATTCTGAGTCTCTAAATATGAAGGGTGGGAGGGTTCAGAGATCACCTGGTCTAGCCCCCCATCCTGCTCTCACAGGAAGGGAAACTGGGCCCTAACTTGTTTGGGGTTATGCAGTGACATGGAAGCAGAGTGAGACAAGAACCCGCCCTCTGCTGCCTTCCTTCCTGCCGCCCTTTCCCCCTCTCCTCCCAGCTCTGATGATGCTCCCGGGAGGTGTGGGGCCTCCATACAATATGCTCGGATTGATTCGTGTGTGTGTGTGTGTGTGTGTGTGTGTGTGTGTGTGTGTGTGTGTGTGTGTGTGTGTGTGTGTGTGTGAATCCTCACCCGAGGATATTTTGCCATTGATTTTGAGAGAGAGTGGAAGGGAGGGGGAGAGACAGAGAGAAACTTCAATGTGAGAGAGACACATTGATTGGTTGCCTCCTGCACACGCCGATCAGGGCCGGGGATCGAGCCTGCAACCGAGGTACATGCCCTTGAGTGGAATTGAACCCGAGACCCTCCAGCCCACAGGCCGATATTCTAACCACTGAGCAACTGGCTAGGGCTCTAAGAGATTCTTAACAGGAAGTGTGGGCACTTTTGCTCTGAGTTGACAACCACAGCAGCTACACACATATACACAGGCAAGCAAGCACATTAGCCCCAACATGCACACACTCACCTCCCCCCAAATTTGTATCCAGCTGTGTGCATACATGCAGAGCCACCTGCTTGTACTAGTCAGCATTTAGGCACACAGACGGGACACACCTGTGTACTTCTTGTGCCAGGAGATGCCCAATCAGAGGCTCCCATCTTGTACCTTCTGACCTGTCTTTTATTTCCAGATGGAGAGTGGATTTGAAGGGAAGGAGCTCAGACAAGGGTACCAAGCAGGGCTTCTATGGGTAATAAAGGCCCACACCCCAGGCTGGGCCCCATGGCAGATGCCCATCAGTCTGGCCTAGAGGGCTGCTCACAGTTGCAGGGCAGGCTGACAGGGAAACCACGAATTAGTCACGGGGGCCCAGTGAGGCTGAAGAAATGGGGCCTTGGAGAGGTTAACTGACTTGCCCACAATGGCCCAGCATGTAAACGGCAAAGTCTAAATTTGATCTTGGGTCTGTTTGACCAAGAGCCCAGGTTCATAGTCCCACAGGCATGCCTTTCTTCATGCCAAAGTAACTGATCCGGGCAGCAGCACCTCACACGCCCATAAAAATGCCACCAAACTTCTCATGGACAAAATAAAGGAAACAGTAGTATTACTGGAAGTCTAGGCTTGAGGGAAGCTTCGTGGACAAGTTGGCATTTGAAGCTGCTTTAAGAATGAATGAGAGTTTATTAGAGAGAACAGCGGAGGAGGCCAGGGAGAGCTTTCCTAGCAGAGGCAACAGCGTGAACAAAAGTAGTGCCAGAAGGTGCACCTGTTAGGGAAGGGCATGGTGGCAATGGAGCGGGGGGTGACTGACCAGAGGGTGTGGTCAGAGATCTGGGATGGGGCTGGAGGACTGACATGCAGGTCAGAGAGGTTGGAAGGGCCTTGAGCGTCAGGCAAAGGTAGTTGGGTACCAGGGTGTCCTGGAAGGTGCAAAGGAGGGGTGTGAATCCATTAGTACTATATTCGGAGGCTCGCTCTGCTTCCAGGATGGAGGATGGTAGGGATTGGGTGCACGGAGACCAGGCTGAGGATGAGGGACCAGTGAAGAGCTGTGACAGGTATCGAGGTAGGACTCATGGGGCTAGAACCAGGCCTGGGGCAGTGGGAGAGAGGGGAGGGTGGGTAGGAGAAGAGAGACAACCTGAGAATAGATAAAGGCAAGGATGACTCTGCAGCCACTAGGTGCAGGCTTCTGAGACCACCCAGTGCCCACCTCTGCCCTGGCCCAGGCCACTGGGTTCAGGCTGAAAGGCCTCAGAGAAAGCCTAACCTCTGCCCCAGATGCCCTGTCATTTCCTGGTGCTGCCCACCCCACCCACTTTCTCCGGGGGAAAGCAGCAGAGGCACCCCCCATCCCCCCCCTCCCGCCACACACACACACACTTTTAAAAAATATATATATTTTATTGATTTTTTTACAGAGAGGAAGGGAGAGGGTTAAAGAGTTAGAAACATCGATGAGAAACATCCATCAGCTGCCTCCAGCACACCCACTACTGGGGATGTGCCCGTAACCAAGGTACATGCCCTTGACCAGAATTGAACCTGGGACCCTTGAGTCCGCAGGCTGACGCTCCATCCACTGAGCCGAACCGGTTAGGGCCACACATACACACACACTTTTTAAACTAGCTATGGAGAAATACTCAATCTCTGCAAAGCTGGAGGGACAACGCTAGCTGCCACCACTGGGCACAGACACTGCAGTGAATGAGGGCCTCTGCCCCTACGAAGGGCTGCTGGTGCCGCTGGAAGCCAGATGAGGCTCCTGCTGTGACTGCCTTAACTGACCGCCATGGTGGATCTGTACAGTCATTGGCCAAGTCTGGTCACATGCCCATCCTTAGCTGCAAGGGAGGCTGGGAAAGGGAGTATCGGGCATACTTAGCCTCAATAATGGAAGCTGGCCTTCTCTTCATGAGGGGAGAATACCCCACACCTAGGAAGGGGCTTCAAATGCTGGGTGGCCAACAGGAATGAGAAATGTCCAATATGCTACCTCATGGGGATGTTGGTAAGAATTAAATAAATCCCATGTACAGCATCTGGTGTAAAGCACATGCTCAATAAATGTTAGCTCTCATTCCATTAAACTGTAAGCTCTACGGGGGCAGGAAGTGGGCCTCCTTTTTGCTCCCTTCTGTATTCCTAGGGCCTAGGGCAGGGGTGGGCAAACATTTTGACTTGAGGGCCACAATGGGTTCTTAAACTGGACCGGAGGGCCGGAACAAAAGCATGGATGGAGTGTTTGTGTGAACTAATATAAATTCAAAGTAAACATCATTACATAAAAGGGTACGGTCTTTTTATTTTTTAGTTTTATTCATTTCAAACGGGCCGGATCCGGCCCGCGGGCCGTAGTTTGCCCACGGCTGACCTAGGATGATCCCTGGCACATAGTAGGAGCTTGGCAAATGTTTGTTACATGAATGTCTTGCTCCTCAAATCTGTGCTCTGTCTAGTCTTTCTCTCCTCTCCATTTGCCCTTTGCTCTGGCTGTGGCCACAGTATTCTCCAAGGAGGAGGCATACACTGGAGCAGAAAGAACACTGTCAGGAGTTAGGTTCCATCATCCACTTACCATGTGACCTTGGGCAACTCCCCTCCCCTCTCTCGGTTTGGATTTCCGCATCTGCAAAATGGGTACAAGAACCTCAGCTGCTCAGCCCCACATCTCTGGTGTGAGGGACAAATGAGAAAATGTGAGAAGCTGATTGCAAAGCAGCAAAAATCCTCTGCACCAAAACCGGGAGGAAGCAGCTGCTGAAGCCATCCACCGAGAAGTGTTAAGACCCCACCCAAGAGGATCAGTTTTTGAAGCAAGGCCGAGGGGATGCGAGTGGGGAAATGGCCTTCCTCTTCCCTCAGTGAAAAGGCCTGGTGTTCATGTATCGGTGAACTGAAGCTATTTTTATGCAGCACAACTGCGATTATGACAGGGCCTCTTCCTGAAGGGGAAGGGTGGGGAGTAGGTCTGAGTCATCAGTGGGACAGTCAGGCCACCCACACAGGCTACCCGTGGAAGTCAGACCTACCCCCCCAGTCCACTCCAGGCCTCTGCCTTCCTCAGGTAGAGGCCCCAGAGAGGGCAGTGGGGCGGACCACCTGCTCCAGGAAGGACTAAGTCAGTCACTGGGCTCAGAGTCTGTCAATCATTATTGATGCTCCAATGAGCTGTGGGTTGGCAGTGCGTGTCCCTGGGTGGGAACCTGAGGACCCACTGAAAAGAGCTGGAATAGAGGGATGGGAAGGGTGCCTGACACACCCTCCCAGCTCCCTGCAGGCGTGGCCGGCTAGAACTGGTTTCCACGAACTGCGTGCCCTCACTGTGTTTAGGGGCTTTACGTGCCCCCTTGTGTTGAATTCTTCCAACACCCGCCCCCTGAGCTGCAGGTGATTTGCCTCCATTTCATAGATAAGGGCACCGAGGCTCATGGGGATTTGACTGACTCAGCTCCGCAGACCTCCCAACTGTGAGTCCTGGGCTGCGCGAGCCAACAGGAAGGGTGATTATTTTCTTTACTGGAAGGACAAGGAAAGCCTTCCTAGAGAAGGTGACATTTGAGCTCGGCCCTAAACAATGAGCAGGATTTAGCTATCGTGGGGGAAGGGAGTGGGGAGAAGGAAGGGCATGTGACCAGAAGGGATGCAGCTCGGGCAAAGCATGGACTGTGACCATGTATGGTTTGTTTGGGGGTGTCAAGTAACTCAAGGTAACTGGGTAACAGCAAGGGCAGTGGGGGCATTTGGGGAGGGCATTCTATGTGAGACTAAGGGCTTTGGGCTCTTTGGGGCCTATGCCGGCCTAGGCATCCTCCCGGAAGTGTGGTCACACAGAAAGGGGAGGGGAGCCCACAGTGGGAGGGAGGACACGGGGTGGCTTGATCAGACCAGAGGAAACGAGGTGGGTTTCCTGCCCTGGAACACGAGTCAGGCAGTGCCGGTCGCGGTCACAGGGCTGCTGTGCTCCGTGGGCCGGCCTCCTATGGAGCCGTAGGCCCGGCTCCCCTGCGTTCCACAGGCCCCTTTCCCCTGCCTTTCTCTGAGCCTGCTCTGTGTCAGCCTTTGCACACAGTAGTCCCTTTAACCCTCACAGCCCCCTGCAAGGTGAGTATTATCACCCCACTTCTGACGTCTAGCGAGGCGAGGGGACCTGCCCAGGCCATCGCAGTCCCCTGGGTGACCTCATGGGATCCTCACCATCATCCTCCAACAAAAGCATCCCCTGAGCCCTGCTTTCCATCAGCGGACCCACAGCCTCCTTCCTTCAGAGGAAACAGGACCCTGAGGCCAAACCAACTTGTCTGCCTCCCAGGCCCCTCAGCACAGACGCAGATGCAAATCTGGAGAGCCCCTTAGAGAGAATTTGTCCACATGCTGCAGATAGGGAGACTGAGGCCCGGAAGGAAAGAGACTTACTTGGGGTCCCACAAATGGCCCGAAAGGTGACTGGCCACCCTCTTTTGAATCAGAATCACTGGGGCTCTAGGCCAGCTGAGAGGTTGAGCAATGAGGTTGGTTAGAGGGCAAGGCCTGGGGAGGAGTGGCTTGTGGGATGCCAGCTGGCTTGGGGCTTTGGCGAATCAGAACCAAAATGCACTCAGCTCCTTCATCCCACTCAAAGCATTCAGACAATTTAGAAAAAGATGCCCCCTCTCAGGACACCGGACTGCCACCTGCCTGAAAAGTGCACCCGAAACTATGCAAATGTTGGTGACATCATTGTGACTGCATCCCCTAGAATCGTGCAGTACACGATTTGCACAACTGGGAGTGGCCACCAGCCCTGAAAATGAAGTGAGGTCTGAGCAACTTTCCCCACTTCTTTCCCTTAGAGACCAGGGTGTCATTTCCCACCAGGGAAGGGACCACAAAGACAAGGGAGGAGGGAGGAGGGGGTAGAGGGCAGCAGAGGGGAAGGGCAGCACTCATTTCTGCTTTCCGAAACCGAAACCGAAACCAAAAGTCCCAGCAGAAGTCACTGTGCAGGGCAGGTATGCAGCAAAAGGTGTGCACCGCTGCAAAGCCCTGCTGAGGGCGCTGGATGGGACACCCTAACTCAAGCCTGGGGTCACCTAGACCAGGCCTTGCCCTTTGTACTGACAGAAGTGTGCAAGGCAGGAGACTCTTTTCTCATCGCTGAGGATTCAAAAGTCTTCTCCTGACCTTAGTGCTCAGTACTGGGCTTAGGATCTTTGCCGGAAGGGGTAATAGTGTCCACTCACGCCACAGTCACCCAAGAGCCCGAGAGAGGGTGACCTCAGCCTGTGTGAACACGCACACACCCACAAAATGGGCAGCGGGCATAATGTGCCCCGCATAACGGAGACCCTACTTCCCCAAGTTGAGCTCAGGACATGTGAAGTAACATCTGCTGTGAGAGGTTATTTAGGTGCCACAACACTGGATTCTTTGGGGGGTCCTGATGCTTTATTCAAAAAAAGGAACAGAATGTTTGAAACTTGGTCTTTAAAAATTCAGATGGTGCGCTGACCATTTCTTGTATGATTCAATGCGTCAGTCATGTAGCAAGAACCCAGGGGTCACCCTTTCATGGAGGTTTCCTGGATCCGCTATGGAGGGAGGGATGCTGAACTCTGGGCCTCCCTAGAGGGCTGGGGCTGTCTAATTCATCTCTGCATCTCCCATAATGACAGGGACCTCCCTTCCCTGTGAGGTTCTAAGAGTGTAAACTTCTGGCCCAGCACAGGGCTCAGTGGTTGAGTGCTGACCTATGAACTAGGACGGCGGTTCTCAACCTGTGGGTCGCGACCCCTTTGGCGGTCAAACGACCCTTTCATAGGGATTGCCTAAGACCATCCTGCATATCAGATATTTACATTACGATTCATAACAGTAGCAACATTACAGTTATGAAGTAGCAACGAAAATAATTTTATGGTTGGGTCACAACATGAGGAACTGTATTTAAAGGGCCAGAAGGTTGAGAACCACTGACCTAGGAGGTCACAGTTTAGTTCCTGGTCAGGGCACTAAGGTCAGGGTAGACGGATGGGTCAGGGCACAGGGGAACACGTCTTCACCATTTTCCAGCTCTGTTACCTTGAACAAGTTCCCCTCCTCTCTGAGCCCCAGTGTCTCCCTCCGGAGATGGTGATGGTTTAAATAGCTGACTTCCATTGAGCACATACTAAGGGTATGTCAGGCACTGTGCCAAGGGTATTGCATGCAGTGACTTATTTAGAAATTACTTACAAGGACCTCCAGTGTGGGAGGGACTCCACGAGATCAGCTGAGGAGATGGAGGCTTGGAGAAGTTAAGTGCCTGCCCAAGGTCACGCGCAGGCGAACTGGTACTCCAGAACCCACCTCTGTACTTGACGGACCCAGCAGGCCTGCGGGAAGCTCAGCACGGAGCTGGCTCAGGGAAAGTTCCATGGTGGTGGTGTTATCCATGGCGGCCAGGCCTGGCTGGCCCAGAAGGCACTCACAGCCTGAATTCAGGAACTTGGGGCAGTGAGAGTCCAGCCAAGTGACCCCCACAGGATGCTGTGGAAGGAGGCCCCCAAAACTGGGATTCTAAAAGACCACATCCAACAGGGGTGGGGGCAAAGGCTGCCGAGGGCCATGAGGAGGCCCCGCAGAGGGCAGGAGCCCGAGAGGAAGTGAGCTGAGTGAATGACAGAAGAGGAAGCAGGTCACATGTAGGCCTGGCTAAGCCACAGAGCCCAGGCTGAAGGGAGCACGGGTCTGGGAGTGCCCCAGAACGCAGGTCACTGATAAGGTAACAGTCAACTCACTGGGCTGCCTCTGGGGATCTGGCTCAGCCCCGTTCCCAGCACCCAGGGCTGACTCCGCTCCTGACCCAGGGACCAGCAGATAGATGGCCCCAAGCAGAAGGGGCTACGATGTGCTTGAGGAGCCTCCTGCAGAGGCTGGCAGACCTCTGACCTGCCAGAGCGGAGGTGGGTCTGCAGTGTACGCCCAGGGACCGGGCACACAGACACACACACACCACCCAGAGGAACAGGATATGAGGGCCAGGCTGGGTAGATGTGGAGAACCCACTAGAAGCCTAGTAGCGCTGCTGAATCCAATAGGCCAGAATCCTCGAAGCACCCTTGCCTCCTTTCACACCCCACGTCCAATCCTAGCAAGTCCTGTTGGCTCATTTCTTCCCCATCGCCAGCTGAGCCACTGCCGTTTCTCACCTGGGCTACTGCAATAGCCCCCTCAGTGGCCACCCTGTTTCCACCCTTGGCCCCTGTCTGTTCTCAATTAGTGTTAAAGATTACATCATTCCTCAGGCAGAAGCTTCCAGTGGCCCCCACTTCACATACAGCAAAAGCCACACTCACACCTCTCAGCACAGCCCTCTTTGATAACAGCTCTCCCGGGCCTCCCTCCCTCTGCTGCGGCTTTCTCGCTCTCTTTCAAACAGGTCAGGCCTCCCCTCCCATCTCCAGGCCTTTGCACTGGCAGTTCCCTCTGCCCAGAAACTCGTCCTTGGATATGTGCAGGGCCTGAGAGTCCTGCTCAGACACCACTGTATTTCTCAGCATTCCAGCAGACTGCAGCACTCAAATTAGGATTATACAAGGACTTTTTGCAAAGGTGTGGATGGGATGTAAGGAAACTCTTTGCTACTCCCAGGCCTGCGGGGGAGGAAAAGAAGTGACTGCTGGAACCAGGAAGGAGAGAATTGTGGGAAAGGCCGCCTGACAAGAGCAGGGACCAGCCCAGGAGGGAACCAGGGGCATAACCACCTCCCTCTCCTTCCCGGCTCTCCTGAACGGGCTCGGAATTGAGGAACCGGCTGGAGGGCCAATGAAGTCGCCCCTGCCATTAGCCATTCCCACCCCCAATTCCCAAGTCCTCTTTCCTGGCCCATTTTTTCCCCTTGGCATTGATCTCCTAACATATTTACCCACTCACTAGGATTACTAGTATTGTTATTGTATGTAAGGTCCAGAGACAGGAATTTTAGTTTCCTTTATTCTCTACTGTATCCCAAGAACACTGACTGGACTTAGTGGACACTCCATAAATAATCCTTGAACAAATGAGTGCCCACTCAGCTCCCTGGGCGCCTCCGGGCCCTGCTGGGGAAGGAGAGGGTGGCTGCTGCTGTCTGGCCCTCCCGGACTGGACAGGGGCCAGGGGAGCCTGGCTGGGGAGGGAAGGAAAGCCTGTGCCCAGAGCAGCCCCCGAACCTGCGGCTCCTGGAGCAGATCCTGCCCTTCCCCACGGCTGTGATGTTGCGACCAGCAGGATTGTCTTTGGCAAAGGCCTTACTGCGTTCGGTCTTGTGAACAAGGCGCTGCTCTGTGAAACCTCCGGCCTCATGAATCAGCTCTTTGAGGGCACGTCGGGCCCCGCTCCTGGGCCTCCAAGGAATGTTTCCTTCAAGGAAGCCTGAACTCACCCAGCAGAGAAGGTCCCGGAGTTGCAGGCCAGGGGCTGGGTTTCAGGCTTCCCTTGGCCAGGCCTAGGGTCCCAGGGCCAGGGCCGTGCAGGGCCTCCTATCACAGGGCTGCCCGTGGTGGGCTCTTGGGCTCCCTCCCCCACAGGTGCCTGGGGTGCTGCAGGGGCCTTTCTGATATGGCACCGCCAGCCCCCAATAAGCTTCAATGTCCTACAAAAGGGAGGACTTCAAAAGGTGACATCCAGCCTTAGCCGGTTTGGCTCAGTGGATAGAGCGTCGATCTTCGGACTGAAGGGTCCTGGGTTCGATTCTGGTCAAGGGCACATGCCGGGTTGTAGGCTCGATCCTCAGTAGGGGGAGTGCAGGAGGCAGCCGATCAATGATTCTCACTCATCATTGATGTTTCTATCTCTCTCTCCCTTTCCTTTCCTCTCTGAAATCAATAAAAATATATATTTTTTAAAAAAGGTGACATCCAGCCCGGCCAGCGTGGCTCAGTGGTTGAGTGTTGCCTATGAACCAGGAGGTCATAGTTCGATTCCTGGTCAGGGCACATGCCCGGTTGCAGGCTCGATCCCCAGTGTGGGGCATGCAGGAGGCAGCCAATCAATGATTCTCTCTCATCATTGATGTATCTCTCTCTCTTTCTCCCTTCCTCTCTGAAATTAATAAAAATATAATAAAACAAAAAATCTGAATGAAGAAAATTATCAAAAATGCCACACACTGGGACTATTTGTAACATACTGTCACATAAAGAACTAATCTCCTTAATATACACATTTTAAAAATTAATATTTAAAAAGATGAACCAAAGTTCATCTTTGACAATCACAAGGAAAGAAAAATTTAAAATGAAATGATGCTCAACTTCCCTTGTAATTAAATAAATGCATAACAAAATAACAATGAAATACTATTTTCAACTGCCACATTGGTACCAGTGTTTTACAATGCACAAAGGGCATGGGGAAAGATTCTTACATTGTTGGTGGGAATGTAAATTGATCAACATTTTGGAGGGCAATTTGGAAATAGCTAGTAAAGGTGGCCAAACATTCTTTGACTGTTCTCAATCGAGAGGTGAGGTCTGTGTTCCCTTCCCTTGAATTTGAGCTGGTTTATGAGTTCTCTGACTAGTAAAATACAGCAAAAGTGATAATGTCCTAGTTCCATGTGTGTATTCCTTAACTTGCCCAGCAGGTTCCACTTCTTACCTCTTGCAAGCCAACTGCCAGTTTACCTGAAGTGCAATTACCTGACATCATCCTGGGGTGAGAAGCCTGAACCAGGTGGGGAAGCCCTGGAGGATATGACACCACGTGAAGAGAGAGAAGTCATGCAGCATTGAGGCTGGGTCATGTGAGTGATGACTCCAGCCTGGAAGAGAAGCAAAGATGAACCATCCAGCTGAGCCCTTCCTGAATTCTTGACCCACAAAATCATGAGCAAAATAAAATGGTGGTTTTAACCACCAAGTTTTGGAGTAGTTTATTATACAGCCATAGGTATATAGCTATCCAATTTTAAATGTACCCTTTGACCCAGCAACTGCATGGATTCTATGAATCTAACCTACTGAAAGGTTTGTACAAGTGTACAGAAACATCTGAACAAAGACATTCATTGCAGCATTGTTTGTGAGAGCACAGGACTGGAAACGATTTACCTGCCCATCATTAGGCGAATGGCTAAATTAATGATCATATACCTCGTTAACCATATATACTGTGCCCGCTGAAAGCCCGAGACATGAAAAAGTCCCATTCGGGTTCTGTAAGCCTCAGGTGACATAACAGACTTAAGAGCATAGATTCTGGAGCCATAGACTCTAGCTCTGCCATGTATGATCTGTGCGACTTTGGAAAATTGTTGAACTTCTCTCTATACCATTATTTCCTCATATGCAAAGTGGGGATGATAATCACAGTATCTACTTTGGATGGCTGTGGTGAGAAATGAATGAGTTACAATGACGAGCCTGGTATGCATCCGTGCTATATGTATTTTGAAAATGCAAAGAGTTTGGAATTTAAGTTGGGTTAGACCAGACTTAATATCTTAAAGGAACTGCATAGCAAAGGATCTGCCAGATGGACATCTTGGGTGGGACAGGGAAGGGACCTTTGACAAATAAAGGATTGAAGCAGTGGTGGGAGAATGTTTTTAAAGAAATGGACTCATAGTGTAATTCTTGTTCTGCACCTTGCTATCTTTTAGAGATTCTTCCTACATCAGCACTTACAGACCCACTCAGTCCGTTTTAACCACTGCTTAGCATTGCATTGTATGGCTGCACCTCAATTTATTTCACAATCCTCTCTTGATGCACTCTTGGGTTGGTTCCAGTTCTTTGCTATAGTTACAAACAATACTGCAACAAACATCCTTGCATATTAATCTTTGCCTTATCACTGCTATTATTTCTGTGGTGTATAATCTTAGGAGTAGAGTGTTGAGCATAAAGTATATGTACATTTTTTAAAAAGTCTGCACGTTTTTTAAAAAACAAGATGAACTTAGTACCATTTTGCCAAGTATTATCAGACCTTGTTTTGAATGAATACAAGGATGAATCAGCCACATACTGTCCTGAAATGTTCACGGTCTGGCGGGCATGTGAGTGGGGATAGCGGTGTAGCGGGGGTGATAGAGGCAAAACAAACAGTTATCCCCACTGAGGCCAGGGTTGGACCATGAGCTCTGGGAGCCCCAGGAGAGAGCGGCATTTTTGATCTGAGCAATCAGGGCAGCGTCCACAGAGGAGGCTTCCTGCCTGGCCTTTGCACTGGGGTCGCAGAGCACTTTTTAGAACACCTGCTCATTGAATTCTCACAACAGCCTTTGCATTAGGTATTATTATTATTATTATTATTTTTAAAACAAATAAAATTTTAAAAAATAAGATTCAAAACTTTACCAGAAGTCATAGGATAGCTATTGTTAACTGCCCCAGGAAGAATGGACCCACTCAGGGGACATGCCATGCCATTTATTGGGGGCCAAAGGTGAGAAAGGAACTTGGAAAGTTCTGTAATAGTATCACAGTTATGAAGTTGCCACTTACTGGCTCCCATCACAATGTCACCAAAAACACTGTATCAAATTCAAA
>NW_006295825.1:2071514-2072623 GCF_000327345.1 Myotis davidii | reverse complement strand
AACATAGAGTTACATTTTTTAAAAAGTCTGCACGTTTTTTAAAAAACAAGATGAACTTAGTACCATTTTGCCAAGTATTATCAGACCTTGTTTTGAATGAATACAAGGATGAATCAGCCACATACTGTCCTGAAATGTTCACGGTCTGGCGGGCATGTGAGTGGGGATAGCGGTGTAGCGGGGGTGATAGAGGCAAAACAAACAGTTATCCCCACTGAGGCCAGGGTTGGACCATGAGCTCTGGGAGCCCCAGGAGAGAGCGGCATTTTTGATCTGAGCAATCAGGGCAGCGTCCACAGAGGAGGCTTCCTGCCTGGCCTTTGCACTGGGGTCGCAGAGCACTTTTTAGAACACCTGCTCATTGAATTCTCACAACAGCCTTTGCATTAGGTATTATTATTATTATTATTATTATTATTATTATTATTAGGTGGTGTTATTATCTCCACCTTATAGATGAAGGAACTGAGGCCTGGAGAATGAAAATCTTTTCCAGCTCCTGTGCTTCCCCCATCACTTCTCCCTCCGTCCACTCCTCCCCCCACCCCCTTCCACTTCCCACCCTGAACCATGCTGGCTGGGTTGGCAGAACTCTGAGTGGTGGGCACTGCCTAAGCTAGGCAACCTTCTTACAGAGGCTTGGGGCCCCGACCCCATGTGCCCACGTGGACTGGCCCAGACCACACAAAGCTGCTTCCCTTCCCAAGCTAGGAATGTCAGGTCATCCCATCCCTTCTCCGGGCAACACCTCTCTTAGAAATTAGGCTTTTATAAATTTTTTTCGGGGGGGTGTTAAGCATTTGCCCTGTTGTGCAGTTTTTAAAAATGTACATTAACAGGAACCCATAGTCAATCCCCAAACTTTCTGTGTGAATATTCTGTCTTTTCCCTCCGGCTTAGAAAGGCCGGAGGCAGTTAACCCCACATTTACTCACATCCCGCTGCACCTCTTCCTCCCTCTCCCCGCCCTCACGCACCAAGCCCCTGGCCTGGCATCCTAGGACCTCCACCTGCAATTTGGGGCAGCAGCAGCAGGAAGCCCGAGGGAGGGCCCACTGCGGGAGAGTGAGAGCGGTGAGCACCCGCTGCCCCGCGTTGTGCTCCTTCAC
>NW_006295825.1:2071183-2071440 GCF_000327345.1 Myotis davidii | reverse complement strand
GACCTCAGGCCAGACCACAGCCCGGACCCCCAGACTCCCCCTCTCCGCGCCCCTTTGGCGTACGTCACGGTCATGACGGTGGTGGGCACAGACTAGTGCGCGCCCGCCCGCGGAAACTACGGCATTCAGGGCAGCTCCTCGCGGCGTTCCCCAGTCCTGGTCTCTCTTCAGCTCTCTTCTGGGGACCAGGAATTCCCCTGTGTCTGCAGCACACACAGATCAGACACACTCCAAGTAAGCCGGTCTCTCCCCTCCTC
>NW_006295825.1:2068227-2071137 GCF_000327345.1 Myotis davidii | reverse complement strand
AGAGGGTCGCCCCCTAGAGTCGGGTTGTCCCGGCGGACGCTGGTCTGAGAGATGTCCTCGGGTCTCACCGGTGGCACGGCCCCAACCTGGACGCAGCGGGGGCAGCACCTTGGGGACCATTGGGTTCACCTTGGAGAGAGGCCCACCTGGATTCCACTTGCAACTCTCACCTGTTTGCAGCGTGTCCCTGGTCCAGTCATTTGCCTCTCAGCTTCACTGCCTCCTCTGAATATGGAGCTTAGATTTCCTGGCACTGGGCCCAGGGTAGTGCCGGTGGCAGTGGAGCAGAGGGTAATGATCACCACCATAATGGGGCATTCACTGCATGCTGGGGAAGGCCCTAGACCAGTGGTCGGCAAATCCACATGCGGCTCTTTGGCCCCTTGAGTGTGGCTCTTCCACAAAATACCACCTGTGGGCGCACATGTACAGTGCGATTGAAACTTCGTGGCCCATGTGCAGAAGTCGGCTTTTGGAAAGTAGACGAAACAAGTATACAAGACAAGTGTGGATGGGGGAGTTGGAAGGGGTCGGCCTCAGCGAACGTACCTCAATCAGATTGAGGACGTTTTTAGCAAAGGCCAGCTTAGGAGTACCCTAATTAAGTTAATAACAATGTACCCACCTATACAGTTTAAGTTTTAAAAATTTGGCTCTCAAAAGAAATTTCAATCATTATACTGTTGATATTTGGCTCTGTTGACTAATGAGTTTGCCGACCACTGCCCTAGACATTTTGAAATGACCTTGTTAAAAAACTGAGGGAAGAAACTGAAATTTAGTGATTTGCCCCAAGTCACACAGCTAGAGGGTGGCAGCGCTGGGACTAGACTCAGAAAGACATGGGCACACAAGTGATGGGAAGGTTTGTGAATTTAGGGGGTGTCCAGAGGCCTGAAAATAATCCAGCCCTGCCCTTTTGGGTCATTAATCAATGCTTTCTTCTTCTAATAGATTATTCATCCCATCTTAGCATAATTCTTTCACAGGAAGGGGCCTAAGAGACCACCCAGGCCTATTTCCTTAAGAAAAGAGGGAAAGTCCATCCAGTGTGGCTCAGTGGTTGAGCATGGACCTATGGACCAGGAGGTCACGGTTCAATTCCTGGTCATGGCACATGCCCAGGTTGCAGGCTCAATCCCCAGTGTGGGGCGTGCAGAAGGCAGCCAATCAGTGATTCTCTCCCATCATTGATGTTTTCCTCTCTTTCTCCCTCCCTCTTCCTCTCTGAAATCAGTAAAAATATATTTAAGAAGAAAAAAAAAGAGAGAGATACTTGTCCAGGGCCACACAGCTTGTCCTGTTGTTCCCCCATCTCCCTCCCCTCCCTTTGGGTGAACAATTCTGCAGAGTGATGCACCTTTCCCACTAACAATCAAACTGCCCACTCAGTACAGGCACCTCTCCAGGGGCTGCCCACTGGCCACTCCTGACCCACTTGGCCAGAACCTTCTGCCCACTCACCCCGTTCCCTCCTCTAGGCACACCAGGCCTTCCTCCCTCACAGAGCTGATGCTCTAAGCCAGTGGTTCTCAACCTTCTGGCCCTTTAAATACAGTTCCTCGTGTTGTGACCCAACCATAAAATTATTTTCGTTGCTACTTCATAACTGTAATGTTGCTACTGTTATGAATCGTAGTGTAAATATCTGATATGCAGGATGGTCTTAGGTGACCCCTGTGAAAGGGTTGTTCGACCCCCAAAGGGGTCGCTACCCACAGGTTGAGAACCGCTGCTGGTAAGCAGAGAGACAAATGCAGGCCCTGACTCCCAAGCGCTGGCACACAACCAGCAAATATTTACCACTGTTTGCATGTGTGTGTGTGTGTGTCTATGCTCAGAGACTGAGTTGTCTTTGCCAGCAATTTATTTAAGCACAAGTTTGCTGTAGGAATTATAATAATTTCATAAGCCAAAGCACACAGGATAATATCTCTTAATAAGCCAGATACAAAAATAACATACTCCAAACAAATGACAAATTGATCACACTGTTTGTTCCAGGCAAGGGGAGATGAAGGAATCAAGTCCAAATTTAATATGAGGTGTGCCTTTTTATACCAGTAGGCACTGGGTAGACCAACCAGAGCTGATTTCCAGCTGCCAGTGCCTAAAGCGAAAGTTCTCTGTTGCTAGAGTACATTGCTAGGGAGTGAGATGCCAGTTGTGGTAGGTAAGCTGATCTCTTTCGCTGGGCAGCCCTATGGCTTATCACCACTGTCTCTGTAAGGGTGCCTGCCCAGGACAGGAGCGAATGCCCCAAAGGTCTTCCAGGGAATTTTTAGGTTAAAACTCAAATAGTCCTCACAAACTGTCAGTATTTATAGCATGAACGTTCCATTGCCATAGTTACTTCTACACACTTTCTTATCAACAAGTCTTCGGGGGAATGCCTCAGCTGCTGGGTTACCGACTGCTTATCAGTGACAACAGATGTAGAATGATGACACCTGACATCACTTCATACTTATATCAAAGCAATTTTTTCTCTTTGTCATAAACGAGTGGATTAAAACAACTTCACTTAAGTCATAAACAAGTGGGTTTGAAATCATTTTAAGCCTATACACAACTGTGCGTATCTTTTTCCTTTTGTTAGAGAGCGGCTAGCATAGTATATAGCAAGTGATTCCCAGTGGCATTCTTGAGTTGATGAATTAAGGCTATTTTTTTCCTTGCCTGTATTATAATTTTTCTTTGATAACCAACAGATATTACTTTATTAATAAAACAAGAAGTTCTCTTAAGCCCTGGCTTGTGTGGCGCAGTTGGTTGGAGCGACATCCTGTGCACCAGAAGGTCGAGGGTTCAGTTCTGGTCAGGGCACTTACCTAGTTTCCGGATTCGATCCCCAAGAGGGGCGCCTACAGGAGGCAACCGTTGGATGTAGCTCTCTCACATCGATGTCTC
>NW_006295825.1:2062117-2068216 GCF_000327345.1 Myotis davidii | reverse complement strand
TCTGCGCTCTCTCTTTCCCTTCCTCCCTTTCTAAGATCAATTAAAAAAACTCTCTTAAAAAAAAGGTCAACAATCATAAAGGAAAGTGAGCTAGAGATAAGAAGAGATTATTCTCAGAAAAAAAATGAAAATGGTTCATAAACATAGAAAAAGATAACCAACTTTGTCTGTAATGATAGGGATGCAAATTAAAATTACACTGAGTTTAACATTCCTTACCTATCAGATTGGCAAAATTCCAAGTTTGAGAGTGTATTCTGTTGGAAAATCTGAGAGAAATAGGCTCTCTCAGACACTGCTTGCTGATGGGGGTCCAAAATAGTCTAGAACATGTGGAGGGGATTTGGCAACAGCTAGTAAAATCATTTGTGCACTTACCCTTTGACCCAGAAATCCATCTGTAAGAATAGACCCCAGAGCTCTGCATTGGTAAAAAATACCAAATGGCTCAGTGGCTAGATTGTCAGCTTGTGACTGAAGGGTCCCGGGTTTGATTCCGGTCAAGGGCACATGCCCAGGTGGCAGGCTCGAGCCCCAGTAGGGGGCGTGCAGGAGGCAGCCAATCAGTAATTCTCTCATCATTGATGTTTCTCTCTCTCTCTCTCTCTCTCTCTCTCTCCCCCTCTCCTTTCCTCTCTGAAATCAATAAAAATACCAAATGGTAAATGGATGAGGCTACTCATTGTAAATCTATCGTAATGGCACCAGACTAGGGCTTCTTTTGAGTATGAAACGACAGGGCAGTGGGCTCTGAGTGGGAGCCCGTGAACCCAGTGTTGTTAGTGCCACTGAATTACACATGTGACTGTGCTCGGGAGGAGAAGGCTGCTGTGAGAGGGACAGTGAGGGTAGGGGTGGCACCATTGCACTGGGAGAGTGACACTTAGGCAAGTCCTGGAAAATGACAAGGAGCCAGCCGTGGAAAGGGGTGGGAAAGAGCTGCTCCAAGCAAAACAGAGCAGCAAGTGCACAGGCTCTGAGGCAGGCAGAGGAAATGCCGTTCTGCTGGAGGAACTTTGGCAAGTTTAATTTTCTTGTTTTATCCCCTCCCTGAGGATTAATATAAAAGACGTTTGAAATCATATGCATTACTAAGCTACGACGTTACTATGTAGAGCTCATACATGACAGTCATGGGCCTTATTTTTCCACAGTCAAAGCAAGTTTTTTACCTGTTTTCCTCAACTTCATATTTCCTCCTTATTCCTAATCAGTATTCAGGTCAATCACTTCCCTCTGTCACACAGACTCACACCGGTCCTGGAGCCCCCCCTCACCCCTACCCCAAGCCCCAGCACTGTGCTCTCAGGCCCTCTGTCCATCCATGTCAAGCCTGGTGGTCTCTGAATTATGTGTTCTGCTTGTCCCTCAACCCCACAGCCCCTGAGGCCAAAGGGGTGGAGGCAGCATATATGTGAAGCTGGGTACGACTTGCTTTGAGAAAGACAAGGAGATGGCGTGTGTGGGGGGGTGGGGGGGTGGCGGGGGAGCTGGAGATGCATGGTGAAATGGGCTCTGCATCCTAGCAGGGACAGGAAAAGGGCAGAGCCAAATATTTCCTTCCCAATACTCCCAGGGATAGAGCAGCGGGAACACCCAAAGCCCTGTGACCCACAGGGTAGTGTATCTATACTCTTACCCGTAAAACCATGGTTGATTTTGATCCAGTCTGGGTGGGGTGGGGCAGGTGGCAGTCAGGTGAGGCGTGTCATGAGCATCTCTGTTTCCAGTGGTGAGCAGGCTGTAGGCGTGCGGATGATTTGGCACGGCGCTCCGGTAAGGGACTGTGGCTGTGTCAGTGTGTTAGGATGCCATCTCATACCAACCTGGCTACTGGGATCCCCAGTAGTAAAGTGAAATACTCAAGACTCCAGCACAGAGGATGGCTACATTGACCTCCAGGTTAAGAAGAGCCCTCCTAAGGTTCCGTGTAAGGCCATTGCGCTTGCCATGGCACTGTTTTTGGTAGGCTCCCCCCTGCTATATCAGCAAAGGGGGAGAAGACCAGGCCATTCCTGTTCTGATCATTGGCACCCCGGTGTTCCTGCCCGGGTTTTACCACCTGCACATTGCTTACTGTGCACCCAAAGGCTCCCGGGGTGACTCCTATGATGACATTCCAGACTTTGATGACTAGCACCTCCCTCAGCCCTGAGGAGCAGTCAGATGGGTCTGAGCTCAGCTTTAAGATACTGAGCAGAAACCGTAGCTCAGGGCTAAGGAATTCTGCAGGTTGCAGATGCTTAACAAAACAATGGCCGTGTTTTATGGGCCCACCCTAAGAGCTTACATTAGCTAATGAGGACATGCTCTATATTTCATCTCCTGGCCCTGACCAAAAGCTGACAAGTTTTTCCACGTGCACCTGTATCATGGAAGAATAGCAATGTTAACTGCAGAAAGTGGGCAGTGATTCTGCAGTGGGAAGTGTTGCTGCCACCACCCTTTCCAGAATCCAGCATTTCTTTTAAATAGTCTTTATTATCAGTTCGTTCTTGTGGTAAATGGAAGAATGCAGTATGTAACAACAACATGGTTGTTCTAATAAAAATGCAACTTTTCGCCCTAGCCTGTTTGGTGTCGTGGATAGAGTGTCGGTCTGCGGATTGAAGGGTTCCGGGCTTGATTCTGGTCAGGGCACATGCCCAGGTTGTGGGCTCGATCCCCAGTAGGGGCGTGCAGGAGGCAGCTGATTGATAGTTATCTCTCATCATTGATGTTTCTATCTCTCCCTCTCCCTTCTTCTCTGAAATCAGTAAGAAAAATACATATAAAAAATGCAACTTTTCCACTCTGCCCCGGGCATCATGTAAAATTGAGGTTTTAACTGTGGTTTTCTGTGCCCGTTGTCCACGACTGTGTCCCCTCAGGGTATGGGCACCCCAATTTGAGATGCCCAGAACCAGGGTATCTAGAAGGGAGAGCAGGCAGAATGCACTGCAGCCCTGAGCAGAGACCCCGACTCTCAGAGAGTGGCCCTGGGGCTCTGAGGGGAAGGTTCCCACCACTGTAAGGTGACAGGACCTTCACGGACTGTGTCCTGACACTGGCATGTGCCCATCTTCCTGCAGGGGGTGCGCAGAAGCAGGCATCCCAGGCTGGCCCTCAGTGAGAGCAGTTGTGTAGCTTATGTGCTGTGTTTGAATTGGCCACTTACTGGCTGTGGGACTTTGGGCCGGAGGCTCCTCAGGTCTTGTGACTGTGAGCAGCCATTTTCCCAGAAAAAGAGGCTGTAACAGCATTCACCTCACAGGGTGGGTGTTGGGGAAGAGGGAAGAGTGCATGAGATAATGCACTGACACGGGACTGACACAGTGGCTGCTTCGCAGCGGGTGCTCAATAAATGAAGACAGTGCGAGAGGCTAGATCTGCTTATGGAAGGTACCGAAATAAAAGCCTGTAAAAAAATGGACTGGGATGGACAGCCTAGAGCAGTGCTCCTCTTACTTTAATGTAAACAGGAATCACCAGGGATCTTGTTGAAACCCGTGTGGCTCAGTGGTTGAGGGTCGACCGATAAACCAGGAGGTCACAGCTCAATTCCCGGTCAGGGCACATGCCTGGGATGCAGGCTCCATCCCCAGTGTGGGGCGTGCAGGAGGCAGCTGATCAATGATTCTCTCTCTCCTCTCTCTCTCTCTCTCTCTCTCACTGATCTCTCTCTCTCTCTCTCCCTCTCCCTTCCTCTCTGAGATTAATAAAAATATATTAAAAATAAATAAATGCAGGTTCTGATTCAGCAGGCTGGGGCTGGGCCTGGGATCCCAAGAGAATGCCACTCAAGTAGCAAAGCAGCATGAAATCAACTGGGCAGAGTGCAAAACACAAGTCGGTTCTACTTTGTTAAACAACAAAAGAAAACCAAAAAAACAACCCTCTAATTTCTCAAGATATGAAGTCAGAACAATGAAAAGCCTGGGGGGGTGGGGGTGGGGGCATCTTGTGGAGAAACCTGCCACCCCTGCTGGGGCCTCACCTCTTCAGGGACCTGGGAGAGAGGTCCCCGCTGCCACCAGGAACCACCAGGCGGAACCACTGGCAGACCCTCCTCCAGCCGCGGGCCTTACAGGTGAAGAGGAGGAGAAGGAGCTGGACTTTAGAGTCACCGTTCGCTGTGCATAATCCCCCTCACTGTTGCCAGATTTTCTGAGAACGGTGGCCCCAGGCTGCTCGCAGCAGCAGTGCCGTGGCTGGGGCAGCTCCTCACTCCCACCGTTGGGCACTATCCAGCTTTCCCATGTTTGCCGGTCTAACCGGCGCAAGTGAAACCTCATTCTCGTTTGAACTTGCATGTTTCGGATCATGAATGAACCTGACCACCTTCTCACACGCTTGCCGGGGCTTCTGTGCCTTAAGAGCCTGCCCAGTCCCCGAGGATGGGGCCTGCCGGAGGCCTTGCACACACCTCGGGGCGTGCAGGCTGGGACAGCTCCGGGGGGCGGGGGGAGAGGAGGAGGGAGACACGCCGAGGGGGACCTGGGGACCCAGAGTGGCCCCTCCCTCCCCGACACGCGTGCTGGGCCAGGTCCAGGGACTGAGAAAAAGTTGCAGAAAGATAGATCAATAATGCTGTTTGCTGAAATGGTAGAAAATTATAGGATTTGCCCAAGAAAGTAGTCATTGGAGGCCTTAGAGAGTGCAGTTTTAGTGGAGGTGTGAAAAAAAAAAAAACACACCAGAAAATTGCAGCCCACGTGTCCTTCTCTGCCTTGGGCTCCTTTGTGGCGCCGAGAGGAACGTGCATCGGCCGAGGGGACACTGGCCACGAGCCTGAGACCTTCGCTCGCAATAAGCCGGCGCTGCGGTCCTTTACTGGGAGCTCACTGCTGTGCCAGGCCGAGCGCAGGCACGCTCCTTGACCTCCATGGCGGCCCTAGGGGTGGGACCCATTGCCATCTCCATTTCTGCAGAAGAGATCGTGTGGCACAGGGTGGTTAAATAAGGGGCCCAAGGTCACAGTCATTAAGCGCCCCCATCGCCCCCAGCATCCCCGGTGCGTGAAGAGCCGTGACCACATCAGATGGGGAAACTGAAACCCAGAGGAGAGGGGCTATGGTGTGCCCAGTGCCAGGGTCCCAAGGCCGGGTAGCAGCAGCCATGTGGGCATCAGCTGGGAGAGGGGAGAGAAGGATGGTGCCAGCGGCCTCCAGGGGATGGGGTGGGGGAGGGGCTCTATCAAGGTGTTAATTCAGAGCGTACAGGGTTCTGCCTGGGACAGAGGGTCACATGATCGGGACCTTTACAATGTGCAGCCAGATGCATGGGGGAGTGTGGGATGGAATTCTGGGCAGAGGCCCCAGCCTGGGCAGAGGCCCAGGGATCAGAGTGCCGTGTGTATCTGATGTGGCCACAAAGAGGATGCATGGGCTGAGGTGCATGGAAGAGAGGAGACTCAGTTGTATCTGGGCTGTGCAGGGCCGGCTTGCTCCCATTTGGACTCCTGGCTGTTGGCCAACACAAACCAGCCCACAGCCCCTGGGCTCAGCTAAGAGAAAGGGAGTCAGAGCTGGAAGGGATGGCTTCGGATCACTTTCTCTAGACCCTCCTGTAATGTGACAGCTGAAGAAATTGAGATTCCCGGGGACGGGACCAGCCCAGGATCCTGCTGCTAGAAAGTGGCAGAGTGGGTCCTAGAACCCCAGCTTCTCTAAGCTCACACCTGCAGTGCCAGCTCCTTTCCCAAACCTGGGTCCTGGGGGTTTACAGCCAAGAGGTTAAGGAAAGAAAAGCCAGGGAGCCCCTGCTTCCTGGAGATGTTTGAGGTCTGAGAGGGGCTCTTCCAGAAGGGCCTCCTCACTGCAGGAAAGGCAGGCCCTTCGGAATGGGGAGGTGGAGCTCTCAAGGTGGACCTCACTTGGAAGCTGGTGTTTTCTCCATGCCCTGAAGTATTGGCAGGAAGCTGCCTTCCCCTGGGCTTCTTTCCTATCATTTCCCTGAGCTTATGGCTTGGTTTTCTGTGGGGCTAATGAGTCTAAACTGAGGCAGTATTATAGTTCCAAGGCCCCGAAGAGATTTAATGATTTGTGTGTTTCTCATTCATTCAACAAATATATGCCAGGGCCCAAATTTTAAAAATTACATTGCCCTAGCCAGTTTGGC
>NW_006295825.1:2057396-2062067 GCF_000327345.1 Myotis davidii | reverse complement strand
GGGGTAAGGGCATGTACCTGGGTTGCGGGCACATCCCCAGTGGGAGATGTGCAGGAGGCAGCTGGTCGATGTTTCTCTCTCATCGAAGTTTCTAACTCTCTATCTCTCTCCCTTCCTCTCTGTCTGAAATCAATAAAATATATATATTTAAAAAATTACACACATATATATGCATGCCAGGGCCTGAATTTGGGGATATAGTAATTAACAAATCAGACAAAAATCTCTCCCATCATGGGCTTATATTATAATGGGGGAAGCAGACTGTAAACTTAAATATGTGAATATAGCATTTGCCCATGGTGAGAGGTGTTATGGAGAAAAGTAATGCAGGGAGGTGCGTAGGGAGGTACTTTCCTTGGTTAGGGCTTCACTGGCTCACTTACAGGTCTTTGGCCACCAGAATTTATTTATTTATTTTATTAAATTTATTGGGGTGACATTGGTCAACATGAACATATAGGTTTCAGGTGTGGGTTTCTATATGACAAGATCTGTCTATTGTACCGTGTGCCCACCACCCACAAATCTCCTGTCACCGCCACCAGAATTTAATCTCTGATCTTTTGCCTTGGAGGAATGATAGTGATGACAATGGTGGCACTAGTTACTAGACACCATGCTAGAGGCTTCTCTTATCTTATATCTAATCATTACAATAACCCTGGAGGACAGCTTATGTCCCCATTCAGAATATGAGGAAACTGAGGCACGGGATAATTAAGTAAGTCTTACAGCCAGACAATGTCTGAGCCAGAGCTGATTGCCCTGGGGCAGCTACTCTGAGGTCCACAGGTTGTATTTGTGAGGCACCAGAAAGCCCAAGACCCTCTCCCACATCTGGGAAGCCAAGGGGAATTTATCAGGCAAACCAAACTGATGGTAGGCCTGTCTGTCACCTCAATGCATCGCTGGCCACCTGTCCCTAGACAGAGACTGGGTTTAGACATTCACACTGGACCATACATGCAGGATGTGGGTCTGGCAGCAATAAAACCATAAGATTACCTCCTGTAATGGCTGCGCAAAGGGCCAGGAAATATTTGTGCCCGGGTGTCCAAGCTTTCCTGGAGGAGGGATGGGCATCTCTTAGTCTGGGGATTATTGGTGTCACTCATGGCAGAGTTTTGTGGATCCCTCCCTGTGCCCAGCTTTGGGCCTGCTGTGAGCTGTAGGTGGATTGGGAAGGGTCCGGTGTGGCCAGGACCCGCAAGGAGCTTGAGGTGCAGCCAAGGAGCTCAGACATCCTCACAAGCCGAGAGCAGATAGGATGACAGCAGCATATGAGGAAACTGAGGCACGGGATAATTAAGTAAGTCTTACAGCCAGACAATGTCTGAGCCAGAGCTGATTGCCCTGGGGCAGCTACTCTGAGGTCCACAGGTTGTATTTGTGAGGCACCAGAAAGCCCAAGACCCTCTCCCACATCTGGGAAGCCAAGTGGAATTTATCAGGCAAACCAAACTGATGGTAGGCCTGTCTGTCACCTCAATGCATCGCTGGCCACCTGTCCCTAGACAGAGACTGGGTTTAGACATTCACACTGGACCATACATGCAGGATGTGGGTCTGGCAGCAATAAAACCATAAGGTTACCTCCTGTAATGGCTGCGCAAAGGGCCAGGAAATATTTGTGCCCGGGTGTCCAAGCTTTCCTGGAGAAGGGACGGGCATCTCTTAGTCTGGGGATTATTGGTGTCACTCATGGAAGCAGAGTTTTGTGGATCCCTCCCTGTGCCCAGCTTTGGGCCTGCTGTGAGCTGTAGGTGGATTGGGAAGGGTCCGGTGTGGCCAGGACCCGCAAGGAGCTTGAGGTGCAGCCAAGGAGCTCAGACATCCTCACAAGCCGAGAGCAGATAGGATGACAGCAGCATGGGGGTCACCAGGCCTGATCCCTCCTGACGTGGCCACTAACCCTCTGAGTCCACCACTGCCCATGTAGGGGGCTGGCAGGGGAGCTCTGAGGTTCTCTCTAGTCTGAGACTGAAGTGAAGGTGCATGATGAGGATGAGAGGTATGCAGAGAGACTGCAGGGAAGGCCCCCTAGCTGGGAGAGAAGAGAAGAGGCGGAAGGATGAAGACGGAAGCCAGGTGAGCATGCCCCTGGCCTCCGCAGGGCCTGGCGCAGCAGAGGGCTTAGTAGCTCCTGGCTGCTTTCTATTCAGAGCTGTGAAAAAGGCAGTTGTAGACTCCAGGGGGGATGAATTCCATTCCCTTCTTCTTTTTTTTTTAAAGGTCGCTTTTTTAAAAAATATATTTTATTGATTTTTTACAGAGAGGAAAGGAGAGAGATAGAGAGTTAGAAACATCGATGGGAGAGAAACATCGATCAGCCGTCTCCTGTACATCTACTGGGGATGTGCCCACAACCCAGGTACATGCCCTTGACCGGAATCGAACCTGGGACCCTTCAGTCCGCAGGCCAACGCTCTATCATCCGCTGAGCCAAACCGGTTTTGGCTCCATTCCCTTCTTCTTTTTTTTTTTTTTTTTTCCATTCCCTTCTTAAGAGCAGTTCTGGGAGAGCAGACATGAAGCCTGGGTGATGGGGCATCTCTAACGGGTGAGGGGCACACACCTAGCTCTGCGGATGGTCTTGCCCATGGTCTCCCATGTTCAGGGTTTGGCCGAGTCCTGGCCATGTGGACCTGTGGTGAGTTAGAAGGAAACGCAAGCTCTCTGGGGAAGTCCCAGCATATGGCATCCCCCTCACGCTCCATTCCTTTGGAAGACCCCAGCCCAGCAAACATTCGGGGCCAGGGAGGGGCTGTTCACTGCACCTTGTATGCAGTGTGGGGCCCTCACTCTCACCCCACTTCCCTTTTTCTCCCACAGTGCTTCCTCTGGAGAGGCAGCTCCACGAGGCTGCCCGCAGGAACAACATCGGGAGGATGAAGGAGCTGATCAGAAGCAGAGTCAACATTAGGGCCAGAAACCACGTGCGTAACCAGGCTCCTCCAGCTCCAGAGGGTGGGGACAGTGTGGCCGGGACGCCTCCCCTCAGGAGGGAGAGTTTATGGTGTCTGCATCTGCATCTGCATTTGCAGGTTGTCCACATTGTCTCAAGGTCTCTGAGGCCTCACCCCAAGTCAGGGTCAGGATTCTGAGCCAAACTTGGGCAATTCCAGAACTTATACTCTTATAAGTTACTAGAGTCCTGATGCAGCCCAGCTTCATCCGGAAGGTTGTTCAGAAGGACATGGGGAAGATTGTTGGGCTGTCTAGTCTAATTAGCATATTACACTTTTATTATTATAGACTAGAAGCCCAGAGTGCGGCCCCGCCCACCCGCGCGGCCTCGCCATGCTTGAAGCCCTGCCCACCCGCACCAGTCGTTAGGGCCACAGACCTTTTATAATATAGATACTGTGACCCATCTGAAAGGCATACCCAAGGAAGGTCAGGAGTCAGAGGCTGACAGATAGGCAGATAGGAGCAGAACCTGGAGGGACAAAGGTGGAGTGATGCCTGAGGTCAGAAGTCCAGGGGTTTGAGACCAAGAGAGACCAGACCAAGAGAGGCCGAGCATGCATGAGGCAGCCATCCAGCTCAATTCTCTGAGAGCCCTCTGTGCCCACTGAATGTGTCAAGTTGCTGTGGGCCCCCGCCTGCCCTCAAGGACTCAAAGACCAGGCTGGGAGGCAGATCAGCCCAGCTGATCAGGCCTCGGGGAAGGCTACAGGTGAGGTGGTCCACAGCCCAGCTGGGGAAGAGGACAGAGGGCAAAGCCATTCCTTCTGGCGGGGGACACTGAGGATAGGCCTGAGTACCACCGGGGTAGCAGCTCCTGCCTCGGGGCTCTGGCTGTCAGGAGCACCTTAGAGGAGATGCCAGCTTGGGTGCTAGTCAGTGGAGGCTGAAAAGGTTGGATGCAGGGTTTCTGACCGCAGCAGAGGCTGCCCTGTCCGGGTGACACGACAGGGGTATGACCTGGGTCTCCAGAGCCTTCCTGGGACTCAGTAACAGTAACAGGATTTCTGAGGTTTTCAGAGCACTCATCCGCCTGTTTCCTGGTGATCCTCACCCTCCCCTAGAGAGGGGAGGGGGCAGAAAGTGTTAGTCCTGTTCATATTTTAGAGCAGGCACAGATCGGGCAGCAAGTAAGCTGAGGTCACACGGCGAGTTATTGATGACTGGAGCCTTGGTCTCAACTCCTGGACACGCACTAGCAAGGAAGCGTGGATTTGTTGGATGATAGGATGCTAATGCCAGACTCATTCATTCACTCACTCACTCATTCATTGATTCATTCAATCAATAAATATTTATTAAGGGCTTACTGCTCTGTGCCAGCACTGTGCTAGGTGCTAGCGATAGAGCAAAACCCATGATGCAATCCTCTTGGAGCTGATAGTCTAGTTGGGGAGGACTGACATTAAACTGAGTGACAAACAATTCATTTCCATGGTGGTAGTTGAGCTCCATGGGGGTCGGAGGAATCTGCCCCACCTGAGGGACGGGGAGGCTTCTTGAGGAAGAGGTGTTTTTGTAGGAGCCAGTGAAGGACAGTGTTCCAGGCGGAGACACCACTCCGAAAATTAGTGTTTCTTTCATTGTCACCTCACAAGCAGAAAACTATGGAGGGACACTGGCTTCCACCAGGCCTGCTCGGATGTCCGAGGGCCAGATGCCATCATAAACTGCCAAGGTGGTGTGAGAACTAGGTGGGGG
>NW_006295825.1:2045918-2057324 GCF_000327345.1 Myotis davidii | reverse complement strand
GAACCGAGGCCCTCAGGGACCCTCAGGGACCCTCAGGGGCGTGGAGAAAAGCCACAGGCCACAGGAACAGACAGAGTGGGGAGCTGGCATTTCTGGGAAGCAGTGGTAGGGAGGGCCAGGCCATGCAGTCTGTCCCAGGAGCAGTGGGGAGCTCTGAAGAATTGCAGATGGGGTACAGATGGATCTAGTTGTTGTGTTTTACTACGTGCATTTCAGCTGCTGCCCTTTGGAGGCGGAAGGGACCAGGATGCGGCTGGGGCCCCAGTCACTGGTCACCAGAGCCAGCCAAGGCCTCCCGTGCTGTAGACCAGTTTCCTGGCCTGGTGGTGGTGGAGGTGGGGGACGTGGGCCAGGCAGCCAGCCAGTGCCTCACAGGATTCCTCTCACTCCTGGCAGGTGGACAGGGTGGCCCTGCACTGGGCCGCCGGTGCAGGGCACGAGCAAGCTGTGCGGCTGCTCCTGGAGCATGAGGCTGCTGTGGACGATGAGGATGCGGTACGGGACCCCTATGGAGGCGTGTCTGTGTGTGCATGTCTGTCTGTCTGTCTCAGGGTGGGGAAGCTCACTCTGGATCTATGAACAGTGTCATTGCCAAGGTTACCGCTGATATGCAGATGCGCAGGTGCCGATGGGCGGGGGGGTCTAAGTCTTTAGGGGCTTTGACACTGCAGGGGTTCCCTTTACCCCTTGTCCAGTCATAGAGATCTCTCCATCTTCAAGGGCCTTTCAATGCTCAGAGAGCCTTTTCAGTTTCTCCTGCTATCATGTGGGCAAGGAGAGATATGGGCTGTAAAACAGATAACTGAGTGGATTAGTAAAGTCACCAGAGGGCAGGTCTCTCTTGCTGTGCCACAAGGCCCTATCCTGTCTAATCCTTTAACAATTTGCACAAAGACTAGCAAATTGGCAAGCAGCACATTGCTAAGCACTGAAAAGTAGCAGGATCTACAAAATTAGCTCTACAGGCTTGTGGAAGGGGCTGCATCTGACAGTGGCATTTGACAGGGATACATTTAAGAGTCTAAATTTTAATATTGCCCTGGCTGGTGTGGCTCGGTTGAGCATTCGACCCATTTAACCGGAGGTCACCGGTTCATGCCCAGGTTCTGGACTCGATCCCCAGTAGGGGGCGTTCAAGAGGCAGTTGATTGATGTTTCTATCCCTCCCTCTCCCTTCCTCTCTCTAAAAATCAATAAAAACATGTTTTTAAAAAACTGTATTTGGAAAGAGTATATTCTGAGATTGGCTCCCTCCAAATTTTTTGCGTTAAAATGGTCTCTCTCTATGAGATGATGGTGACAGTAGATGGCAGCTGTTTTAGTCAGCAACCTCCCCTACCCTGAAAATTTGCGATAGTATATCAGCCTCTATTTTTAAAAATGTCCTGGACTTTAAATTCCTAAAGCTGGGCGCTCCTGGGCCTGGCTGGCACTTACGGTCTCTTACGGTTGTGTGACTTTGCAAAGCAGCCACACTTCCTCACATTCTCCTCCCCTCCTCCCGTGTCCTCTCCCCTAGTTTGGGATGAATGCACTTCTCCTGTCTGCCTGGTTTGGCCACTTACAGATTCTTCAGATCCTGGTCAACTCGGGGGCCAAGATCCACTGTGAGAACAAGGTAAGGCCTCAACTGGCAGCCCACTGGACCCCACTGCCCCTGCCTCCTCTGTCCCCTGACCCAACTGCACAGGCGTGCCCCACCTCTGACACCTGCCCTATCGCTGCTCCTTTGGTCCCACATACATGCCTCTGCCTGCCCCAGTTTGCCTCCTGAAAACCCAGCTGAGCTCAACCCTGTGAAACTGGGACCCTCGCTGCTCCCACTGGCGCTTGGAGAAGGGCCAGAGGTGCCTCTTCCATCAACATTGAACCCCTCTTTCTTCTGATCCCCTCATCCTTTACCACTCCAGATGCTATGGCAGTCCCCAGTTGTCTGACCAGCCTCTTCATTCACAGAAGAGGAATACAAGTAACACCCTCAGAGGGTGGTCGGAAGACTGAGAGGGAGGGGGGACCCTGCCTCCCTTGTGCTCAGGGAGGCGGGGTGGAGAAAGCACTGGTTACCAAACTCTGGGATCTTTGGGCAAGTTACTCTACCCCCTGAATCTCAGTTTTCCCCTTTGGAAATGGGGATGCTGGTACCCACCTCCGAGCTGTGGGGGAAGCACGTGCAGTTCTGTGTATATATTATCTGGGGCAGTGTCAGGGAGCCCAGCAGCCCCTCGCTGTCACTGGTGTGCGCTGTGGTTTGAAGGGGGAGGGCCCAGCCAGGTAGGGTGCCTGGAACCCCTGCACAGTGGTTCTAAAGAAAATGGGAACACCTTGGCCACATGCTGTCAGCCAGGGGTTCTCAACTTCAGGGGCCCAGGGATGTGGATGGAAAAAGAACATTTTATTTCACTTCTGTCAAACGTCTGCTTGAGATTTTAGCATTTCTTTCAGTGATGGGTGAATGCAGGGGTGGAAGTGGCATGGTCTCTTGAGGCCAAGGCTGGAGAGTCACATGATAGTGTGTCCACCACATTCTATTGCTCAAAGCCCGTCACAGGGCCAGCTTAGGTTGGGGGGATGGAGAGAGCTGGCTTCCCCCTGAAAAGAGCAGTATAGCCCCCCTACTTAAGGTGTTGTCAAGGGCGGGGTGGGGAGAGTTGTAGCAGCCATCTTTGCAAACAGTCCACCAGTCTTACTTTCAATCCCTTGTTCAAGGTCCTTCCCAAAGGTACTCATCTCACTGTTGGATGAGCTGTGGCCCAGGTCAGAGGCCATCATTACCCCTGTCTGCTCAGCCCAAAGCTTACCTTGCCAGTCATTGGTGACATTTCAAGTTTTACTAAACTACAGACTGCATTCAAATTTCATCAGTTGTTTTTTTTTTTAAACTTAATATTCGACAGTGCACTTAGTCATCTTGTCTCACTAGTCTCCTCTAATATTGTGACAATTTCTCAATCTTTTCTTGTTTTTCACAACTTTGACACTTTTGAAGAGCACTGGTCAAGTATTTTGTAGAAAGTCCTTCATTTTGGCTTGCCTGATGATTAGATTGGGGTGACAGAATTTTGGGAAGGAGACCACCGAGGTCAAGTTCCTTTCTCGCCTCCTGCTATCAGGGCGCATATGACACCACCATGATTTGTCACTGGCATGTTACGTTGATCCAATTCTGCCACCAGTTCCTATGTGTGTGGTTCTTCCATGCCACCAAGTAATTAACTCAATTCTCCACAGACACTGACCAGGGGTCCCACCAAATTAACGCAATTCTGACACTTTCTACCAGGAGACAGCATCGTATCCACAGGCTGAGGGCTGAGCCCTGCAAGACTGCCCCACTTCAGACACCAACCCCAAGTCCAGCCTGGTATTTGGGCTCCCCACGAACCCCTCCCCAGGTTTGAATAATTTGCTAGAGCAGCTCTCAGAACTCAGGAAACCCATTTACTTACTAGATTACTGGTTTATTATAAGGGATATTAAAGGATATGAATCACAAGCCAGATGAAGAGATACATGATGTTAATCTAAGAAACATTCAAACCTGTGAAGGATTTTTGTGAGTTTATTTGAGCCAAACTGTGACAATTGCCAGGAAGCAGAATCTCAATGGATTGAGATAATACTGCTGAAAATGGTAGTTTTGCACTTTGCTTTATGCACTACAATAAAAAGAGGAGATGTAAGTGGGTTACATGAAATCCATCGGTGACAGATTAGGGAGGTGAGAGAAAGCAAAGCTGGGAAACCTCTGGGATTGGATAAAAAGTAAAATGATAGACACATGCTTCTTTTACAAGGTGGGCACAGGCTAGTTAACAGTCAACAATTAGCAGGAGAACAGTAACAGTGAGGGACTCTGTGGTCTCCTCCTGGTGCATTGGCTGTGCCCTAAGGGGTCTGGAAACAGGGAAGTTACCCTGACATTCCAAATGTATGTTATCGTAGATGCAAAAAGACAATAGGCTCAGTGAAGGTCAAAGTTGATCTTTGTCAGGGAAGATACAGGCCTAGGACATGACTACCCATCATAAACGACTTTTTATTTTAAAAAGCTTTCATTTCAGCCCATCCTTTGTGGTTACTTTAGGTCTCTGAGTTTGCAAGGTCATCACGCAGGCCTTCCCTGAGCTTGTCAGGTGTGCATGTGCCCCCTTTTCATCCATAACAGGGTCAGGTCCCCAACAAAGGAGCGTCTTGTCCTCGAGGAGGGTGGGGCCCAGCACATGGACATGTTGTGGTTCACCAAGTGGAAGCTCTCCGAACCCCCTCCTTTTGGGTCTTTGTGGAGCTTCATTACGTAGACATGAGTGAGGCAATCCTTGGCCATTGGCGCTTGACTCAACCTTTGGTCCTCTCCATCCCTGCATGTCAGGGGGTAAGACAAAGTTTCAACCTTCTAATCAAGGTTGATTCCCCAGGCAACCAGGCCCCAACCTGAGGTTACCTAGGTTTTTTTTTTTTTTACAGTTACCTCATTAACATAATAAAAGACACCTTTAACGCTTTCACCATTTAGGAAATTTCAAAGGTTTTAGGAGCTCTGTTCAAGGAAGAGGGATAAAGACCAAATATATATTTCTAATTATAAACCACAATATCACTCTTCATTAGTTAGTTAAAGTAGAGACAGCCAGGTTTCTCCACTGTAATGTTAGCATTTTCCCCTTTCCATAGTCTATTGTTGGAAACTCTTTGTGGTTTTAATTTGCATTTCAATAACAACTAATGATGTCAGATATCTTTTTATGTGCTTATTTGCCTTCCCTATACTTTGAGGTCCAAATTATTTTATAATTGTGTTGTTTAATTTCTCATTGATGAGTTTTTAGAGTTCTTTATAAATTTTGGATGCATTTAAAAATAAATTATAGACATTAGTGTACTTCCTTTAAATATTTCAGCATACGTATCATTAACTAGGGTTCAATTTCCTTACATACAAGGAAATATACAAATCTTAAATTTATACTCTCTGAGATTTGACAAATGCTACTCCTGTATAACCCAAACCACTGTCAAGAGGTAAGACATTGTTCTGTTGATTTTTATGACCCGCTGGTGGTTGCAATCTATTTGAAAAGCAGTGCTTTAAACACCCCCGCTGCAATGTGAAGCCAGGGCAGAGGCTCTAGGCTGTCAACATAGCATTTGCAAACCTCCCTCACTGATGTTGCTTGTGGGGCCAGGAGCCCTCCTTCCTCACAGTGTGTGAGGAGGGTCTCCGTTCCAGACTGCAGGGACCACCCTGGGCTTGTTTCAGGACGGCCTCACCTTACTGCACTGCGCAGCCCAGAAAGGCCACGTGCCGGTGCTGGCGTTCATCATGGAAGACCTGGAGGACGTGGCCCTGGACCGTGCTGACAAGGTGAGGGTGGCATCCAGCCTGTCCTTCCCATTGGGTCCGGGGCTCCTAGGGCCACTCGTGCCCATTCCTCAGGTGTGTCCTTTGAGCTGTGGCTGGTGCAGACTGGACCCCGCCTCAGGGAGCTGCGGGTCTAGAAGGGACATTAGGGCACAAATGAGCAAGACACAGCAGAAATGTGGTTAGTTCTGTCAGAGAGGCTCTGATAAGGACTAGACTTGTTAGAGAGGGAAGCCACTGCTTCCTGCTTCCTGGAGGAGGTGGCATTTGGTAGATGAACTGAATTCTGTCAATAAGATTGGAAAGCAGGGGGCCGTTCCAAACGGAGGAGAGAGCATCCTAGAGAGTTAGGGGTGGAAAGGGCCCTTTGTGTGTGAGATCAGGTGGGTCAGAATATTGGGAGTGAGGGCCAGAGGGTTGGGGTCCCTCATGAAGAGCTCCACCCCCAGCCTCAGGGCTCTGTCCCTTACTCAGTAGGCAGCCGGGAGCCACAGGAGGGTGTCAGTGGGGGACTGACCCCCCCTGGTGGGGTCTTGTTGGGAAGCTGGGTGTGTGGGGCCAGGAGAGGGGAGCGTGTCTGGGTCAGGAGAAGCCACTGCAAGCCCGACATGGTTAGGAAATAGAGGCCGGGGGACAGAGCGTAAGAGTTCACTCTCTTCTCCGCCCGTCAGCTGGGAAGGACAGCATTTCACCTGGCGGCCGCACACGGGCAGCTGGAGGCTCTGGACTTCCTGGTGGGCTCTGGCTGTGATCACAGTGTTAAAGACAAGGTACTGTGACCGCAGGTCCCAGGTGCTGGGCTCCAGAGGGGTGGGCGCTGGCAGCTCATCTGGGCCTGCTTCTGCCTCTAACCTGCTGGAGGGGCAGGAGCCCAAAGACCAGAGTGTGTCCGATGTCCATCCAGCCGGAATTTCTTGGGCACACTCTGAGCCCACTCTGTGCTACAGGTGAGGGGCACAGAGCTGCCCGAGACAGTTTCTTTTTCTTTTTCCATATGCGCATAGCCAATGGACATAAGACCCTGGGGGATAGGGGAGGCTAGGGGACAGTTTCTTACTCAAGGAACTCAGTGCTGCAATCCTAGTAAAGAGCTACAATCTAATATGGGGAGTCAGGATGGCAGATCGGATTGGTTGGCAGTGCTGCCTGGGGTGGGTATGGGCGGACTGTGATTCCACTGGGAACATCTGTTGTTGGGGGTGTGGGAAGAGTTAGGGGAATCGTAGCCACCGTCCTGTGGTCGTTTGCTTTCTTTGTGGTTTAGTAAGCTACAGTGATTATGGCAAAAGTAGGGTGAGAGCACTGAGGAGGGAGCACTTCACGAATCTGAGGAGTGAGGGATGGGGACTGGAAGGACCACCCTGCAAATGACTGGTATCAATGGACCATTGCAAATCATTAGGCCAGTGGTTCTCAACCTTCCTAATGCCGCGACCCTTTAATACAGTTCCTCATGTTGTGGTGACCCCCAGCTTCATTGTTACAAATTGAACATAATTAAAGCATAGTGATTAATCACAAAAACAATATGTAATTATACATGTCTTTTCCGATAGTCTTAGGCGACCCCTGTGAAAGGGTGGTTTGCCCCCCAAAGGGGTCGCGACCCACAGGTTGAGAACCGCTGCATTAGGCAAATATGTTGCAGCAGATTCTAAACAATGCTTCTAACAAAGAGATGAACTCTGTTTTTAATCCTCTGATTAACGTGCTTGGTCAGATAGGAGTCCTGTTCCTATGCTAGGGGACAGAGAGCTCACAGACAAATATATTACAGGGTGTTAGAGCTGGAAGACATCGTCATCGGGGGCCAGTTCAACCTTCTCACTGCACAGATGTGGAAACTGAGAGCCAGGGAGGGGACTGCTTCGGCCTGGGTCACACAGCGAGGCCACGGCCAAGCTGGGTTTGGAGCCGGCATCCTGATGCCTCGCTCTGTGCCTCCTCCTCTCACTGGGCTGCGCCCTGGGGCACTGAGCCCTCAGGTCTGCACTGCATTCATCTGTCTGCATTCATCCTTTGGGATGAAAGGGCTGAGTGGGGTCCTGAGACTCCGATTAGGGTGCTTTCCTGGAAATGGCTGTGTTTTGTGCCTGGCACTGAGCCAGGCAGCAGGGTTACAGAGAGGGCGAAAGGACAGCCCCTGCCAGGGCTCATTACTCAGGAGGCAAGAAGATTGCACTCAGGGCCCAGGAGAGCAAGAGCACCAAAACCAGAGGACGAGAAAAGCCCAGCTTTTTTTTAAAAATAATATATTTTTGTTGATTTCAGAGAGGAATGGAGAGGGAGATAGAGATAGAAACATCAGTGATGAGACAGAATCACTGATTGGATGCCTCCTGCACGCTCCTACTAGGGATCAGCCCGCAACCCAGGGCATATGCCCTGACCAAAAATAGAACCGTGACCTCCTGGTTCATAGGTCAATACTCAACCACTGAGCTATGCCGGCCCGACTAGCCCAGCTTTGATGAACTTGCTCAGAAGCCTGCTATCAGAAATTCTAGAAAGAAGCATTTAAAATTGGACACCGCTGTGAAGTCCTGAATGCTCAGATGAGGAATATGTTCATTTTGTATTTCATCTGGGGAGGGCAGCAGAGAGAGCTTTTCAAGGCTCTGGGCTACTGAAGGTCTGACTCCTGCTACCCCACCTGTCAGACAACACGATGACATAACGGTGACAACATACATAAATTATGCCACAGGTGCTGTGATGGTAGAGAGGCTTTGAGCATCCAGAGGAAGTGATGAATACCACTGGGTACATTGAGGAGATGCTGATAGGGCCTCACAGAGGTGGAGAGGTTGGGCATCCCTGCTGCAGAGGGCAGAGGTCACTGGACCCCAGGCCACGCCTCTATCGCCTGCCTCTGAGCCCCCGTCCTGCCCAGGCAGAATTCAAGTGCCCTTTTAGGGGTCCCTGCCACCTGCGGCTTCAAAGGGCAGGATGTGGATATTTATAGCCCAGAAGGGAGCAGAAAGCCCTGCCCTGCTAGCTGGGGGCACATGTCAGTGCGTTTGCATTTCTTTGATCACGGAGACTTCACGCTATGGCCACATTCCCAGCCTGATCCTTGTTGCTGCGGAGAGCTGACTAAGCCGCTAAATGCACATTTGCAGAGAGGTGGGAGAGAAGCAGAACAAAGCTGTTGGGACTTTTAAAACTTGTTTTTTGTTTATTAATATGATATAACTGTCATCATAAAAGAAATGTAAATGTTTCACCTTTGATCTCATATGATAATTATAGCTGTTTTATGTACATGTGGATCTACGATGGGGGAGTGGGGCATGTTTTTAACTCTTTTAAGTACTGCTTTGGCTTTGGTATATGTTCACATCCTCCTCGGGCCCTTTAAAGATCTGTGCTAAGTGGGAATGTCCACCCCTCAGGAAGGCAGTGAGACAGGCCAGCGCGAAGAAGGAGCCTGAGTGAGGAGGCCCCTATGACTGGTTCAGCGAGAGGTGTCCCAGGGGCCATTGGGGTGTGAGGAATGGCCAAGGCTGCATCTTCCCTTCTGGACACTTTGGTGGTCCCTCAGGGGACCTTGCCCTGGTCTTCCATCTGTGGTTCCTCTTTAGGGACATACTTATCTCTGGCCCTTCCGGCTGTCCTCCTCTTTGCTGGGGCCCTGCACCCTCCTTCCAGCTGTCCTTCGTAGTGAGATCCCTTTAAGGATAACCCCAAGCAGGGACTTCTAATACAAAGAACATGTATTAGAACATGTGCCTTCTGCCCCGCCGCATGGAGCCTCTGGTTCCGTCACGGTCACGGTCACCGTTGGACTTCTCACATGTGAGGCGACTGCAGGCCTCTGGCTCTCAAGTGCCAGGAGGCCAATTGGAAGCTCCCATCACATTATTTACTCATTGGACAAACGTCTATTGAGAGTCTGCCGTGTGCCCAGACCCTATTCTAGGCGCTCGGGGGAACCAGAGAACAAAATGGACAGAACTCCCACCCTGTGGTGCTGATGTTCTGCCAATAGAGTCAGACAATAAGCCACGAGCACAGGAGACAAGGAAATCCTACAGGTCTGAGGAGGCCGGCGGTGCTGTGGAGAAGAAGGAAACATCGAGCAGGATGAGGGGATCGGGAGGACAGGGGTGGGGTCCCAGTTTTAAATGTGGGGTCAGGGTGGGCCACCGTATTCCATGAGAAGCTAATAATGTCTTGGGAAAGGGCAAGGCGCAGTGGCTTGGTCCTGGCCTTGAGCAGAAGGAGGGTGGGTGGTCTGCAGTCCCCAGGGAGGGGCCAGCTTTAGACAGGAGCATGGAAAGTAGGGATTATTTTTTTTAAAGTATGTGTCTGCCGTGAATTGTCCAAAAAAGAGAGACCAGGACTCGGCCCTTGGAAGTGCCCTGGTTATAGTCTTTGGCGCAGTTCTCAGGAGCAGGATGGCTTTGGCCCGGCATTCAGGGCCGCAGCGTGTCATGGACTTGCTCTGTGACCCTGGAGATGTCACCTTCCCTCTCTGGACCTCAGTTTCCATGTCTATAAAACAAGGGGTGGCTCTCACAGGCCCTCAGAGCCTGGAAGGTGTGTGATTCTACCGGCCCCTTCTTGCAGGAGGGGAACACAGCTCTGCACCTGGCCGCCGGCCGGGGCCACCTGGCTGTGTTGCAGCAACTCGTGGACATCGGGCTGGACTTGGAGGAGAGGAATGCGGTGAGTTGCCGTTGGGATGAGCAGAAATGGCTGACACTCACTCTCTGCCCTCAAGGAACCCACAGCCCGTGTTTTTCCCCGATAGAGGCCCTAAAGCTGGCAGCTGGGGATCTGTTCTTGACCCAACAGCCTGCCAGGAAAAGCTAAGCCGGCGCACAAAACTCCAGGCTTAGTGGGGCACCAGGCAGGAGGGGTTACCAGGAAGTCATGCACAGGGTGTGTGCTCACAGAAGGGAGGAGTCTCGTGACCAGGATGGGCAGGGGAGGCTTCCTGGAAGAGGAGGGAATGGACAGAGAGCGGGGTGAGACAATCAGGGGCGGGGATTAGGGAACCGCAGGCAATGGGGCCATTGTCCTAGGAGCAGGGCAGTGGAGAGCTCCGAGCCCGGGAGCCTGGCAGGAGGGTGTCCTCTGGTCTCAGGTCCTGGCCTCAGCCTCCTGCCCTCCCCATACCTCTCCCCCTCTCCCGTGTGTTTCAGGAAGGTCTGACCGCCCTGCATACTGCTGCTGAAGGGATCCACCCCGACTGTGTGCAGCTCCTCCTGGCGGCGGGGAGCAGCGTGAATGCCCTCACTCAGGTAGCCAGGCCTCTCCATTACTGACAGCGGACTTTTAAATAGCTCCATTCCTTTATCTTACACATAACCAAGTAATTATTTTGTTGGATTGCATGTCAGGTTTTTGTTAATCCTCACCCAAGGATATTTTTTCCATTTTTATTTATTTAAAATATTTTATTGATTTCAGAGAGGAAAGGAGAGGGGGAGAGAGATAGAAACATCCATGATGAGGGAGAATCATTGATCAGCTTCCTATTACATGCCCAACACTGGGAATGGAGCCCACAACTCGGGCATATGCCCTGACTGGGAATCAAACCGTGACCTCTGGTTCCTAAGTCAACACTCAACCACTGAGCCATGCCGGCTGGGCCCACTGATTTTTAGAGAGAGTGGAAGAGAGGGGGAAAAACATCAATATGAGAGAGACACATCAATTGGTTGCCTTCGCTTGAGGTTTTTGGGACGGCTGCCCTGGGCGGCTGAGCTGTAACTGTGTCAGCAGTAACAGCCACAATGATTCCAGAACATTGTGTGCCCCGAGGCTATGAGGCAGCAGGCCCAGGTGCTGGTCTTGGCTTCTCCACTGCTGAGCTGCTGGGATCTGAGCAAGTTACTTAACCTCTCTGAGCCTCTTTCCCCCACTATGAAATGGGGAGGCAACCAATCAATGTGTCTCTCTCACATAGATGTTTCTCTTTCTGTCCCTCCCCCTCCCTTCTACTCTCTCTGAAAATCAATGGGAAAAACATCCCGGGGTGAGGGTTAGTAACAAAAAAGAAAATAAATAGCAAAATGGCAAATGTAAAAATACCC
>NW_006295825.1:2041620-2044816 GCF_000327345.1 Myotis davidii | reverse complement strand
TGCCGTGTACATTAGGCAACAGTATAACCTTGTGGTTAAGGCTTGGACTTTGGTGTCAGACAACCTGGCTTTGAGGCCTGGCTCTGCCACTCAAACTGAATGGCCTTGGGCAAGCAGCTTTGACCTCCCCGGGCCTCTGTTTCCGTATCGGTAAGTACTATTATTATTCCCATTACACAAACGAGGAACTATCTGTTGTTTAAATTAGAAAGAAGTCATTTCATATAGCTGAAATCAGTACTCTATTTAAAATTATTGTCACCTGGCTGGTGTGCCTCAGAGGTTGAGCAACAACCTATGAACCAGGAGTTCATGGTGCAATTCTGGTCAGGGCACAGGCCTGGGTTGCAGGCTTCATTCTCCCTGGGGATGTGCAGAAGGCAGCCAATCAGTGAAAGTACTATTATTATTCCCATTACACAAACGAGGAGCTATCTGTTGTTTAAATTAGAAAGAGGTCATTTCATATGGCTGAAATCAGTACTCTATTTAAAATTATTGTAACCTGGCTGGTGTGGCTCAGAGGTTGAGCACCAACCTATGAACCAGGAGTTCATGGTTCATTTCTGGTCTGGGGATGTGCAGAAGGCAGCCAATCAATGAACTCTCTCATCATCGATGTTTCTATCTCTTTCTCCCTCTCCCTTCCTCCCTGAAATATAGTGGGGCCTTGACTTACGAGTGTCCCGACTAACGAGTTTTTTGAGATACGAGCCGTCTCTCGGCCGATTTTTTGCTTTGAGTTCCGAGCTAAAATTCGGGTTACAAGCCAGCTTCAGATACCCCACCGCTAGTTGGCGCAGCGAACGTCACAGTGAACGCCACATCAGCCCAGCATCACGTGTCTCACTCGTTCACTTTTTGATTTGACATACGAGTAATTTGAGTTACGAGCTCCGTCACGGAACGAATTAAACTCATAAGTCAAGGCCCCACTGTACATAAAAATATGTTTAAAAATATAAAATTATTGTAAAAACAGTATAACACAATTCATTAGACTAGAGAGAAAAGGGGCACCCTGAATCCTGACACCCTAGTAAAGCAATAACTTTTCTCTATTCCCTTTCAGTTTCTCCTCATATTAGTAGCACCTCCAGAATAAATCCAGGCTAAGGCAGACTTCTGCAAGGGGGGTGCTTATTCGTTTTCCCCATCGAGACATCAGAGTCGACTCCAGTCCAGTGGAGTCTCCCGAGCCCAGGGGCCCAGTGTTGCTGCAGAGTTTTCCTGGTAGACATTTTTTAGGTGTTGACCATGACAGGTGCGGTCCAGTATCCACATCACATTTAACAGATCCTCAACCATTGGACATTTAAGTTGGTGCTGATTTTGCAACTATAAAGAATGATTTCATGAACATCTTTATGGCATAACTTTGTATTGCTTTTGCATTAGATATGAGTTCTCCAAGCAGGATTCCAGGTCAGGTAGTAAAAACATTTTTATGATTCTTTTTTAAAATCCCACAACAAGGCTTATTAATGATAGTAACAGAACAAATTTCAAACCAAGCTTAAATCACTCCTTCAAACAAACAAACAAACAAACAAGTCCTCATTTTCAGATGGCTACATTCCATAATAGCATTTACAATATTATCACTATTGTTCTTCAGGGCGTGGATTGACTTTGCTCTCGACACATGTGCTTGGGACATGAACAATTCTATGTCTTAACTCCCACACCGGTTTCATCAGCTTCTTCCTCTTCACTCTCCTCTAGACAGTTGGAGTCTGTGTTTTCTTGAATGTCTGAGACAGCTTCTCCTTGAACTTTGAATTTCTCAGCAGCTGTTAGCAGGACTTGCTGGGATAAATCCTCAATCTTGGCTTCCCCCCAAACTACGTGGGTATCTGAAGCTGGGCTCTTGTAGGCCTCTGGTTTTGTGAAGACAAAGAGGATATTCTTAGATTTCTGGATAGTGACCCTTAGAACCTCTGTAACCTCTTAAAGGCCCAGTTTGGACCCAGCCTTTCACGCCTTCTTTTCACTCTGGCTCTGTTTTGCTTTACCGACTGGTTCTTCATCGATTTCAGCAGCTGCCGGCGGGCTTGTTGTGTGGTTTGCCTGTGTGGAATCTTGTTCCTCGAGCTCTGGTCCTGATTCATACTGTCAGATTCTGTTCCACACCTGCCTCAGCCTGGGGCGGCGGCAGCCCCTGCTCTGTACCAAGATCTTATGATTTGGTGCAAGTTGTTAAATTGCTTTCCCAAAACGTCATACCACATAGCTCCCAGTCATTTATGAGTGACCTTTCACCCATATTAGATATTCTTCTATCAATTTTATAGTTAAGTGATTCCTTGTTATTGTTTTAGATGACTATTGACTCTGAACCATTAGTCATTTTTCTAGTTTATAAGTTCTTCTGTTGTGAGTTATTTCTTTAGATGCTTCTATAACCCAATGTTACTTTGTTGCTCAAATGTTTCAGCTTTGACCATTGGGAGCCCTTTCAGTTGGCTCCTGTGTCCCTTGATATTGCCTCATCATCTGGGTGTGTTTGGTTCTCTTAATAGACTATTTTTAGAGCAGTTTTAGGTTTACAGCAAAATTGAGCAGAAGGTAGAGATTTCTCATATGCTCCCTGCCCCTACACTTTCGTAGCCTTCCTTATTATCAACACCACCCACCAGAGAGCTACATTTATTACAATTATTTGAGTGTTTTTGTCTTCTATATGATTTTTTAAATTAATTTTTAGTAGTGTTTTGGGTGGGGGAGGGAGGGTAATAATGATTTTAACCTGTCTAGATGAAAACAACCAGATTGCCTACAAATAATGATATCATTAATATTTTTTTAATATATTTTATTGATTTTTTACAGAGAGGAAGGGAGAGAGATAGAGAGCTAGAAACATCGATGAGAGAGAAACAGCGATCAGCCGCCTCCTGCACACCCCTCACTGGGGATGTGCCCACAACCCAGGTACACGCCCTTGACCGGAATTGAACCCGGGACCCTTCAGTCCGCAAGCTGATGCTCTCTCCACTGAACCAAACCGGTTTCGGCCGATTTTTATCCTTTTTTATGTTGTTGATGTTCTTACTAAGTTTCTTGAAGTTCTCACTAAGTTCCTTGTGTATCCTGATAGCTATTGTTTTGAACTCTGTATCTGGTAGTTTGCTTGCTTCCATTTCATTTAGTTTTTTTTCCTGGGGATTTCTTCTGTTTTTTTTTTGTTTTGTTT
>NW_006295825.1:2035664-2039623 GCF_000327345.1 Myotis davidii | reverse complement strand
CTAACTTAACTCTGGTGCTGTGTCACATATAGAAATTTTTTGATATTTGCAACCATAGTAAAACAAAGATTTATATTTTTGATATTTATTTTATATATTTAAATGCCATTTAACAAAGAAAAATCAACCAAAAAAATGAGTTCGCGTGTCACCTCTGACATGCGTGTCATAGGTTCGCCATCACCGCTCTAGGTTATGTGTGGGTTGCATGGGATAGGAGCGAACACTAAGGAGTTGTTGCTAGAAGGGACCTTGACAAACATCACTTGCCAGATGAAGAGTAGCAGAGAAGGAAAATGACTTGCCCAAAGCCACCATGTGAGGTCCTGGCATAGCAAAGTCTCCAACTTGGGTCTTCAGGTCCCCACCCACCTTGAGGTTCAGTGTTTGGACCCCAGGGATTCAGGCTATGGGACTGTAAGTGCCTCAGGCCACTCATCAAACCCAGAAGCACTATCAATGCTCCTCCCTACTCTCATCCCCCAGCACCCACTTCCTGCTCTGCAGTCCTGGGAGAGACCCTTCAATTGATTTGTGTCTCCCTCACCCCAGCAGGGAGCCTCTCCAATGCATGTCGCTGTGAGGCACAACTTCCCCTCCCTGGTTCAGCTCCTCATCGATGCTGGCAGTGACCTGGACGCCACCGACAATGTAAGTAGCTACAGGATCCACTTGGTTCCCACAGAGCCTCTGAGCACCCTCCCAGGCTGGCTGGGCTCAGCTACAGTCTACCAGATGGCCCAAAGCTATTAATCGTTTTATAGCTTGATTTGTTGACGGTAGTGGTAGCATCATTTTTATTAACCATTCCCCTATTATTTTGAACATTTTGGTTGTTTTCAAGTTTTCCTACAGTCAACCTTTTCCTTTCATTGACTCCCCCCCACTCCCTCCCCACCCCACAGGGAGAATCCCGAGGCAGGGGTGACTGGGGCAGTCTGTGTAATTACAAGAGGCCTCCGAGTCCTGAAGTTGTGATCAGTCAGGAGCCCTTTTAAACCCCTGTTCCCTCAATCCACCTCCTAACCATGTGTTCCTCTGTGCCAGCGCGCACACACACACACACCACACACACATACCACACACACCACACACACACCACAAACACACACCACACACACACACACACACCACAAACACACACCACAAACACACACACACGCACAGTCCTCTTAATTAGGACAAGGAGGGGACAAAACTTGGCATTTTTAACCAGCCCCCAACCCTACTATAAGTAGCATGTATGGTAAAGGATATTTTTTAGGTTCAAAAAATACTTTCCTTAATTAGTACTAAGCTGATGCCTAAATGTTAGGAGCACCTGGACAATTGTCACACACACACACACACACACACACACACACACCACTAGGGGAAGAAAGCAATTTGGCAGGAGATAGTGTATACCATTAAAATTGTGACTATTTTTACATTTGAGAATTGAGCTTTAAGAAATATATTAAGAGCTCATGCACAAAGATATTCATTGCAGCATTATCAATCTTCAGTGTGAAAATGGGCCAAATAATAATAGAGAAGTGGTTCAATTACAGTATTGACATGGACTATTGTGGAGCTATCAAAAATGGTGGGTGCCGTGGCTGGTGTGACTCAGTTGCTTGGAGCATTGTCCCATACACTGAAAGGTTGTGGGTTCGATTCCCAGTCAGGGCACATACCTAAGTTGTGCTTTCGTTTCCCGGTCAGGGCACATATAAGAGGCAGCTGATGAATGTTTCTCTCTCATCTCACTCTCTCTCTCTCTCTTCCTCTCTCTAAAATCAACAAACATATCCTTGGGTGAAGATTTTAAAAATTGGTGTTTATTAGAGTTGATAATATGTGTAAAGTGTTACATTAGGTATAAAAATAGGTGCAAAATGTATGCGTATTCAGGATGGTCTCAAATATGTAAAACCAACAAACAGAACATTCTGCATTTAAAAAAAAAGACTACAGAAATATCATTACAGAGGTTGACTTAGGTGGGCTAGTGAGTAGTATTTTTTTTTTTTGTTTTTACCAACTTTTCTCTGGTATGATGCTTACGATTAAACCCAGCTTACTCTTCCCTCGTAACTTCGTAGAGAACCTTTGTTAAGGCCCAATTGGGAGTGCACCCACCTTGGTCCTATGCTGGCTTTAGGCACAGGCCACCTCTACAAGCGCTTCCATTTCCCTGTCCCTTGATTTCTCTTCCAGAGGCAGCAGACGCCCCTCCACCTTGCCGCGGAGCACGCCTGGCAGGACATAGCGGAGATGCTCCTGGTTGCGGGGGTTAACTTAAACCTGAGGGATAAGGTACCTCTGCTCACAGCCAGCCTCCCATCGAGCTTTCACAGCCACCTGCTTTCAGAGCGTCAGGGCCTCCCCACCTTTACCGACCACCTCGAATGCAGCTTCCTCCAGGAAGCCTTCCTGCTCCATTTCCTTTCCCCGCCTCCTCCGAGGGCCCTCAGCACGCGGCCCTCCCCATTCCTGTTCTCTGGGCCTAGGCTGTGGTTGCCCTCTGTTTCTCGGCCTCATCAGACTCTGAGCACCTTGAGTCACTGGTGGGGACGGGGAAGCTTTTCAGCACATCACGCCTGTGGGGTGACTACGTCCTCAGTGGCTGGAGGTCTGAGAGAGTGAAGACCTGGTATGAGGCTTGTGAGGGGAAGGTTATTTGCAAAAGGCCTTTGGGATGGGGTGGGGAGGGCTGGGCAGGACCAGGCTCTGAGGCTGGGCCTGGGAGGGGCTCCCTGCTTTGAGCTGGGCCTCCGGGCCACTGCCCAAACTAGAAAGGAGCTTCCCATCCCTGGGGGTGGTGGAGGCCAGCCCTGATTGGGAGGCCTGGATCACAGGGCTGGGGGCATTTGGGGAAGTGAGCAAACTTGACTCAGGGAGCCCAAGCCCCTTCTCTGGGCTCTGGTTTCATCTGAGAAACGGCCAGCTATTTCCCCGGTGGTGTAGGAGTGGTATGCAGGCTGCATTGCATAAGCACTAAGGCTGCCTAAGTTCTAGAGAACACAGGAGGCGGTGGCTGGAATTATCGTTATTGCTTATTCCATCTGTGACTTTTCCACCTCCCTCCTCATGACCGGAAAGCCTTCCTACTCTCCAGTGTAGATGGCTGGAAACCGCTTCCTTTGGGCGGCCGGGTTTGTAGTCCCGGCTAGAGATCACCTACACCCCTCCTGTAGACACTCCCGCTTCCCTCCTCGCTTCTGCTTGCAGCAAGGGAAAACCGCCCTGGCCGTGGCCGCCCGCAGCAACCACATCAGCCTGGTGGACATGATCATAAAAGCTGACCGCTTCTACCAGCGGGAGAAGGTACCGGGGCCCTGCGCCCTGGGAGCCACCTGGGCTCCAGGTGGAGTCTGCTTCGACCAGTTCAGGGGCCCCTCGGCTTCCACGGCGGCAATAATCGCTGCCTTACCTGCCAGCAGGGCTGTTTGTGAGGGTGTGAGTTGGGGAGCGTCCACACCAGTGTGGAGAGACTACAGGCCGCTGCTATGGCTCCTGGCGGGTGGACGAATAGATGCGTGCGTGCGTGTGTGGGTACAGAGATGGCTGGTTGGCCCTGGATCACTGCCATCTCCGGGTGGTTGCAATTACTGCTTGGGGTGGTGTATGAGGCAACTTCCTCAGCCTAGGAGGAAGGTGTGCTGGGAGCGATTAGTGATGTCTGCTGTGGAACTGGGAAAGAAGGGTGTGTGATGTGAGGCCGGGCATTTGCTGTTCTAGTTGTCAGCAAGTGGGGGTGGGCAGGGGTTTCTGGTGTCTTTGAGGGTGGTTTATATACACAGGAAATGATTTCTTACATTTACTTCAGTTTTAAAAAATAATGCTAAATTTATTATAACTTTAAAAAACTATTTTTCTGTAAATTTCAAATTTATTTTATAAATCTTATTATTCTATTTAGACATCCTAGTAAATTTGAACAGTCACTTTCAAAGAAGCCTTTTGAATAGTGT
>NW_006295825.1:2018799-2031108 GCF_000327345.1 Myotis davidii | reverse complement strand
GGAACAGCCTGCAGAGTTTTTGTTCTGTTTTGTTTTTCTTTTACAGACATTAAGACATACGGGCCAGAACTGGCTTAATATGAGTCGAGCCAGTCAGATCTCAAAATTTCCAATGCCATCCCAACTGTTGAATTCTGGCTATTAAACAAAAAGGATGAAACAAATGGAGCTTGTAATGAAAAAAGAAAAGAAAAAAATAGTCCCCAAATCCTGGTTTGGTACTCAGGGCATCCATGGAACCATCCGGCAAGAGGGATAACAGCTTCTGGCACAACCCCCATTGGGGACAAGTGGGCAGGGGTTTCTGGTGTCTTTGAGGGTGGTTTATATACACAGGAAATGATTTCTTACATTTACTTCAGTTTTAAAAAATAATGCTAAATTTATTATAACTTTAAAAAACTATTTTTCTGTAAATTTCAAATTTATTTTATAAATCTTATTATTCTATTTAGACATCCTAGTAAATTTGAACAGTCACTTTCAAAGAAGCCTTTTGAATAGTGTTTGGTCCCATGTATAAATTTAGTTAATTATTGTAGACATTTTAAAGTGAATGAATACATTTAATATAATAGATTTTCTTTTCAAGTACTTCAAATGCTTCCTCCATGTAAAAATTATCCGAGTGAACCCAATAAATTAAACCTATAAATAAAGTGAATTTCATTCAAATATCACTCCAATATTGTTTACAAACTTAGTAAACTTCTCTACACCTCTCAAATAAAATAAAAAAAATCACTATTCCAAATCAGTTGGTGGATAACCGATTTCAATAGGAATCATGAGATATTCCTTTTCACTGACATGCAAGAGTCTCATAAACATTACAACAGACAACCTCTAAATGTAACCCCAGGATATTAATATGAAGGGTTTGATGAAATGATTTATGTGCTTAATGCTCAGCCACATCACTCTTTAAAGCTCTCACCACTAGGGCAGAGGTGCAGTTAGAATCACAAATTCCCCCTGGGGATGAAGCGTAGTAGTTCTTAAAGCTCCCAGATGATCCCGGTGCACAGAGATGCAGCGGAGAACACTGCTCTCTGCTCTAAGGAATGGTGTCTTATCCCAGGGTGAGAGCCAAGCTCCCATGTCCTCCCCTAACGGGTGACTGGCCAGACACTGCTGACCAGGAGGTAACGTGGTCAGACACCAGGGTGACTTTTCTCACCTCGAGCTTTTCAACAACCGGAACTCGGTATCCACTTCCTGTAGAGGGGCTTAGAGCGGCCTTTGTGGGTTAGTTTATGCTATTATGTAATTCTTTTGTAACCTCTCATTTTATCACTTGCTGTGCATAGAAAGACTTCTGTTACCTTACCCTTCACTGCTTATTGGGATGTGGCAAGCCCAGTGCCTTGTTTGGTTTTAGCCACAACTGCTGAGTCACTCTACTGTCACCTGTACCGCCTAAAAACAGAAAAGAGAGGAATTGGGAAGCCTTCCTGAGAGAGGTGGCATGTGGGTGGTCTTTTGACTGTGGCCACGGGCTTGAGGGACAGGGAGGTGAGGAAAGGACTTCTGGATGGAGGAACAGTGTGAGCAGCTTGGGTCCCAGAGGCCAAAGCAAGGCCTAGAGGCAGAAGCCAGAGCCGTAGGCAGGAAGGCCCAGGTTGGTAATGACACCATCTCCCAGTTCCCAGCCCAGGATCACGAGGGAGAGCCTGGCAGGGATTTCCCCCCAGAAACCCCTGTTGCACTTTGGGATCTGCCCCACAGGACCACCTCTCACTCAGGGACCCCAGTGGCCTCTCTGGGAAGAGTGTGACCTTTAAGCAGGACCATCGGCAGGAAACGCAGCAGCTCCGCTCTGTGCTGTGGCGACTGGCCTCCAGGTACCTGCGGCCCCACGAGTGGAAGAAGCTCGCGTATTGCTGGGAGTTCACTGAGGCCCACGTCCACGCCATCGAGCAACAGTGGACAGGTACCCCTCGCCTCGGCACCCCAGAGCAACCAGCAGGTGGAGGGGTAGGGGCACTGGAGGTATCTTCTGTTTTCGGTGCTTCTGGGGAAAAAGCCTGTGCAACCCACAGCCCAGCCACACGAAGCCGCGTGCCATTCCCAGCACACCGCGTGCTTTCTTCACGCATCGGGCCTCTGCACCGGCCTGCCCTCTGCTTCTCCCTCCCACTGCCCTGTCAACCTCACATTCTTCATGAATCAGCCGGAGCTGGTACTTACCGTTCATACAGGAAACGAAAGGCACCTCCAGGAAAAAGAGGAGCTGCTGTGGCCACTGTTAACATATATTTGAAAATGTTGGCCCTGGTACTAAGGCATGGAACAGAATTAGAAATGCGTGCAAATACTGGAAAGGAAGAGAGAGATTTACTAAGTTCAGATGCTGTAATTATATGCACAGGAAGTCCAGAGGAATCAGCTGAAAACTCTTAGAATAAAATGATTCAGTGAGCCGGCCAGCATGGCTCAGTGGTTGAGCATTGACCTATGCACCAAGAGGTGGCCGGTTCAGTTCCTGGTCGGGGCACATGCCCAGGTTTCAGGCTCGATCCCCCCAGCAGGAGGCAGCCAATTGATGGTGATGTTTCTCTCTGATCGATGTTTCTGTCTCTCTCACCCTTTCCTTTCTTCTCTCTCTAAAAAATCAATTAATACATTAAAAGATTAATTCAGCCCTGGACAGTTTGGTTTGGTGGTTAGAGCAGTGGCCCACAGACGGAAGATGGTCAGTCAAGGGCACGTACCTGGGTTGCAGGCCCGATCCTGGCCCGGGTTGAGGTGTGTGCAGGAGGCAACCGATTGATGTGTCTCTCTCACATCAATCTTTCTCTCTCCTCTCCCTCCCTCCCTTTCACTCTCTCTAAGAATCCATGAAAAAAAATATCTTCGGGTGAGGATTAACAACAACAAAAAAATTTAACTCCATGAAATGGCTAAATATATGATAAAATATGCAAACACCAGAGTATTCCTATGTACCATCAATAAGTGGGCCAAATAAATAGAGGCATTTTAAAAAAGATATTACTTTTATAATAATGTGTTTTTATAAAAAGAAATATGAATGACATATTAATAAAACAATAAAAATTAGTTTAGCCATAAAAGAAGACTTGGGTAAATGGAATGACATTTGATATTCCTGGCTGGAAATAATATCTTATAGATATTGATTTTTTCCAAATTAGATTAAAACTTTGATCTAATTTTAATCAAATGAATATAGGAGGTTTTTGAAACTTGACTGAAAGAATAAACAGGGAACATGTAAATGAATATTCCGGGGGGGAGGTAGTGAGGATGATCTAATGCAACCAGACTCAATCATTTATAAAGTTAAAATAAATAATATAGACACCTGACACAAAAATATGCAAACCAATTAGTGGAATAGAGCGGCGTATCCAAAAGTAAACTTTATTATGGACAAGAGCTTTCATAGCTGATGGAGGGGCACTGGGGGGCAAAGGCCAGTGAACAAAGGGGTCGGATGAAACTGCCGTGCCAAGGGCAGCACCGGGAGGACGTGCCTGCTGAGGACCCACAGGGGGGCAGGGCAGACAGCAAAGGACTGACCTCGACCCACGGCTGTGCCCGCCATCGCCCTGCCTGGGAGCAGACCTAGTCACAGAGTTTAAAACCAGTTAATCCCCCCACCGGCGCCGAAGAGTGTGAACACTTATTTTCCGAACATGGTGGCACCTTGGAGTCGCCTGGGAAGCGTTAATGCCACTCAGTGCCTGGGCCGCCCCCAGACCCACGCTTGTCGGGAGCTCAGGGGGAGGGAGGGTACTGGGTGTCCATAGTTCCTAAAGCCTCCCAGGTGCTCCCGATGGGCACTCAGTTGAGAACCAGATGCCGGGAAAGAATGTGGCCAGCTCGGCCTCTGACTAAGCCCGCTTCTCCCGGTAGAGGAGGGCCGCTGGTATGCGAGGCACAGGTTGTCCTGAGCAGCAGAGGCGAAGCCGACCGCCTTGTGCATCGGGTACCAGTGATGCCAATTCTCTCTTAAGAGTGACACCAGCGGCATGCGTGGTAGATGCTCAGGGGAGAGCCTGGGGCTGGGGAGTGCAGGGTCCCCAACACAGAACCTCCACCCGCACCCTGTCTGCGGCTGCTCTGCCCTCCCCTCCCCATCCCTGGGCCGAACCCCTCAGAGTAGAGGAGGGCCCGGTGTCCGGAGGCGGGACAGGGCAGCATGGGCACGTGCTTAGATCTGGCTCATGCTAAGTGGGCCAGGCGATTCCTTTTCCTTTTCTCTTTCTCCTTCATGGTCCTCAGGCACCAAGAGCTACCAGGAGCATGGCCACCGGCTGCTGCTCATCTGGCTGCACGGCGTGACCACGGCGGGTGAGAACCCCAGCAAAGTGCTCTTCGAGGGCCTCGTGGCCATCGGCAGGAGGGACCTGGCTGGTAAGAGCGCCCCCCGCCCCGCTCCTGCTCAGGGCAGCGCCCGGCCCCAGGGTCAGAGCAGCGTGGCCCCCGCTGGAATGCGGCAGGGCCTTCCCAGGCTGCTCAAACCACTGCCGTGGCGCTGGCTCTGAACCTTCCAGATTCCTGGTCCCGGCTCTGCCTCTTTCTGGAACTCAGGCGGCCCGTGGGCGGATCACAGTCCCTCCTGGCCCTGGGTTCCCCACCTGTGCAAGGAGGGTGCTGTCCCAGGTGATGCCTATGAGCAGTGGTTCTCAACGTCTGGCCCTTTAAATACAGTTCCTCATGTTGTGACCCAACCGTAAAATTATTTTCGTTGCTACTTCATAACTGTAATGTTGCTACTGTTATGAACGGTAATGTAAATATCTGATATGCAGGATGGTCTTAGGCGACCCCTGTGAAAGGGTTGTTTGACCGCCAAAGGGGTCGCGACCCACAGGTTGAGAACCGCTGCCTATGAGGTTCACAGCCCCGGAGCCAGGGATGCTACAGTCTCTTCCTCTCTAATTTCCAATGCCATCCCAACTGTTGAATTCTGACTATTAAACAAAAAAGGATGAAACAAATGGAGCTTGTAATAAGAAAAGAAAAAAATAGTCCCCAAATCCTGGTTTGGTACTCAGGGCATCCATGGAACCATCCGGCAAGAGGGATAACAGCTTCTGGCACAACCCCCATTGGGGACAAGGCCAGCTCTCGATGACAAAGCCCTACACGCTGCGATGTGCACTGGAGGGCGCTTTACGGGAAAGCACAGGGTGGGGTACCAGGCAGTCGCCAATAGTAGTGAAGGCTGCGTTAGTCATGTGGCAACAGGAAAGCATGTTACTGAGGGGAGAGGAAAGCCCCGGGCATGCTGGCCATCGCAGCGCTGCCACGGGCAGGGTAGGAAAAGAGTCATTTCAGAGTGGAGGAATTAGGTATAACTTCTTTCTTTTTCCAAACTGTTAAATCTTACTGTTGCTTCTTCTTTTAACACAAATTCTGGCAGCCAGTGAAAACCTGAAACGAGCCCTTAGGCAACAGGAGGCAATAGGAGTCTCGTCTTTTGCAGAAAGCATCAGGAGGAAGGTAAACGCCGACCCGGGCACCCCCAGGAGGTGCACAGCCATGTAACCAGAGGGGCTGGACCTTCAGGAGCCTGGGACCTTGGAGTGGGGGCCACGGAACAGAAGACGACCACCACTTAAGGACTTAAAAAAAGAATCACCGTTAACAAACCTCCAGCTGCTTTTACTGAAACATCGCCATGCAGGGCCAGCAGGCAAATGTTTGCGATTTCTGTTCACTGTGATTGGTCCAGGGGCTGTCTTGGGTTTTGCAGGTAATCCCTTCCCACAGGTATGGTCCTTCGCATCTCTCAGCTCACTTTCATCCCCATCAGCTCAGAGCCTCACAGGGTGCAGGAGGCGTCTTGTCAGAAAGGACACGGGCTCAGGCTCGCTGAGCAGCTAATCAGGCGGTGAGGTCAGGTGCCAAACCCAGCATTCCCGTCTCTCCAACTGCTGAAGGGCTCCATCCATCACTTACAAACGGACCGCCCTTAACCCATCCGCTGGCTTTTAGGAATGCTGTGCTGGTTCCACAGCTGTGTCTGTTCCCAGGTTTATCTGTACGTGTGGACAGTTCCATGAGGCACACACTCTCATTTTTTTTCCTCTCGTAACATTTTTTAAGGTTTTAAAACATTTTTGAAATCATTTTAGGCTTACAAAAATGTTGCAGAAACAACACGAATTTCCAAATACTCTTCACAATACAGCTTCCCCAAGTATTAACCTCTTACATAACCAGAGCATAATTTCCCAAACCAGGAAATGAACACTGATACAAGACTGTTAGCTTATCTTCAGACCTTATTCAAATTTAGTCAGTTGAGCCATTTTTCTGCACCAGGATCCAGTCCAGGATCTCTCCTTGCATTTAGTTGTCATTTTCATTAAAAAAAAATTTTTTTTTTATTGATTTCAGAGAGGAAGGGAGAGGGAGAAGAGACAGAAATATCAACAATGAGAGAGTATGATTGATCAGCCGCCTCCTGCACGCCCCCTACTGGGGATCGAGTCCACAACCCGGGCATGTGCCCTGACCGGAATCTAACTGTGACCTCCTGGTTCATAGATTGATGCTCAACCACTGAGCCACACTGGTCAGTCGTCATTCTCATTTGTATAGCCCCAGTAAGAAGACTCACCTCTCTGGAGCAGCTCTATTCAACGCAGCTTTCTGCGATGATGGACATCTGTGCACTACAGTTTATTTGCCACTGGCTGCCTGTGGCCATTGAGCACTTACAATGTGGCCAGTGGGCTGAGGAACTGAGTTTTAAATTTTATCTCATTTTAATTGTTTGAAGTTTAAATAGGCACCATAGTAAGTGGCAACCACATTGGACGGCACCGCTGGTCTGGAGTCTCACGTTCAGGTGACAGGCAAGCAGGTGACTGTGCAGCTCAATCACACCCACCCACGTGTGGCTCCAGGGGAATGTGACTGGAAGCTTCACGGCTCACAGCAGGGGGAGCGATATGCGGGGGAGCCTGGAAGTTGAAATTCTCCTGCCACGCTTGCTAATTCCAGCTCTTTTGCATGTGGCACAGGTGGTGATCAGTGGGGAGCCTGCATCTTAGAAAAACTCCTCACAAAGTTACCCATTGGGCCCAAGTCCTGGGAAGGAAATAGAACAAAATCTCTTGGAGCTGAAAGGGGTTTCAGTGACCACACATGGCGGGTGGGGTTCACAATGGTACAGTCCTCTGAAAAGCACTGTGGCATTAGCTACCAGAGTTACAGGTACATTTCCCCTTCACCCAGCAATCCCACATCTAGGGATTTACCCCAAGAGAAACCTGCTAACACTAGTGCAAATGAATGCAGGGGACACTGTGCCGTGGAGAGGGGAGTGTGGGAAATCTATACCGTCTGCTGTTTTTTGTACTGGTTTAAAAATTAAGTCTATTAATTAAACAAAGAAATCTCACAAACTAAGTTTTGAAAAGAAAGAGGCTTTGAAACCAGCCCATGTTACAGGCAGAAACCTGGTGACGAGAGGCGTGTCTTGTAGAGGCCACACAGCTCACATGGATCAGACCCGGCATAGCAGGCCGCCTCCGTGCCGTGGCCCCCGTCCTCCGCATGGTAAACCCTCCTCTTCCATCTCCCACTTGGGAGAGGTACTTTGTACCACATGGGACTTAGATCTTTTATCTGGATGGATTTTGCACAATGAATTATGTATTTTTTTGAGACAAAAATAGCAAGTTCTTAAAATAAAATTGAAATGTTGAAACATCTCTCAGATTCAATACCCGTTTCCTTTGTTTGGGAGACCTACGGCAAAACTTCAGCTGAGACAAGCTGTTGTGGATCGGTTCTGTGTAACCGCAACCGTTCAGCTCACCACCAGCAGTCAATGACTGAGTGTCTTCCGAGCCGGGCAGTCTGCTGGGAGCCGGGGAGCTGCACGGAGGAGCCCCCAGTTCCTGCCCTCTGGAAGCTTGTGGTCTGGGCGGCGGGCGGAGGAGCTCAGATACCAGTAATGTAATAGAATGCGGCCGGTGCTTGAATGGGTATATGCAGGGGGGAAGGTGAGAGGCTCACAGAGAAGACAGACGTGGGCAAAGCACATTCCAAGCAAAGAGCAGTCTATGCCGTGGCACGGAGGCGTGTCTGTCTGCAGAACGGTGTGGCTGAACACAGGAAGCATGGGAAGGGAGGAGAGAGGTGCTGGAGGGGCAGGAGGCCCAGGGGCCGGGCGTGCAGTAGGGTGGACTTTTCAGCCCTCATTGAGACGACTCCAGGGGGCACTGGTAGCCCCGCAGCTCCCTCGTCTGTCAGCCTGAGTCACGATGCCCAATCCATCTTCCTTCCACAACCTTCCTTCTTTTGATCTTTAATAAGCATCTTGCTCGCAATGTTTCATCAGCATCTGCTTCGGCCTGAGGCATGGAGGTGAAGGTGTGGTGATGGGGTCCAAGATGGCCGAGTTTCTAGCTGGGAAATCTGGGGAGCAGTGGTGTTGGGAACCAAGATGATGGGGTTGGGGAGAGCAGGGGCAGGTTTGGGCAGTGGGGACATGGGTGTAGCTTTGGCCAGGAGAGTTGGGGGTGCCTGTGGAAGACTGGCCTAATAGACAGGCCTGGATGTGCATTCAAGGCCAGCACTCAAAATCAGTCAGGGCAGGAAATGGCAGTCGTCAGCGGGGAGAGCCAGGGAGGCATGGCTCACAAGGGAGAATTAAAGAGAGTGGGGGGCAGCCCTGGTTCATTACCGCACCAGGTAAGGGGCTGCTGCTGACCACGTGTAGACTGGCCCTGCCCACAGGCCCTCCCTGTTGGTTGGGAAGTCAAGACACCCTCGGTGAAACTATGGCAGCCTCAAGGAAGACTCAATGCTAACAGTTAGAAATGGCAAGCCCTGCCTCTATGGCTTACCAACTGCTTCCCTAATTCTCGACTGCTGTCAAATCATCAGGCAGTCAGGGAAGACACTGCACCTCTGAGGACCGACCATTGGCTTTAGGCATGACCCAACGTGGCAGTCCAGTCCCGTCCTTACTGTGTGACACCCAGCAGTCTCTCCACCTCTCCAAGTCTCTGCGCCTGGAAAATCAGTCTAAAATCTGGAAAAGTACGGCCAACTCAGTATTCTGAAAACTTAAAGAAACATGAATGCTGACCTTTTTGTCTAAATTGTACCTCAGAGAAACCAAGTAGTTAATGAGGCAAAATTATAGTTGTCTTTTGTTCAATCGGTGAACTCCAGGTAATAAATGCAGAAGGAATACTAAGCCTTCGAGTACTGTCACTGTCCTGCAGCCCCTGAAGAAATGATGCTTGTGTGCGATGATCAGCAGTGGCAGCTAAACCATCCGGGGATTTTCCAATGACTGCATCAGGCTGACAAGGAGCGATCTTAAGAACTTAGACACAGAGAGACATTATGTGCCTCCTAAAGTTCCCAACAGGAAGCACACACCACCTGTGAAGCATTCCTGCCAAAAAGAATGAGCTCAAACTTGCTCAAGCCTCTACATGCTATTATCAGTTTATGGGAAATGCCAGGGACAGAGAAGTTAAAGGACACCGTGAGTTGCCATCAGCCAAATCCAGACTGTGGTGAATTCTATAGGGCAAACAAGCCTGTTTCTTCAACAAGTAAATAGCAAGAAAAAAATAGAGGGCAGAGGGAATTATAGTTTAAAAGAGATTTAAGAGACATTTCAATCAAATACAAAGTGTGAACTTTGTATGGAAGCTGATTAGAACAAAATCATAAAAGGACGTTTATGAGGTAGTCATGAATGGGAATATTGACTAATGATATGAAGGAATTATTGGTGAACTGTTAAGTATGTTAATGGCATTATGGTTATTTTATCTCTTGAAAGTACATATAGAAATATTTATAGATAAAATCATATGGTATCAGAAACTGCTTTAAAGTAATCCAGTGATGGGAGTAGGTGTGGAAGAAGGGATGGTGGGATAAGAGATGACATAGCACTGTCCATGACTTGATAATTTTTGAAGCGAGGTGAGTGGGACATGGTTCATTATATTATTTTTCTCTACTTTATGTGTGTTTAAAATTTTTCATTAAGGAAGGAAAAACAAGGTCTCAAAAGTACCTGGTACAGAGTAGCTGCTCAATAAATGATAGCTACTATTATTTTACAATGAGCAAACTGTGCTTAAGAGAGATTAAGTAAGTTACCTAAAGTCACACTGAATTGGCAAACACCATGGTCTGCTTCTCAGAAAGTCCTGTCTGTGTAGCCCGATACAATAATCATAAAAGCCAGTCACTGAAATTGAATTTTTATTCCAAATGACTGTAATGGCTAGAAAGACAACAGCTAAAACTCAAAACAACTTGCATAACTGGAATTGGAAGTAGTTGATCTGTAGGAGAGTAATTGGTGTGGTGACAACCTTGGCACTTTGGTAACAGTTACAATAAGAAAGCACAGAAACAACCAATGTCCTTCTAATACACGATCTGGATGTGCAGTATTTATAGCAAATGATATAAAAAGGAAGAAAGGAAAGAAAGAAAAAAAGGCAAGGAAAAACCCCTACAAAATCCCAAACCTCAGAAAGTAACATTCACATAAGTACACGATGGTGAAGACTCTTGGTAGCAAAATTCTCACAATTCTTAAAATGGAGTCTTCAAAAGTACTTCTTCAAATTCAAAAGCTAAAAAAACCAAAGAGGGAACAGTTACACTGGCTCAGAAGAGCTGCCGCCTGCCACAAAGGGGACCATCAGTCCTACTTCCGAACAGTGATAACCGGCGAGCCTGACGAACTGAACAGAGAGGCTGACTGGCGGGCACTGATGTCACTGATTGTACAGGAACATGCTGGGTCACTCGTCATCACCAGCCAAAGCGCCAGCTACTGCTCCTCCTGACTGAGGCCGAGGTTGCCTTTTTGCACCTCGAGCTCCTCGGCACTGACCATCGATGGGTCGATGGCCGCATATTTGGTTCCATGGAATTGCAGCAAATGTATCTGTAGAAATGCAGAATCATTATTTTAAACGTCACCATAGTATATAAATGCTCTGTCCCTCTAAAATTAGAGTAATAGCTACTAATTAGAGAAAAATTGGGCAACACGGAAAAGTCAAAGAAGTATTTTTTAAAACCACAGTTTGGGATCTTTGTTCCTCATTTAGTATGTAGCCAGCCTCTCTAAGTTCCTACAAACTCTTGATAAACATCTGAAGGGGTGCACGCTGCTCTGTGAGCAGGGGTTTACCCTCCCCCCTGCTGCTGCAAGGCGGGTCCTCCCAGCCTCTGCTGTGCTGCCTAGCACCATGCTGAATGTCTCTGGGCATCAAGCTTTTCTGTAGTTAGGATCCTCTCCTTCGGATCCATTTCCACAAGTGGATGGCAAGATCAAAGGACGTGACTGGTTGTTTTTTTTAAGATTCTTAATACTTTCTGCCAAATTGTCAAAAACAATCATTTCTCACCGATATTCTAATACCCTTTAGGTAGAGGATGAAGAGATGCTGTATTTATAGATGAAATTTGTTAATTTTTTAAAAAATGCATTAAAAATAGACCAAGAAGTCACTCCATGGAACTCAGATGGACCCCATTCAGGACTGGTGTCCTGCTCTGACTGAAGTCATTGTGTCCAGGAGGCAAGGTCACTTCCTGCCAAAAGGTGCTTCAGTGTGTGGAGGCGTTGGGCCTGCTGTTCTTAGAAAAGAGACGGTGGGCAGAGTCACCTGGGGATCTCTAATACATCTGCTCAAATTATCCTATAAATTATTCATGTAAACCGACTTTATTGAATCAATGCCTCAGTCCTATAGAAAATTCTATAGTTCTCTTACTCCACTTTTTTTTTTAAAAAAGGCTTTATGTTTCAAACCATACACGTTGGGTTCAAAAGTGCTCTGGGCGGCCCGGCCCCTGTGAGACTGAGATGGCCCCTGGGAAGCTGAGAAAAATACCACATGAACTCACTCATTTATGGATAATAAGGACCATTATAGACTGATGAACAAAAATGGATACAGAAGCAGAGCAGCATTGAGCAGACTGTCAAAGTACAGCGGGAACCCTGGGGAGGGTTGGGGGGTGATTGTAATACTTTAAGAAATAAAAAATAAATAAATAAAATATAAACAAAAACAAAAACACAAACAAAAACAAAGTGCTCTGGGCTCCAAGCTGGGACGCACCTGTACATAGAGATTCACCTCTGCGCTCCTGCACAGGTACGGGAAGTTGCCTCCCGTTTTAAGGTGAGCCCTCCGGGCATTAGGATACAGTTTGTACATTTCTTCTTTAGCTTCAGTTGAAAGTGCGCTCTGGTCAAATACCTTTAAAAAAAGACAAGGTTGTAACTGACTGGTAATTTAATATGTTCTTTTCACTCTGGAA
>NW_006295825.1:2010000-2018734 GCF_000327345.1 Myotis davidii | reverse complement strand
CTGAACCCCAGTGCAGTCGGGGCCACCTCCTCCTGCTTGCTGATCGCCTGGGACTCCAATCCAGCATGAGACATTAGCCACAGATTTTGCTGCCAAATGTCTCCTGCATTCTTTTTTGGGGGGGATCGAGGTGAAGGGGAGGAGGAAATTCCTTTTTCCTCAAACATAGCTAACTAAATGAACAGAATATTAATAGTGAACAATCATTATTGGAAAATGCCAGTTTAATTTCAAAAAGATCGTAAAACCCCAAAAGAATTTTAAAATTTTACTATGTTAATAACAGCTATATAAGTAGTATATGCTCAGTAAAGAAATCCAAAAAAATTTGCAAGTCTGAGAAAAAGTCCAGATCCTTCCCTGGAGGGGCCATTGCTAGAAGTTTGGGGCATATGATTCTAAACATTTTTCAATGCCCACACAAACTGATGTTTATACACATATGCAAAAATGTTTTTTAAAAAGTAATTTAAAAGAAACAAAAAAATGCATCTCATCTTGCTTAAGCTTAGAGACAGTTTTCCGTGACCATGTACCCAAGTGGCGGGCAGTTTTAAAAGATGAGCAAGCAGATCAAATGCACTGTGAGGAGCAGACATTGCACCGAGAGTGCTTAAAGGTTGCTCAGTGTCATGGTGAATGTCCAAATGTAGAGATTACAGTGGAAAATGATAACAAGTTATCATGCTTATAATGAATAATTTTCTGACAAAATCAACTTTTTAAAATACCCCGAATTTGCCGAACCGGTTTGGCTCAGTGGACAGAGTGTCAGTCTGCGGACTCAAGGTCCCAGGTTCAATTCCGGTCAAGGGCATGTACCTTGGTTGCGGGCACATCCCTAATAGGGAGTGTGCAGGAGGCAGCTGATCAATCTCTCTTATCGATGTTTCTAACTCTCTGTCCCTCTCCCTTCTTCTCTGTAAAAAAATCAATAAAATATATTTAAAAATAAATAAAATACCCTGAATTTAAGAATAAATCTATTTTTGAGGAAAGATAGTTATGATATTTTTTTTAAAACTATAAGCCAAAACCACAATAAAATACCACTTCATATCCACTAGGATGGCCATTATCAAAACAACAGGAAAGAACAAGTGTCGGTGAGGATGTGGAACTGGAACCCTGGTGCACTGCTGGTGGAGATGTAAAATGGCACAGTCACTGTGGACAAGGATCTCGTGGTGTCTCAAAAAGCTAAACACAGAGTCACCATATGACCTCAGCAATTCCACTTCCAGGTATAGACCCAAAAGAATTTAAGTACAGACTCCAACGGACATTTGCACAACCATGTTCAGAGCAGCATTATTCACAATAACCAAAAGGTGGCAACAACCCAAATGTTCATCAACAGGTGGCTGGATAAATAAAATGTGGTATACACATACAACGGAATACTATTCAGCCTTAAAAAGGAATGACATGCTAATACATGCTACAACCTGGCTGCAGGGACTAGGAGGGAGCAATGGGGGGTTACTGTTTAATGGGTACCGAGTTTCAGTTTGGGATGATGAAAAGTTCTAGAACTAGATAATGGTGATGGTTGTACAGCATTGTAAATGTACTTAATGCCATTGAACTGTACACTCAAAAATGGTTAAAGTGGTCAATTTTATTATGTATACTTTACCACAACTCCAAAACATAAGAAGTTTTTGCACTAATAAACTTTATGGAATTCTTGATTTGCTGCCCTCCTGAGACACCTTCTCTTAGCTGCCCAGATATGTAATAGCTAAAGTGTAATATCTGTTGATAAGAATAAAGATAAATACACCAAAATGGGTAAGAATTACCACATTTGTTTAAATTGATTCTGATTTCAATTGGGTTATCCCTGCCAGGAAAAATATAGAATAAGCAATAAACAGATTGCTTTGGAATTAAGGAAGCTGAAGAGATTTTTAAAAAATCCAAGCTGCCTTTGAAAAACATTGAAAAATTATAAAATAATTATGAGGAGGATCTTGACATACACATTTAAAAAGATAAAGCATCTATTTTACTTAAAAGGAAGCTTACATCCATGATGGTTACAGGGATGTCCCGAATCTTATGAGGTTCCACGTAAGAATTTTGACAATTCAGGGTAAGTCTCGAAGCCAGTTCACTCTGACCCAAACTTTCCAACTACAGAAAGAAACACAGGTAAAGTTTTTGAATTGATTTTGTTTTTCACATATCCATTAAATCCACAGATAGTATTTGTGCTTCTAAAGGAGGGATCATGTGTCAGGGGGCCAGGAAGGTCACTGACAAGGAAACACATGTATCTGAGAGCCATCAAATAGGCCTCTCCGGTGGTGGCATTTTCCTGTTCTGGGAACCTGGCCTTTCACAGTCTTCCACCTGAACAGCTTCTTCAACTCCGCGCCATGGGCAGCAAGCAAACTCTCGCAGCTCCAAGACGACAAAAAGCCCTTGCTAGTGGGCTCAGTGATAGATGGCAGCCCGCGGATTGAAGGGCTCCAGGTTCGACTCCAGTCAAGGGCACGTACCTCAGTTGCGGGTTCACTCCCTGGCCCTGGTGCGTGTGGGAGGCAACCAATCTATGTGTCTCTCTCACATCGACATTTCTCTCTCTCATCGACGTTTCTCCGCCCCACCCCTCCCTTTCCACTCTTAAAAAATCAATGGAAAAATATCCTCAGGTGAGGATTAACAACAACAACAAAAAAGACAACAGATAAACACTTAGGAGATCTTAGAGCTGGATAAGACCTCAGAAATTTTAACTAGCCCAGTAGTTTCTAAATGCAAGCCTAGTTTGGCTGGGTAGCTCAATTGGTTAGAGTGTCGTCCAGATATGCCAAGGTTGCAGGTTTGCTCCCCAGTCAGGGCACGTACAGGAATCAACCAATGAATGCATAAGTAGAACACACTGATGTTTCTCTCCCTTCTTCTCTCTAAAACAATCAATAAATAAAATTTTAAAAATCTATAATAATAAAAGCATAATATGCTAATTAGACCAGACATAATATGCTAATTAGACCAGATAGCCGGACATCCTTCCGGACAACCTTCCGGAGGAAGCCAGGGCTGTGAGGGCCAAGCCCCTTGCACAAATTTTGTGCATTGGGCCTCTAGTAAATAAATAAATGCAAGCCTATAGAGCTGCTACATCAGATTCATCTCGGGAAGGTAGGAGTGGGGAGTGGAATAAAAATACAGGAATCCCAGATCCAATGCCCAGGAATTTCAGTTTGATGATCTGGAATCTGTATTTTGAAAAGTTCCCCACAATGATTCTGAGGAATTACCAGCAGTAATATATTAATGTTAATACAGAAGGCTACTCAACAAGCACCTTTAATACATCCTCAATGAGACAGATGTTTCTTCAGGAACCAAGGAAACATGAAAACTCCCAGTATAAGGTATCCCCACCCCAGTGCTGCAATCCTTACCCTGTCCACCATGAAATCAATGGCATCAGCCATCACAGGGTCCACTGGGCCAGATGAAAAGTTTCCAAGAACTATTTTTTTGAGCATAAATGATGGCATCAGCCAAAAGCTGTAAAACAAAGACCTGATCATTTAAACTTCCAAGACTACACATAAATAGCAAATATTTATTCAACCCTGAAGTGTTTCTATATTAGCTACTTAGGATCTAGAGATAAAAAGACCTAGTCCCTTCTTTCAAAGCGCTCAGCATCTTGTTTTTATATACACTCTCCCAAGCTCCCAAAGAATTATGTTTAATATGATTAAACTTTTGAGGATTTACATAATTATAAGTGACTAGTGGCCCAGTGCATGGATTTGTGCACATTGAAGGGAAATTAATTAGAAGAACTATTTTAATATCACTATTCACCCTTTCTCTATAATACAAGTGTCAACCAAATTCACAATCGACAATGACAGATCAAAACACATGCATGCAATTGGCGCCAGGGAGAGATTTGTATGTATTGCACATGCGCGAGTCAACTTAGCCTTTTATATATATAAACTTGCTTAATTAGACCTGCTTTCTGATGTAGCTAAACTTTTTCCAGCCCAATGAAGCACCCCAACTGCTCTTTCAGGTAATTGTCAGCAACACAGCTGACAAATATAACATGAAGAAGATGATTATTGTAGATCACGCAGGGAGAACACAGGGTAAAATATCTAACTGCAGCAGCGTTTGACTATATTCTGCGCATAGTTGTCACTAGGGAGAGGAAGCTGGGCGTTGATATGTGATGTCATTACCCAGCGTCCACAGCGCACATTTCTGGGCTGGGCTGGGCTGTGGGCCGCATTTTGCACCATGGGGTCTCGGCAGCGTCGGCTGTGATTTGGTGGGCTGTCGCTCTGGGGTAGTGGGGCCTGTATCCCACTTGGGGGAAGCCAAGTGTTGCTTTGTAGGCGCCAGGTCCGTGGTGCCATTGCACGTCACGGCAGTTCCTGCATTGACGTCTGCCCCCTGTGGTCAGTGTGCACCATAGCAACCGGTCGGATAGTCGGACACTTAGCATATTAGCCTTTTATATATTTTAAAATAACTTTACCAAGGTAGACATTCTGATGATTCCAAGACTTTTTTTCCTTAATTGCTAAACTGTATTTCTAGTGCTAACCTGACTTCAGGTTTTCTCACTGCGCAGAATATAGTCAAACACTGCCTCAGTTAAATATTTTACCCTGTGTTCTCCCTGCGTGATCTACAATAATCATCTTCTTCATGTTATATTTGTCAGCTGTGTTGCTGACAATTACCTGAAAGAGCAGTTGGGGTGCTTCATATTTCTTATAGAAGACTGAAAACCTAAGATACCAACCTTCACATTTACATCACCTTTGGATTGACTGATATTTCAAAATAGATTTCAAATTAGCACAATGAGAGTTAGTGTACCTCCCAAAGTTTGCTACTATTAGATTCCGCTGGTCTAATTCAAGGCAATTCCATCTTTATGGATTTATTTCTATGTGATTTTTGGCTGATATTAATAATAATTGGTTGATATTAATTATATTAATGACATTCTATTAATTACAAATGCTGAGAGCCACTATATAGGGTAAAACACTGATTTCTCTAAGCCTGCACTGAAAATGACTTACAAAAGGTGTAGATCACCTCTGATGCATATTCTCAGTAGAATGGCCTTGTTGGAAGCTGAGCTTCCCTCACAAGGACAGTCGGCTTTCACTTATCTACGTTCTCCACCTCACCCCCACAGCTTTCTTATCTTCTTTTTTTTTTTTTAATATATTTTATTGATTTTTCACAGAGAGGAAGGGAGAGAGATAGTCAGAAACATCGATGAGAGAGGTACATCGATCAGCTGCCTCCTGCACATCTCCTACTGGGGGTGTGCCCGCAACCCAGGTACATGCCCTCGACCGGAATCGAACCTGGGACTTTTCAGTCCTCAGGCCGATGCTCTATCCACTGAGCCAAACTGGTTTTGGCGCTTTCTTATCTTCTAAAAAGGCCTGATGCCTAGGTGTGCATTATGGGGAGTGGGTCCTGTTGTGTATGCTCACCTCTTTGACCTCCGTGTATGGCATATAGTAAACGCTCAGATATTTGTTAAAAAGTAGCTAATATGCCCAGCCAGTGTGGCTCAATGGTTGAGTGTTGAGCCATGAACCAGGAGGTCATAGTTTAACTCCTAGTCAGGTCAATTGCCCGGGTTACAGGCTCAATCCTCATAGAGGGAGTGCAGGAAGCAGCTGATTGATAATACTCTGTCAGTATTATTTTTTTAAAAAAATATTTTTATTGACTTCAGAGAGGAAGGGGGGGAGAGGGAGAGAGGGAGAGAGGGAGAGAGGGAGAGAGGGAGAGTTGACTTCAGAGAGGAAGAGAGAGAGAGAGAAATGATGAGAGAGAATCATTGATTCGGGGATCAATCCCACTACCCGGGCATGTGCCCTTGACCGGAATCAAACCCAGCACTCTTCAGTCGGCAGGCCGATGCTCTACCCACTGAGCCAAGCCAGCTAAGGCTCTCTGTCATTATTAATGTTTCTATCTCTCTCTCCCTTCCTTGCTCTGAAATCAACAAAAACATATATATATATTTTAAAGTAGCTAATATGCAAAGAATACAAAATGGCTTCTGACAAATTGAAACATTATAAATCATCCAGCCCTGGTCGGTTGGCTCAGTTGGTTGGAGTGTCTCCTATGCACGAAAAGATCTTGGGTTCAAATTCCAGTCAGGGCACATACCCAGGTTGAGGATTTGATCCCTGGAGCGGGCACGTGCAGGAGGCAACCGATTGGTTTTACTCTCTCACAAATGTTCCTCTTTCTCTCTCTCTCTCTCTCTCTCTCTCTCTCTCTCTCTCTCTCTTTCAAGCCAATAAAAGCATTTTCTCAGACCCTGGCTGGGTAGCTTAGCCGGTCAGAGCATCATCCCAGGACACCAAGATTTCAGGTTCGATCCTGGTCAGGGCACAAACAAGAATCAACCAATGAATGATAAATAAGTGGAACAACAAATCGATATTTCTCTCTCTCTTCCTCTCTGAAAAAAAATCAATAAATAAAAATTTAAAAAGAAAACAAAAACCCAAACCTGTCCTCAGATGAAGATTTTAAAAAAATCATCAAAAATAATGAACTTTTTAGTACACACCTGGATATGAAGTACCTGTAGCTAATGAATACAAGAAATCGTTGCATGAAGGCTGAGTAAACTACTGAGATGACTTCAGGAAAATAACAGAGTACAATCTTAAGTAGATGTGAAAGCCATGAAAACATCGTTTACCTATAACATTATGTGAAAACCAACCTGATCAGACAGGCATGTTCAGTCTCTGGGCTATGTTTTAGGGTAGAGCTTAGCCTTGTTAGCAATGAAACAAAATGCACATTAAGTTAGCTTTAAGGTACAATTAGATCCCTATCAAACTACTTAAAATGACAAAATCAATGACAGGATAGCCCAGAGGAAGCAGGTACGCCCTTGGTTGCCCCACAAAGCAGTCCATCATCCATCTTTCTGAAAAGCAAATAAACATTAGCATGCTAAGCGCCCTGTCAGTCACCGTGACTGACACTATACTTTCCGTCCCGAAGACAAAACAGGCTGGCCGCTTAACGTGTTAAGTGTCATGACCTGCAGAACATCCGGTGACAGACTAAATGCTCTGCTCCAGGAATGGGAATCTTTTTTCTGCCGAGGGCCATTTGTATATTTATAACATCATTCACAGGCCATACAAAATTATCAACTTAAAAATTAGCCTGCTATGTTTGGTCAAATGTTTAATTAACTCACCCTACTGCCATGGCAGGGCCAGGCCAAATGACATTCCCCATCCCTGCTCTACTCTATCCATTTTGGGGGACATATCTAAAGGAAATAACCCAGAAAGGGAAGGGAAAAAAGTAATTTGTACAAAGATTTATAATAGAATACAATGAAAAACTGAGAGAAGCCAAATTCCTAAAAAAACTATTTCAGTCAATACACAGAATCCTATATAATAAAAGGCTAATATGCAAACCGACCAAACAGCGAACGACTGGTCACTATGACGCATACTGACCACCAGGGGGCAGATGCTCAACACAGGAGTTGCCCCTCGGTGGTCAGTGCACTCCCACAGGGGGAGCGCTGCTCAGCCAGAAGCCCTGAGCTGGGATTATGGCTGGCGAGTGCAGCGGCAGTGGCCGGAGCCTCTCCCACCTCCTCAGTAGTGCTAAGGATGTCCAACTGCAGCTTAGGTTGGCTCCTTGCCGGGCCTACGCTGTCAGTTGGACATCCCCCAAGGGCTCCCGGACTGTGAGAGGTTGCAGTCCAGACTGAGGGGATCCCCACCCCCAGTGCACAAATTTCGTGCACCAGGACTCTAGTGTTTACATAAAATAACAAGTGCAACATGTAGAACACAAGAATAGCTGCATGTGCACCAAAGAGAAACTGTAAGAGCTTATGAATGCATATTAAACAAAGCTATGCAATAGTTTAGAGTAAATGAAATAGGTGAATTCAGAGTTCATTCAATTCTTTTCTTTTGCAAAGATGACTATTTCTAATTTTAAAAGCCAGGGTGGTTTCAGAAGACAGAAGTAGAAATAACCTCCCTCCCTGGTGTACCAAAAACACCCACAAAAGCCAACATTTCCAAAATTCCATTGAACAAAAATAGTAACAATTTTGGCCAAATGTTTACGTCCTTACCTGTTTGCAGTCCAAGTTTGATTAAAGATAGAGGTGTCACTGAAGGAATTGCAGAGGATGAGGGAATGGACTCTGGGAGATTTGTGAGTGTATTCAGCAAATTTCTGGGCCAAAAAGCCTCCCAAGGAAGCCCCAAAAAGATGAACCTAATTGTAAACAAGCACAAGGAAGATCTTACCACAATGATTAATCCTGAACATAAATATAAAAAACAACAACACATTTTTAACTGTCACCAACCACAGAAGAGAATGTCACTACTAGCCAACAGACTAAACTATCTACTGCAGTTAGAATTTTAGGAAATAATGTATTTAAATGCAATGTATGCACCCCTTGAAAAACAATACAACTGTGCACACAAATCATACAACTTAAAGAAATACTCTTCACAGATTACATTAGAAAATGAAACCACTGGCAGTTTCTGTTTAAGAAAACTACGATTCAGGCCCGAAGTGTTGTGGCTCAGTGGTTAAGCACAGACTAGTGATGGTGAACCTTTTGAGCTCGGCGAGTAGCATTTTGAAAAACCCTAACTTAACTCTGGTGCCGTGTCACATATAGAAATTTTTTGATCTT
>NW_006295825.1:1999517-2009988 GCF_000327345.1 Myotis davidii | reverse complement strand
TAGAAATGTAAAACTGACAGCCTGCCCAGTATGAGTCAGTGGTTGAGCGTTGACCCATGAACCAAAAGGTCACTGGTTCAATTCCCAGTCGAGGCACATGCCCAGGTTATGGGCTCGATTCCCAGTAGGGGGTGTGTAGGAGGCAGCCAATCAATGATGTTTTTCTCTCATCAATGTTTCTATCTATCCCTCTCTCTTCCTCTCTCTAAATATCAATAAAAACATATTTTAAAAAAACCCAAACACTATGATTCAGTAATTCCACTCTGAAAACCTGTCCACGCCAAAACTTGTACATGAATGTTCACAGCATTATTTATAACAGCCAAATATTCTGGAAACAGTCCAAGTGTACACCAACTAACGAATGGATAAACAAAATGTGCTATATTCATAAATGGGATATTATTTGACAATAAAAAGAAGTGAAGTACTGCTACATCTACAACATGGATGAACTTCAAACACGTTATGCTAAGCTAAAGAAGCCAGTCAGAAAAGACCACGTATAGTATGATTTCACTTATACAAAACATCCAGAACAGCAAATCCACAGAGACAGAAGGTAGAGCAGCTTGCCAGGGTTAGGGGGAGGGGGAGTGAGTAGTGACTGCTGAGTATGGGGTTTCTTGTTGGAGTGAAAAAAGTGTTCTAAAATGGACTGTGATGATGACTGCAGATATCTGTAAATATGCTAAAAATCTTTGAATTATAGACTTGAAAAGGGGTACACTGTATAGTACGTGACTTTTATCTCAAAAGAGATTTTACTTAAAAAATAAAAGAAAAACAACACTAGGCTTTATAATGCAAATGTTGCATTAAAGTCACACGCAATTAATTAGTTTCATGGTACTCACTTTATCCAATTGTAAATGGTCTAAAAGCTTTCTGAATCCATCACAGAATTCAAGATGGTCCCAATAAACTGGATATTGCAACTGAAAAAATAAAAAAAAATAATTTATTTTTAATGAACTAATTATTTTTATTTTTTAAACTCATATATCTGAAAAATTTAGGACTCTCATAATAGCATTTCTCAGTTGCTCAAGCTTTGCTCCTTATTCAAAATATGTAAATATGTTTCTCACCTTTTCCTAAACTTCAAAATTCACATTTTATCTAACAGACCAATTTTAAGAATAAAAAGTAAGCACATTCTAGGGATATTATGTGAATAATAATTTCAACTCACATCAACGTCCTTTACAAATAGTGAGAGACTCTGAGGTTTAAAGGTACACAGAGCAGAGCCCATCCAAGTAAAGAAACACTGCTTCTCCTCAGATCTAAATTCATTCTGAGTTGTGGCTCAGCAGAACTGGGAACAAAACCTGTTCTAAGGAGCGCTCCCTCTCTTTTGGGTGGCATTTCTTTAAGGGAGCATTCAATAAAATTGTCCCTTTTTTCCCCATTGACTTAGTCTGTATGATTTCCTGAACTTTTTATTTTGTGACAAAGAAAGTATGGTGCTTGACCCTAAGTCACCCATCTATTAATGCTGATGATGAGGGGGAAAAAAGAAATAAAGTCACTAACTCTTTTCTAGGGTACTCAGGCTTGTCACCCAATAATTCCCTCTTTAATAATATGTAAAACTCATCTGACAGGCTTGTTGTTTTAAGCACTTACATGCATTTTGTCATTAATAAATCATTAGAATAAATACTGCCATGTAAATTATGGGATCATTTCAGATTTGATGCACTTTTAAAATTTGTGTTACTTTTACTATTAAAATTCCATTTGTGGATAAGATTCTGCTCTTTTGAGACAGCATGGAGAACAGACTCTTCCTAGCAGAAAATTTGAGTAAGATGATACCCTAACAGAGAGATGATAGAGAGGGAGAGAGGAAGGGGGAAGGGGGGAGGAGAGAGAGAGAAACAGGGTGGAGGGAGGAGGGAAGGAGGGAGAGAAAGAGACATTGATCAGCTGCCTCCCATACAGGATTGAACCCAAAACCTATGGAACGACACTCCAACCAACTGAGCCACCTGGCCAGGGCTAAAACCTTTAATTTAAAAAGATCTGTGCTCTAAACAGATGAAAAAATTATATACAACTTACTGCAAACATAACTGAGTATAAGTAAGACTGGAAAAATCTAAATAAGATGGGTGGATTATATTAATATCAATACCCTGGCTGTGATATTGTATGATGTTTTGGGAAATGTGACCATTGGAAGAAACTGGGCAAAGTGTAAAAGGGATATCTTTGTGCATTATTTCGTACAACTGCATGTGAGTTGTAGATTTCATTTAAAACTGTAAATGAAAAAGGTATCTGTGCATTTTAACTGTTAGATACTAACAAATACCTAATAAGTTTCAAAACCTCATGGATTGGGCATTCTGTTCAAACAACAAAGTAATCTTGAAACACTGTTGGCCTTTTCTTGATTGATTACCTAGCTAATGAAATAGGGAAATCCCAGGAGGCAAAATCTCAAAAATGCCAGTTTAGCGGGATTAACAGAGTCAGCTTTGGAGAGCGCTCTTCGGTGGGACAGAGCCTGGGGTTGCTCAGTCTCCCTGGCTGATCAGCAGTGGCCACCGGAAGGCTGTGCTGTGTGAAGCTGCAGAGGGCTGGGGTGAGGGCGGCTACCACCTGCTCTCCTGGAAGGCTGTCACAAAGAGGGGTTACTGAACTCCCAGAACAAGAGGGGTTATGCTGCAGACTCAAACATGCCATATGAGGAATGGTTCAAGGATCTGGAGGAACGTACCAGGGAAGGCCTGGGAGGAAGGCAGCAGGCAGTGCCTGCCGATAATAACTAGTTTTCTCGGGAAAGAAAGGGGCTGTCAGGAGGAAGAGGAGTTCATTTGTCTTGTGTGGCCCCAGGTGGTGGTGCCCTCAGTAGAATTTTTGGTTACCTTCCAAGAAAAGAGGTCTGGCCCACGTTTTCTTTCCGTGAAGACAGTAAATAAAATGTGTGATAACAGCAGTAGTCCCATGGGGAGTGCCGTTTCCATGTTAATATCCCAGGTATCTCCCTTCCTTGGAAGTTACAGACCACCCTCCATTGTGGTTACAGCTGAGGCATGCCAAGAAATGTCACAGCAACAGTGCCCTCCCCACCAGCCTTTCACAGAGCAGACTCAGCAAGCTCCCAGTCACCCGGAGGGCGGCGTTAGATCTCTTTGCTGTCTGACAGCCCATGCCCGCCTCCCCTGAAAGCAGTGGTGTAATAAACGAGGAGGGGAAACGAAGTCAGGAGACTGGGTTTGGTTGTCCCTCCACCACCTATTGGCTGTGTGACCCGAGGCAATCACTAAAATGGCCTGGACCTCCGTTTCTTCACCTTCGAACAAGGACAATGCTTCCTACTGATCAGACCTGTGAGAAGAGGGACGGGAGAGAATGCACAGAAAAGCTGGGGGTGCAGAAAGCTTCCGACGGAGCTCTGCCCCTTTGCATCTCTGTATGTCTGTGTACCACACCACCTTCCTTCACAAGGCTTCCGCTCACTTTTAAAAAAGATAAACAGTACCTTACGTCAATAAAAAATGTGCCCTTCACTATAGTTGATCAGAAATAGAAGCACAACCGCCCCCCCCCCCGCCAAATGTGGACCTGAACTGGAATACTGAATCGATAATACTTACAGCTATCACCCGGTAACCCCATCCACTCAGAGCCAAAATCTGCTGGAAAAATACATCTGCAGTTCCGCTGACTGGGGGGAGAAATATGAGAGGACACCTAATATTTCTGGGACCTGCATCATAGAGCGACCATATCTTACTGTCATCATCATCCACGATAATCTGGAGGGAGAGTTATTAAAAAAAAATAGGAAAGTCTTACAGATTTGGTTTTTGTATTGTTAACGTCACACTATAATTTTGCTGACAATGTTAATACCACTGCCTTGTTTGTTAAAAGGTAACCTGTGGCGAGGGGTCACGCCAGATTAGTATATAAAATAAACTGCTTTGGTCTCTTTTTCCTTCTTTGGTGCTAAGGAAATATTCCATAGAACTGCTTTATATCCTCCAAAGAGCCGCTTTTTCTACCAGTTCCTAATTTTCCTTTCCATCTATGGTTATAGGAAGTCTATTTTGTTTACCATTAAACAGTAAACGCTGTACATGGCATCTTGCTTCTTCCCCATACGTGTGTGTGTGTGTGTGTGTGTGTGTGTGTGTGTGTGTAGGAGAAGGGCAGTTTGCAGAATCATTCTCCAGTGCTGGCCCAGAGGACTGACTGGGATCAGCAGGGTCAGCGTGTGAACAGGGGAGGCAAGGGAGAGAAAGACTTTAGGCTCTAGGGAGAAACTGGACAGGGATGGTACCACTCAGGAGATGATTCAGGAGCCTGCTCTAGAACAATCTTCCAGAGGCGAGACTTCTGCTAGAGAGGAGGGATGAGGCAGGGATGGGTGTCACTGTCCCAGGAGAATGTTTCAAATCATTCAGTCGGGTGTGGGGAGTGGGTACAGGAAAAACTGGCTTTTGCAGGGCGAGGGGGAAGTGGGTGGGAAGGAGGAAGGTCTTCAGAAACCCTCCTGATTTAATGGTTCTTGACCCAACAGGGGAAAACGATGAGCTTTAAGTGAGCTGAGGTTATTCAAGTGCTCAGCACAGAGTTTGGCAGATGCTCAGAGTTCAATCAGTGTTAGCGATTAGTATCATTCATTGCGTGTTTAATTTTTGTTTTCTTTGACTTTTGGTGGTATTTGGAAAAGTACATTAATGGTTTGAACTTTTGCCCATGCAAATCAATATTCCCCCTAATTTCACATTAAAAAGTTCAAGGCCTCCAGGTCCTATTTTCTGAGCTCTCCCAGCCGGCAGTGCTGTGACCCCCATGGTGTCACTCTGAGTGGCAACACACTGACCATGGTCACTGGTGTTACCAAGAGCAGACAACAGCGTGAGGCAGAGTCCAGAGAGCCCTGACAATTCCCTTTGGGACTTGCCCAGGCCACAGGTGGTCACAACAGAATCTCATATTCACGTCTGTGTCCTATGTATTTCATTGCTCACATTTTTGCTTTTCATGCCTTTTTGCTGAAATTGTGGTAAAAATCTATCAATGGCTTTGACAGTGCACACAGTAAATCTCAATCTTGTAGTAATAAAATTCATATGAAAAAAGATCTCTAAAGTTTTGTAGAAAATTATTTCAATAATCCGATTTGGAAGAAAAATAACAAAAAATAGCATGTTCTTTTTTTATGTCTCTCCTCCACCCCCATCCCCAGTTTTACTGAGATATAACTGACATAGTATGTTCTAAATATAAGCCATAAATACAAAGGTTGTTTATCCCTTCAACTTCCTCAGAGTTCTCTGAATGGCAATTTTGTCAGAATTCCTTTAGAAGTCACAATATCTGCTTGATAATTTGTAATCTAGCACCACAAAATGTATCAAGCAAGTTTATCATGATTTTGTGGGCCAAATTGACCTGACAACTGCAGAAAATCATACCAATAAAACAACTTCCTATAACTGCTTCTAAGACTATTTAGATAGGTGTGGGTTGTTCTGGGTCTGGTGATCGGCTTGTTAAGTGAGTCCATCAAGAGGAGCTCACGTGAGTTAAGCTGAGGAATGGGACGAAATAGAGGAACTCCAGAGGCCAATTCTCCTTTCAGCACGGGCAGTGCTTTCCCGGCAGCAAGAAGGAGCTCCCTTTGGTAAGCAGCCAAGTACTTCCAGCTTTGAAGTCAGATTAATTTGATTTTAATCCCAAACCTATTAGCCTAGAACAGTGCTTGGCATATAGCAGGCATGATCTGTTGACTAAATGAGTGACTATGTCCTAAAGAGACTGAACTAGGCAATCCTAGAATCCCTTCGAACTTGGGCAACCTTGAACAAGCTAACCACTGTGAATCTCAGTTTTCTCATCTATAAAATGGGCACACCACTACCCACTTTGTTAAACTATTGAAAAGAATTAAATATGATATCTGGGGACTTCCTACAACAGTGCCAGGTATATAGCAGGTATTCTGTCTATACTTGGAAAACTGTGTCTCAAATTTTTATATGGAGAGTAATTTTGTTATTAACTCAAATTTGCATGATACTTGCACAGCTGTCTACCTTGACAAAATAATAGAGACAAAGATGATGGTCAGGTCATAGTACGCTTTTCCCATAGTACTCTGAATACTTTTGCAAGGGGATAAGCAAAGATTTTATTCTGCGACGTGAACAGCCTTTGTCTAGTATGATTCCAAAACATTTAGGGTTAATCTGGGACTCAGAGTCAAAAGTGAAATTTCAAAATAAGCGTTTGGTGCTCTTGGACATCCCAGGGAAATAAAGTTTCCAGAAGATGACCATGGCAGAGTGAGTAAATCATTGCTAACAGAGGATCTCTAATGTAACCCACTGTGAATCTTAAATCTGAGGAACAGAAAAATGCTTTATAATAGAATCTGACTGCCCTTACTGTATAGTTGCTATTGCTGTAAGTTTTCCACTAAACTACACTAAGGAGTACACATATTCTTGCTTGCTTGAATATGTAAAAGTAATTATAAAATAATGCGTATATTTCTATTCACTTTTACTCTTGAATGAGCCTCAAAAGTTGACTGTACTTGACAGAGAAGGGGCAAACTTTATGCCCTGAAACCCAAAGTCATGATACTTGGCAATAACCTTTACTCTCAAACACTATAAGACATAACATCTAAATCACACACAAAAACAATATAAGATTTTGAAAATAAGAAGTATAGTAAAACCATACATACCTTTTTAAGGGGAACTGTACTTCTAAACCAGTTATAATCAGGAGAGACTTTAATCTCTCCCATGATTAGCTGGAGGTTAACCCTGAAAAAAAGCATGTGATGTTTCATGTCAAGAATTCATGTTCACATCAGAACTAAATGTACAGTTTGGCCTACCTATACCAACAATGCATACTTTAAAGGGTAAAACTGAGGAAATGGGCTGTTATTAACTTGCTGACATATACTTAAAGCACAAAAAACAATTTGGTGAAATGTTAGAGCAGGAAGGGGCCTTGAGAGATAATTATTCACACCTCTAGTTCTTTCAAAAGAGAAATCTGGTCTAGAAAATGTAAACGCCTTACCGGAGAGGCTATGGACCAGATGCAGGACAGTCTTTTCTGACACCAGACTGCCTGTCCTAGTTAAATGATTCCAAAGTGCAATGCCACCCCCTATCTTTTGACAATATCTTCTTAAGTCCATCTAAGTAAAGATGTTTCTGTCTGATAGAATTATAGGGAATAGTCCACACTAAAGAAAGGAGTTAATGTACTAATAAACCTGCTTCCTGATCATTTCACCAAATACCACAAATCTAACTGTAGTGGAACGTAACTTCAGAACCTCACATGTAGCTCTTAATGCAAAATACAGGAAAATTGCTGTTTATATTAGTGTGATTAAAAATGATCTAATATCCTCCAAAGATCTATGATAATACATGAGGGTAGGCTTGAAGGCACTAGAACTAGCAATCAAACAAAACATGTGCCTTTACGAAAAAATGTGTGGTTTTTATTGTGGGATTAGTGATCTCCAGCTTTTATAGTTCTGTGACCTTAGAACAGTCACTGACTTGTCTTTGGGCTAGTTTTCTCACCTATGACTATTTCACCTTGGTATCTCCAACACCTAAAATAGTGCTTGGCACACAGCAGGCAACATCTGTTGACGAATGACTATGTCCTAAGGAGATTGAACTAGGCAATCCTAGAGTCCCTTCTAACTTGGGCAACTATGGGTGTTGAACTGGCTGAGCACCTTCCATTTAAAGGCTGGTCTCTTTGCTCAGGCATGTGTGTTATGCCATAACAGGAACCTGAAATTATAGTTCCCTGTTGTAGATTCTTACTGCCAAACAGGGAGCTTCCACCCATTGGTTTCGAAGGATTCAAACACCTACAATGTACCCTGTCCTCTACCCCAGGGCAAGCCTGGATTTCCTAGGAGGGCTAGGATGAGCTTGGGATCTTAGGGTTTGATTTCTGGGCTGACTCTGAGCTGTCATTTTAGAGGGGCTTCTCTGGACTGACCAGAGGCAGGGGATTCTAAAACCAAAGGAGCTCGCCCAGCGAGCATGACTCAGGGGTTGAGCTTCGACCTATGAACCAGGAGGTCACAGTTCAATTCCTGGTCAGGGCACATGTCTGGGTCACTGGCTCAATCCCCGGAGTGGGGCTTGCAGGAGGCAGCTGATCAATAATTTTCTCTCATCATTGACGTTTTTATGTCTCTCCCCCTCTCCTTTCCTCTCTGAAATCAATAAAAAAAAAAAAATTAAAAATAAATAAATAAAACCAATGGAGCTCTTCCTCCTTGGATCTCCACATCTTTTCCCTCAGTCACACAGGGCACTCAGCAGTCTTAACTGTTATCTCTAACCTTGAGGGATTACTAAATTGAACCCCAAGGAAATGTAGACATCCAATATTAAACTTGATTTACAACCTTGACATTATAATAATGGTCTCTTCTCTCAATGCTAAGATGGTACTTTTAGAAAAATTTGTTAAAATTATAAATTGCTCTAAAGTACCAAGAAAATCATTAGCCAGTCCTAAAAATCACTGTGGATACATATAGTTTTTATTCATACTGAAATAAAGAAAATCATTCTTTGCATATCCATTTTCCCTTAAATATTAACATGTTAAAAATCTTAATTTGAACTATAGCCTTTCCCCGAGCTGCTTACCACTTTTAATTGAAAGCAGCTAGCATATATAGTTAATTCTGGAATATTTTCAACCTGGACAGACTTGAAATAGTCCTATATCATATAAATAGCTCCTAACAGAGACATTTTTTATTATTGCATTACTATAAACAATTACCATTTTAAAGAAGAAAACATAAAAAACATGTTTAGCAAAAAAAAAAAAAATCTACCCAATAGATTTCTAAAACACCTTAGCTAATTAAAAGCAGAAAGCTTCCTTCTAGATTTACCAAACTTGGCATAAAACAAATTATTCACAGTTTGCAATCAACTGCAATGGACTAACCAAACTACTATACACAGACACATACATTCACTGTCATCCACTTCTTCCCATAGCAATAAATAGATATTCCTTACCACAGTCCTGAGTATTATTCACAACCACCCCAGCATCCTAACATTTTATAACTAATCTTGCTGGAGCGAGTCCTGTGACTACATTTTTGTAGAGGCAAGTGATTTTAACACTTGTGCTAGTCTGGCAGTACATGAAAGGTAAGACAGACAGCAAATGCTGCATATGACCAACTGACATCTAAGTGAAGAAAAGCTCATGCTGCAAAGGGAAAGCAGCTGTGAGCAGCATGAAAAGGAAGTTTGTTCTCCCAACTCTCTTTCATAAAGGGGTGTACATTTCCAAGTCACAAGAAGAACATTCCGTATATGGCAAAAAGGTTCACTGAGATTGTGACCAAACTGGACGGTATTAAAAAAAGAAAGAATGTGGACCACGAGCTCAACACTGATCTGATCTCTCACAAGTCAATTCTTCACGGAAACAAAAGCACCTGTTCATGCTGGGAGGGAAAGGGCCGCAGAGATCAGCCTTCTTCTTGCCCAAGGAAGCCCCTCCCCCGGGGAGAGCTGTGGCCACCTGGTCCTCCCTGGTGCTGCTTGTCAGTAAAACTGCCAGTGGTGAGTGTGCACCGAGAATCACCAGCATTTATGGCTCAGTTTCAGCTGAACCTGCCAGTTTACAGTCAACGAAAGCACCTTTACCAATGTCTGTCACATAACTAGCTTAACTACTCAGAGGTTTTCTGAACCTTTATCTCAATCTGTAGTGGATCTACATATGCACAACCTAGGATTGTTATTGACACCACAATAACAAAATACTGAACCCGAGAGTCTCCAGGAGATGCAATTGGCTTTTAAAGCAAGTCTCCCATACCTACCACATCAGAAAATAGCTATCTTTTTTTTAGATATCTACAGGGGAGGCTTATCTCTCTCTCTCATTATCTTCTACCCCTCGTGGGAGGAAAAGTTGCCTACTTGACATTTCTTCTGTGACACCTCATCTTGTCCTGTCTCCGTATAAAAGCTTTTGGAAAATTGCACACAGCTACTAAGTTACGCCTTTGTGCTAACAGGAGCTGCAACATTGTAGGTGGAGAAGCAAGAACTCACCACTCCCCAGGAAAATGAGAGGAAAAGAGAGACACTCTCTCAGGCCCAGTCACCAGTCTCACACCTGGCCCTACTCAGCAATGACAAAGTCACCTGTCACTTTCAGACTGAGGCCCGATCTCCCAAAGAACTGGTCTCTGCTCAGAGTTCTTAAAAGTTTACAGGAAAGCATGTTCCCCGGCTGCAGCAGCGCGCCCAGGAGGGGATTACAGGAGGGTGCCCTGTCAAGCGCCCCACCCTCACCCTAGACGACCTCCACACGGACCCGCATCTTCCCCCAGGCCCACCAGTGACAGCCACACAAAGGCAGGCCCACCGCACGCCGACCACCCCCACGAACTCAGACT
>NW_006295825.1:1998665-1998973 GCF_000327345.1 Myotis davidii | reverse complement strand
GGCGGGGCTGCTGTGGTCACCATGGCGACGGGCCCAGTGAGCGCGTCCCCGCGCTCAGGCTGCTTCCCCGGGTGGCGGCGCGGGGAGGAGGTCCCCGTTGCCTCTGGTTCGGCTCTGGGTCACCCGTGTAACGTGGGAGAGGTTATGGGAATGGAAGGAGGGGTCGCCGAGTCCCTGGGACCTGCCCCTGCCTCCAGTTCGCGCCCTCCTGGAGGAAGCAGTTTCCCCTGCCTCGAGTAGCGCTTTGAGGGACCCCTTTGAGTTCAGGCTTGGGTGAGCAGGGCTTTGCATCTTTTCTGAGCAAGTTT
>NW_006295825.1:1990702-1998384 GCF_000327345.1 Myotis davidii | reverse complement strand
CCTGCAGCCAGCGCTCTCTCTCTCTCTCTCTCTCTCTCTCTCACACACACACACACACCCACACACACACACACACACACACACACACGGACATGTGATCACGTGCATGGTCACAAGGATCGGCCCACTCACAAAGTCACACCGACTGGGACAGCAGCTCACACTACACACACACTCCCCTGCCACCCCATACACACCACACACCTCCCCCCCCCCCCCGCCCCCGTTGGCACAGCTACAAACGCCCTCCATAGCCCTCCACTGTAACCTGCCCATTTCCCTTTCCAGGTTTGTGCTGACGTTCTGAGGGTTTTCTGGGAACAGCTCCTTCGCCACTTTCCCTTAAATGCAGAATATTGATATATTTATCATCATTTTTCTTAAGCAAGATGTTGCAGTTGCCACGACTTTCTGAGTAAAATATTTGCTGAAAGAATAAGATTGAATAACAGCTTGTACTCTGTTTAAATGCCTTTGGATTTTACCTTTACGCCAGGCAACTGTTTATGGGATTTAGATTAGGGGAGAATCCTAGTAAATTGCATCCTTAGTTATGACCTCTGCCCTCTCAGGAGCTTTGGGTCCCAGTGTAGAACTTGGACGAATCCCAAAAACATTTCCCAAGAGCATAGTAACACATTCGCAACACTCCTGCCCCACCCCCTCTTTTGGAATTTCAAGTCAGTCATAGGAAGCAGCCTTTTATTATAAGCACCAACCACATAGGTGTGCAGGTCATGTTCCCATTGAAGATTTTTAAACTTTGGATTAGTTTAATGAACTGGCAAATCATTGTTTGTATGTAAACCCATTATGGGTGCTCATCACATTATTTATCTGTCCAACTGTGTGGGGAGCTTTAATTTAGGGAAAAGGGGGGAAAGAAACAGAGTGACTCAACCAATACCTTAGCAAATGATCAGGCTCACAATAGGCACTAAAAAGATATTGAATGAATTAAAGAGAGAATAAATAAATCTATCCATATGTATTTCCAAAACTGTAGTCTTTAGATCCCATACCCAGACCTCACTTTATTAAGAGCCTTAATAGATATGCCCAAATATATTAGAAATGCTTATTCTATTAGTTTGGTAATAATAATGTTTAACTTGACTTGATAATGAAAAACCACTTCACCATGTAATTATGTTTTGTTTTATATATATACTTCTTTTTAAAATGTGAAAGGTCGAACTCAAAATGTTTCGTTTCCCTTACAAAAGGACCCCACAGTCATGTTTGGACCCTCAGTTACTCCAGAGTAGATGGCAAGCACATTTTCTGTTCCCTAATCCGAATGAGGAACATGTAATATCTGTGAATTTCAGCTGTCCTGTCATTGCACAACTGCAGAGAACAAACTTTTGATCCAGGGCAGGCCACAGCACAGACAGACCTGGTGTTTAAGGCTGTGAGGGTTTGCAGCTGTCGTGGCTGGGTCTGCCAGGTGGTTCCCACAGCACCAATCCCTGTGTGAGAATTTCACTTAAAAACTGGAATGTCCATAAAATACTCTGCAAATACCAAATAACATAAACAGATGGCCAGCTGGCTGTTCAGAATTGCCTAACCCCATGCTCTAGTCCTCAAATTGATCTCTTGACAGGATATTTGTTTTAAAACACACATGCAAAATAATCCTAGATATATCTTGAATGCATGTATACACAACAAACAGAACAGTGGTTACCTCTGGGGAGAAAGTGGGGATGTAAGTTCTAGTAAAGGAGAACTTTGGCTTTTAGATTTAGTATTTGAATTTATTTAAGAACGTATTCAGATGTTGTTGTGTGATAAAAATACTTAAAAGCAACTATATTCAGGCTTTAAATCCTGCCCTAAACCCTGTTCTAAATCCTTCAATCGTTCACCACTATCTTTTTAAAAGATAGTTATTATTGATTTCAGAGAGGAAGGGAGAGGGAGAGATAGAAACATCAATGATGAGAGAGAATTATCCATGGGCTGCCTCCTACACACCCCCTACTGGGGATCAAGCCTGAAACCTGGGCATGTGCTCTGATCAGGGAATTGGACCGTGACCTCCTGGTTCATGGGGTCAATGCTCAACCACTGAGCCACACCAGCCAGGCCCCCACTGTTTTGAAGCTAAAGTCCAAGGTGCCAGATTAGAGTAGGCCTGGCTCTCTCAAAGGATCCTGAACACTCTATGAAGTCTCAAACCTCTAGGTGTTTGTATGTGCTCTTCCCACCATTAAAATGCGTCCCTCCCTTGGCCCACTGGTGTTTTACCCCGATTTTACCCCCAAGAACTGTGGATGTGTGAAAAAGTGAAAGAGGAGCAAAACACTTATTTTTTCACACTAATACCAATTCTTGGAATACCATCCTTTAAAGCTTCTCAGGGTACAATTGACTGCAGTGTTATATATCAAATTATGCTGACACCCAAGATTGAAAATGAATGTTGTTTGCTCACTGCCAGACCACGTCTGTGTCAAATACATACCACACTGAATTATAGGGATGAGACATGGAGTGGGGATTCTGGAACTGCCCAAGACAGACACAAATATGACTCTTCTGCAGCTTGCTACCGAAAGATCCTATCAAACAAGTTATATATAGTTATTTATAATTAATAATTTATTATCATTTGAGAGTTAAGAAATCTGAGTGCTATCCTTATACAAGACACTTCCCCTCTCTGGGGTGGTTTCCTTCTCTATAACATGAGTCCAAGGTTAGACTTAAATGATCTCTAAGTTCTTTCCAATTCTAAGATTTTAGATTTTATATATTTATGAGAGATACGTTATAGACTCTTTAGCCTTCCCTCAAAGTTGCTTCTCTCTGATAATCCTCCTCTACTGCCTCTCTCTTTCCAATAAACTTTTAAAAAGTATCACAAAAATGCCTCTTGCCCAGGCTGGGTGGCTCAGGTGGTTGGAAGGCTTCCGGCCCATCAAAAGCTTATAGGTTCGATTGATTCCTGGTCAGGGCACATACCTAGGTTTCAGGTTCAATCCCCGTCAGGCGCATATGGGAGACAACTGATCGACATTTTTCTGTTTCTCTTTGCCCCCTGCCCTCAACTTCCCCTTCTATCTCTAAAATCAACGTACATATCCTCCGGTGAGGATTTTTTTAAAAGCCTCTTTAATGAAAAAAGTATTTTAACTTATTGAATAAGTTAACGTTCGTCCATTAACTTTTCAAAATGAAAGTTCCTAAGCGAAGTTTTCATCTGTTGACCTAGCATCTGATTGTTTCTTCTGTAAACATTGAGATAATCTGCCTTTAAAGAGCAGCGATATAGAACCCTGCAACATAAGAGCTGCACATATACTGCAAAATGAATCTGTGATTTCTAGAAAACTATGAATCCTTAGAGGTAATAAAGACAGTGGTTAAACCAGTGGTTCTCAACCTTCCTAATGCCGTGACCCTTTAATACAGTTCCTCATGTGGTGACCCCCAACCATAACATTATTTTCGTTGCTACTTCATAACTGTAATTTTGCTACTGTTATGAATTGTAATGTAAATATCTGATATGAGTCAATTGTTTTGAAATAGTCTAGCACAGTGCCTGTGTATAAATTAAAATGTGCTCCCATTTCTTTGTTTCTGAGCACTAAAGACTAACACATTAAATCCCCTGGTCAAGGATAAAAACACTTGCCAATAGAGGCAAGCTAGTCCAGGGTTAGGACCATAGACTGGTGTCAGACTGCTGGAGTGTGAACTCCAACTCCACCACTTACGAGCAATTTAATGTTCTGGATAAACAAGGATCAGTAACAGTACTTGGCTCAGAGGGCTATGGTAAGGATAAAATGAGATAGTTTAGGTTAAGTCCTTACACACATAGCTAGAACTTATAAAATGTTAGCGAATAATAATGGTATTGAGAACTTACTGTGTGCTTGGACCTGGCTAGATGTATTTACATATGTTATTTCTAATCCTCATGGCAACCCTTGCAAAGTAAGTACAATTTTCATTTCAAAGATAAGGAAACAGATTCAGAGAGTGGGTAACTAGCCTGGGCTTATTCAGTGGCAGGGCCAGGGCTCACACCATATTTGTTGAATCAAAGACTCTGTCTCTCAAAATAGCATATTTTCACCTTGAAATTGTTTGATTAATATACATAAAGGAAGAGGATGAAAATAAGTTTTACCGCCTAAAATATAAAGTATGAAAACAACAAGCATCCTTTTTGACAGCCATTCTCAGAGCTACTTTTTATGCTCAGAAACATTTGTCTCCCAAACAAAACCAAGAGTAAAATCATTTTAAACAAAATCTGTGATCTCCCAGTGATAATCTTAGAATTATCACTAGCTAGCTGTTGCTGGATCCGTGTTTCATCACCTCTGAAATGAAATTTTGAATTACTAAATCATAGATCCTTTCCCACTCTAAAATTCTTTCCCTCCTGTTGGTCTAAAGGTGCTCAGTACGCAGTTGCTGCCGTCCAGAGGAGAAATATGTTGCAGGCCCAGAGAAGGAATTAAGGCAACTTTAGACTGTGGTGACAAAATTAGCTTCCACTTACTGAGTGTCTACTATGTGCCAGGCACTTCCATGGGCATATTCTATATGTATTTCTATTCTTCAAGTCAGGTATTACCCATATTTTTTAAACTGAGAAATCATAGTTTAAAAATTTTAAGTAACTTGTCCTGAGTCACCCAACTAATAGTGAGTAACTGAATTCTGTTTTGAGTCTGATGTTTTTTCAGTGACGAGCCAAAACAGAAGCTTCTTGCAAAAGAGGGAATGTATTTGCAAATACATCCTTTTAGCCCGAGTACAGAATGGACTGTGTCCCACCTTCCCTGAGAGTACCCTGGGGGTACTAGGGACGTAGGGGCTAGAATATGGCTCAGATCCACACGCACCTCTCAAGCTACGTAAAGCTGTTACTGCTCTAGCATACAAATCATTTGTTGAGTGTGACAAAATGCAGGGTCTCATATCCAGAGATTCTGATTCATGGCCTGGAGTAGAACCCAGGAATTTGCATTTTAAACAGGTACCCCAGCCCTGGCCAGGTAGCTCAGTTGGTTAGGGCATCACCCCAATATGCCAACGTTGCAGGTTTGATCCCCAGTCAGGGCACATACAAGAGTCAACCAGTGAATGCATAAGTGGAACAACAAATTGATCTCTCTCTTTCTCTCTGTCTCTCTCTCAATAAAACATTTTTAAAATAGTAAAACATAATTTAAACAGTACCCCAAGTGGTTTTTGTTCACATAGAAATCCTGCTCAGTCACACTGGATTGTGGCTTCTATAGGAGCTGGAGGAGAGCGAGTCATGTAGTTTCCTGAGGCCTCTCTGGGATGCGCACCGTCTACTTTTTCAAAGAATGTGTTGCCAATTTGAAGATGGCATTTCTAAACCTGGAGTTTATCCTCCAGTGCCAGGATGGCTCAAGGCTCCCTGAATGGGAAACTGTCCCCTTGGGATGAGCTTTGCCCTCTTGCCTCAAGATTTCATATGTATGAAAGGTATTTCCTATACTCCTAAGTATGCCAACCATGCCAACTGTGCCGACCAACTTCATTTTCAGCTCACACTGCCTCACCCACAGCCCTCTACTCAGCTTAGGCTGTTTTCTGTGCAGGTGGAATCACTGGACTGGGGTGGGCCTTGACTCAGACTGGCCAAGGACTAGAGGTGGTCTGCCTAAGAGATTCTGACTGGTAAGGACAATGGTTATTGGCTAAACAACCAGATGGGATCCACTCAGAATGTGGGTGGCAGGCCTGAGACCATAACCAGTAGGTAGTAAGAGATCAGAACTGATAAACAGAGCTGTGTCCTCAGAAAGGCTTTCCCTTGCCAGTGTCCAAATGGGCACTTCCTTAGATCCCTGCAGAAATCACCACTACCACACCCTGTAAGCTCCCAGAGGGCACTGATTCTCATTCTCTCTGGATGTCATTGTATGTGCTTAGTGTGTAGGGTAGAGAGTAAGTACTCAATACATACTAAAAACAAAAAAGCACGTTCACAGTCTCTTATTCTCAAAACTATTTTGGGAGTGTTTTTTAAATTTATCTTCAGCCCCATTTCACACATGAGGAAACCAAAGTTCAGTGATGTTAAGTGTCTTTGTTAGAGATTGAAGAGCTATCATTGGTAGAGTCAAAACTCTCTGTAAGAATATAATTCCCAAGTGATAACCAAGTTCTTTCACTTCCACAGTGAAATCTTTTAAATCCTTTCCCCCTTCCCCATAATTGGAGCTGTTGCCCAAACCTTCACATTTCCAACAGATCTTTTACTTCCAATTTTCTTTTCGCTCCGCGACTAAAGTTACCTACCCAAAATGTAGATCTGGTCACGTGACTTCCCTGGTTAAGTCTCTTGCATACAAGACAAAGGGCCAAATGCTGTTTTCAAAGCCCTCCATAATGTGGCCTTCTAGTCTTGCTCTTCCAGTTTCCTCTCCATCATCATAGTTCTTATCAATTCTGGTTTCTTCCGAACACTCTGTTCTTTCCCCCCATGTTTAACATGCCATTTGTTTCTCTTCCATGATTCATGAGCTTTTTCCCAGCCAGCTTTATATGTAAATAGGTAATTAGCCCCATACATTGAAGAGAATGCCTAGCCAATTTATGGTTTAAAGAATAATAAAAGCCAGTCATACTCCCACCACCCAGTTTAAGAACATTAGCAACTCCCAGTGAGTGTTTTTTTATGCCTCTGTGCCTCTGCACATGCTAGGATGCCCTGCCAGGCCTCAGTCTGCAGAGTGAACTCATCATTTGGAAACGCAGATTCTGCTTGATCTCCTCTGGAAGGCCTCCACTGACTCCCTTGAGGGAGATTGAACGCTCCCATTATACCTCCATTATGGCATTTATAACTATTATATTTGCCTCCCCGGTAGATTGAAGATGCCAAAATGATTTAATCTCTGCATCTCCAGCAACCAGCATAAAGGATAGTTACACGGAAAGTGTTCAACAAGTAGGATGTCCATATAAACTGGTGTGCCTGGTGTCCATATAACCTGGAGTCCTGGTTTATGCCAGTTGTCCAGAAGTCATTATTACAAGTACTTCCTTTTATACTAATGAACGTATTCTATTTTAAATGATCGATTATATAATTGCCCTATCAATCAATAAATATTGAATGATTAATGGAGAGCTTGATAGAATCTAGGCAGGAAAAGCTGATAGGTAAGTATCCTCAAATAAAAGTTTAATAGCTGGCCACTGTACCCCATCCTCCTCCAAAAGTGCTTGACTCTCTCAGAGACAGAGATGAGTTTGCACAGACCAGATGCTCAGTAATTTTTATTGCATAAATACATTGAAAAGTGTTAGTATATTCTTACTTCAAGAAAACCTAGATGTAAAATGTGAATTTACAGTAAAGTTCAATGTGACAGATTACTATTGTCTGTTTACTACTTGATGGGAACTAGATAGTAGAGGAATTTAAATAATTGACTTTACTACTTCTGAAAATCAGAAATGCAGATTACTCCTGAATGAAAACCTAGTCAATGAGGACATAAATTTTAAAAACCTAATAGATGCATTTTTTTTAAAAAAGAACCTCTTCAGTATACATATGCATATCAGTTAGTTGCACTTGCTCTTAGGGAAACATAAAATCTCCTTGACTTTGACATAAATAAAATTTTTATTTAAAGTTTCTTCTGTTATTCAAGTAGAAAGTTGTG
>NW_006295825.1:1987578-1989831 GCF_000327345.1 Myotis davidii | reverse complement strand
TATCATCCTTTTAAACATCCCTTCGTGAGCATGAAACATCTCACATATACACCATATGAAGAAAATGCAAGGAATGTGGAACACTTCTTAGGAAAACACCACCAATATATATAAAAGCCTAAGTGACCATTATGACCAGTTGTTATGATGCACACCGGCCACCGGGGGCAGACGCTCAATGCAGGAGCTGCCCCTGGTGGTCAGTGTGCTCCCACAGCCAACCTCCTGGGGCCGGCTAGTGGCCTCGGCGTCCATTCCTTCCATGCCTGGCTGGGCGACCCTTGCCTCCTCTCCCGAACCTGCCTGGGAAACTGGGGGTGGGTGGCGGCAGGCGCAGCCCCTTTCCCGGGGGGCCAAGGGCCGGCTCCCTCTTTGGGGCCAGAGGCCAACTTCCTGCGCCCTGTCTCTCCCCATAGCTGGCAGGCCCCGATTGACCCGTGGTCCCTCCCTGTCCCTTCTCCAGGCCGGCAGGCAGGCCCCAATTGCCTGGACCTTATCGGCTCTGATTGCTGGCCAGGCCTTGGGACCCCACCCATGCACGAATTGGTGCACCAGGCCTCTAGTTGTCTTATAAAACAATAATGGTTTCAAAGTCGTTTTAAATTGTTAAAAATCTGTCTAACCACTGTTGAACAGTAGTAAAAGCAATTAGGACACATGCACTGTAGTTCAGCTAAATACTTGGATAGGACTATCTTTTATGATGGTCATATTAACAAGATAAAAAGAGCTTGTTAATTAAATTGGTTTACTTAGAATATACAAATTTCTTCAAAAAGCAGCACTTTGGTTACTGAATTTTCTTTCATTGTTTGAGTAATAACAATGCCTTGGCAAAACTTCATCACTTTAAAAAAATTACATGAGATTCTACTATTTCTTAAGAAAAACTGTCCATTGCCTCAATCTGATAGACAAGCAGTTCAGCGAAGTCCCAACTAAAAATGATAAATGATACAAACTATAAATTCCGTAAAACAAGTATGATAATTTTAAACTAAAGGAAATGTACCTTGCAACAAACCAGAAGTTTCTGTGACTGTTTGTGGTATATTATGGATCCTGGAATAACAGTCTGTCCTGTTAATTTTGGATCTAAAAAATGGAGGGGGTGGGGACATGAGAGAGCGAGAATAATTACACTTCATTGTGCTTCTTAAAGATTAAATCATCTTGGGAGGCGGCACTAATCTAGAGAGGACTCATTTGCTGATGACCTGACTCTGTAACCCAAACTTACAATGGAGCCACAGTACTTTGTGTGTACCTTGAACCCAAACGCAAGCTTTCCATACACATAAGCTATGAGTCCTTTACCCAGTCTCTCAAAGGTCAACCTAAAAATGCTGAATCCAGAAGCTTTGACCATTTGGGGGAAATAACTAGCTACCAGTGGAGAAATATACAGGAGCTTAGCTGGCCCCTTCATCCATGAACCAAACACATACCAATTCCTAGATTTCTGGGGAACCCTGACTCTGAACTACACCAGCACCCGCTGTGGCTCACACTCCTTCAGTCCACCACATTGGGAGGGTACTAATGGGCCTCAGAACAGGCCTGTATTGTGAAATGGCATACCTTGGCCTAAGATCTCCCTGAGCTGCTGAGACATTTTCATTATGATATTCACCAGAATGAAATGCACCAAGTCATTTTGCACCCCCTGAAAGCTTAGTGTAGGAAATCACAGAGCTTAAAAAGGGGTAGTACCACTGCTCTTGGGACCCCACAGCTTCCTATGATGATTACATGAGAAAATACATGTGAATGGACACTAAGTGAATGTAAAATATTATCATTATTGAACCCAAACAAACTAAAAGAATTCCTACTTTTTGTAAATGTGACCTATGGTAAAACAGACACATTTTCAAATAGACTATAGTGAAAACATTTCTATGTCAGCTATTCAAAAGTTAATACCAGTGAGGACTGAATGATTAACTTCTACCAAATCCAGAAGTTTAATGGTGTTATCCATCCAGAGTGTCTGTAACGGAATCTGCAAATATAATTAAAGAAGGGATGATTAAAGAAATGCCTCAGCCCCCAAACCTTTTAACTAACATTCTGTGCCAATCAGGTCTGACTTGTCTCCCAATTACAGAGGAATTGGGAACTCAGTTTCTAAATCTTACACAACAGAACATAAATCAGTCTCCAGAATTTATAAGACCTTAACATTAAACACTATTTTAAAATCAATGTTTATATCTTTATTATTTCTAATTAAAAATATACATGATAAAA
>NW_006295825.1:1983377-1987538 GCF_000327345.1 Myotis davidii | reverse complement strand
CAATTATATTAAAAATTTAGAAAATAAAACTATTCTGTACTCCCATCCCCAGAGGTAACCACTGTTAACAGTTTGGTGGATGTAATATCCTTTTTTTCCCTACCAATATTATTATTAAAAACCTAGAACATACAGTTTTATAAGGAACTTTTTTTACTTAACCATAAATCATGGACTTTTCATTAGTACACACTTATCTATTTCACTCTTTTTATCTGCTATATAGTATGTCATTTTATGAATGTACCATAATTTATGAAACCAGTATCTTTAAGATCAATATTCATTATTTTTAATTTTTTGCTATTATAAAATTGAAAAATGTGGTAATAGCCTGCTAGATACATGTTTGAGGACTTTTATATATTTGAGGAATTTTATACATATATATTTGAAGATAGTTATTGTGTTTTTTTAATTTTTGTTAATAGCTTCTTTTTAAAAATATGTTTTTATTGATTTCAGAGAATAGAAGGGAGAGGGAGAAATAGAAACATCGATGAGAAAGAAACATTGGCTGCCTCCTACAGGGATTGAGCTCGCAAACTGGGCATGTGCCCTGACCAGGAATCAAACCTGGGATCTCCTGGTGCATGGGATGATACCCAACCAACTGAGCCACACCAGCTAAGCTAGTTATTGTTTTTTTAATGGGCTACCTGGATTAAAAAGCATCAACATTTCACTCTAAAACGCTGACAGAAAAAAATGACAATATATTGTTTATTAGTGATGCCGAGGAGCATTCCATATATTTACTTGCACATTTTATTTTTTATGAAAACTACCAATTTATGCTCTTTGCCCATTTTTTAATAAAACTGAGTTGTTCACCTTTGCCTATTAATTTGTGAAAGCCTTTTATATTTTTAAGAAATTAGCCCTTTAATTCTTGAGTGTGTTATGAATCTTTTCCCAATTAGTTGACTTTTTACACTATTTTTTTCATGCATACGTTTTTTATATTTATGGAGTAATATTATCAATCTTTTCTCTCATAACTTCAGTGGTTCACGTCATGCTTAAGGAGGCTCTCCCTATAGTTCAAGATTATTAAATCTTATACAATTATTTAATTGTGTTTTTTTCCGTCTTTGGTGGGATTTGTAAAAAAAATTAAATCCCTGATCCATCTAAATGTTATTTTGATTTTAAAAGATAGCTCTCTAATGCTAACCAGTTGTCTCAGTGCTATTTACTAGATAATCCATCTCACCCTTTCCTGCAATGTGAAATGCCACCTTTATTACATAATATATATCTGAAAACCTAGAACTTGATTTAAAGATGTTAATAAAATTAACACATAGCAGAAAATAAGTCCTCTCGATTTTCTGAATTAAAAATGAGTTTATTTTCAGACTGTGTAGCTTGATCTCATTTCACAGGTGAAGAAAGGGAGGCCCAGGAAAATGCGGCTATTTCCCCAAGGTCGGACACAGCTAGTTCCCCAAGGTCGGACACAGCTATTTCCCCAAGGTCGGACACAGCTAGCTAGTAGCAAAGCCGAGGATCAGAATCCATGTTTTTTCATCCTCAGCTCAGTGCTCTTTTTATGAGATCCCTTAAAGAAGACATTTAATTTTTAGAAGAGTTAAGTGGTTGCAAAGATTTGAACATTAAATTTAAAATATTAAATTTGAAGAAAAGTTCATAGTGTTCATATTCTTAGATATGACACGTTTTGGTACAGTATTCTCTTTTATAACGTGCTGACACATTTTGCTTCACTCATATTGCTTCCAATAGTTTTTTCATGTGTGTAACCTTTTCTTTCAAAGAACTCAAAATACTTTAGAAACATGCTTACTGACTAAAAAGAGGTTTATATATACTGAGAGCTATGAATATGTTAGGAATATAATAAAAATATACAGCTTTTTAAAAATTGATTTGAGAGAAACATCAATATGTTGTTCCACTTCCTTATTTATTTATTGGTGGCTTCTTGTACGTGCCCTGACCGATCAAACCCACAACCTTGGTGTATTGGGACCATAATAAAACCAAATGAGCTACCCAGCCAGGGCCCCAAAATAATTTTGATTCTTGAGGAGGTAAAGCTTATCTTCATCTATCGTCAGAGCATTGCAGAAAGGAACGGGATGGTAAAAATATAGTCATTTCGGTGTCCACCATCATTACTGTTAAAATTATATGTTTGCATAGATGTAAATTCACAGTTTATCTCCTTTGATCTTGACAGTTGTGAACGGGGTAATTAACCCCTCTTTAGTGGTAAAAAAGCAGAAGCTCAGAGAAGATAAGGGTTTTGCTCTTCATAGTAAATGGAAGCTCTGGGAATTAAATCTCACCTTCTGGCTCTTTCTAGTATAGCACCAGCTTTTCTTAGTGGCGAGGAAAGGTGAACTGCAGAAATAAGGAGCCTATGTAGTAATATATCTCCGTGTTTAACTTTTTGAGGAACTGTCAAATTGTTTTTCACAGCAGCTGCACCATTTTACATTCCCTCCACCAATGTATGAAGGTTCCAGATTTCTCCACATCTGTGTCAAAACCTTTACTGTCTGTTTTTTTAATTACCGTATTTGCCGGCGTATAAGACGATTTTTTGGCCCTGAAAAATATGCCTCCAAGTGGGGGGTCATCTTATACGCCAGGTACACTTCAGATAGACTGCCCATAGTGCTTGCCCTGTGCCATAGTGGCCTCCCGATGCCCACCCACTTCATTCCACATACCGTTCAGGCATCAGCAGCGCTGCTGGGTGTATGCTCGGCTGTTATGCGATTTTGCTGTTATGCGATTTTACCACACTCGCAAAATCGCAAACCGCCAACCATACACCCAGTAAGAGGAGTTTGAAGGCTTTTAAGGTGAAACTGTCACGCCAGCAAACTTGCTAGGGACTTGCCCGGCACTTGCTCTCTCCCTCTATTTGTTATCTTTCTTCTATCATTGACAGTCCCTCTAGGTTGTGGGCTGCTTGCCTGTGTTCCTGAGAAGCATCTACGGTACCAGTCTATAGAGTGTGTTTTCTTTAGTGAATTACCGGTATGTTTACCGGTAATAAACTTGCACTGTTTTATGTATATGTTTGATTACATACAGCCTTGTGACAGTTTTCCTGCATGTCATAAGCATTTGAATATAAATTAAAATGTTAAAATCAAATCTGATATTGTTTTACCTTTTATTTGGTGTGTGGAAGGTGTGCGGAAGAGGGGTAGTCTTATACGGCGAGTATATAACAAACTCTGTATTTTGAGTGGAAATGTTAGGGGGTCGTCTTATACGCCCAGTCGCCGGCAAATACGGTATATTACGCATTAAATGTTAGGGGGTCGTCTTAATACGCCCAGTCGTCTTATACGCCGGCAAATACGGTATAGTGATCCTAGTAGGTGTGAAGTGGTATTTCAGTGTAGTTTTGATTTGCATTTTCCTAATGACTAAAGAAGTTGATCATGTTTTCATGGGTTTATTGGTAATTTATATGTCTTCTTGTGAGACATGTCAGATCCATTGTGCATTTCCTAATCAGGTTGTCTTTTTGCTGTAGCGTTTTAAGAGTTCTTTATATAATCTGGATACTAGATCTTTATTAGATATGTTTTACAAATATTTTCTTCTGTTCTATAGGTTGCCTTTTCTTTTCTTTCTTTTTTATTAGTTAAGGTATTACAAATGTGTATAGGTTGCCTTTTCATTTTCTGGGAATGTTTTTTGAAGCCCAACTGTTTCTTTTAATCCTCACCGGAGGATATGCTTTTATATTGTTTTTTTTGGGAGAGAAACATTGACCAGTTGCCTCCTGTATGCGCCTAGACCAGGGATAGAATCCACAACGTAGGTATGTGCCCTGACTGAGGATCAAACCTGCAACCTTTTGGTGTACAGGACAACACTCCAACCAACTGAGCCACCTGGCCAGGATGAAGCCCAACAGTTTTTAATTTTCAAGTCCAATTTCTCTATTTTTAGTTTGGTTGCTTATCCTTTAGGCAAGATATCTATGAACCATTGTCTAATTCAAAGTCATTAAAATTTACCCTTGTTTTCTTCCAAGAATTTTATAGTTTTAGCTACCACATTTAGGTCTCTAATCCATTTTGAGTTCATTTTTTATATATAGTGTGAGGTAGGACTCCAAATTCATTTTTTTGATTGTGAATATCCACTTGTCCAAACTCCATGTGG
>NW_006295825.1:1973086-1983325 GCF_000327345.1 Myotis davidii | reverse complement strand
TCCCTATCAAACTGTCTTGGTACCCTTACAAAAAACTAACTGAACACAAATGTATGGGTTTATTTTCGCCTCTCAATTCTATCCCACTGAGCTGTATATCTATGTTTGTCAGTACCACACTTGATTACTGTAGCTTTGCAGCAAGTTTTTAAATCACGCAGTGTGAGTCCAACTTTGTTCTTTTTTTCAAGAATTTTTGGCTATTCTGGTCCTCCTGGGATTTGGTATGAATTTTAGAATCAGCTTGTCAATTTCTGCAAAGAAGTTAACTGGGATTTGTATAGTAATTGTGTTGAATCTGTAGGTCAATGTGGAGAATGGTACCATTTTAACAAAATTGTCTTCCAGTCCATGAACAGAGGTCTTTCTGTTTATTAGGTCTTCTTTACTGTTTACCAGCTCTAACATTTTGAGGGGGGGGGGATTCTTTGTTTTTCTCTATCTAAGATCATGCCATTTGCAAATAGAGGTAGTTTTACTTCTTCCTTTCCAATCTGGCCCCTTGTATCTTTTCCTGCCTAACTGCGCTATTACCTCCACTACTGAACAGCAGTGGTGATAGTTCTCTTGCTCCTGATCTTAGGCGGGCAAAGCTTTCAGTTTTTCACTATTAAATATGTTAACTGAGGGTTTTTTTGGTAGATGTTCTTTATCAGGTTGGGAAAGTTCCCTTCTATTCTTAGTTTATTGAGCATTTTTAAAAAATCAGTAAGGACATTGGCCTGGCCAGGACGGCTTAGTGGTTGAGCATCGACCTATGAACCAGGAGGTCATGGTTTGATTCCCAGTCAGGGCACATGCTGAGGTTGCAGGCTTGATCCCCAGTAGGGGTGTGCAGGAGGCAGCCAATCAATAATTCTCACAATTGATGTTTCTATTTCTCTTTCTCTCCCTCTCTGAAATCAATATATATATATATAAAGAAAAAGACATTGGATTTTGTCAAATGTTTTTCCTGCATCTATTGAGACAATTCTGTGGCTCTTGTCCATTATTCTATTAGTATGGTGTATTGCTTTGATTGATTTTTGTATGTTGAATCAATCTTGCATTCCTTGGATAAATCTCACTTCGTCATAGTGTATAATCCTTTTCCATATGTTGTTTGATTCAGTATGTTAATTATGTTGAGGGGTTTTGCCTCTATATTCATAAGGGATATTGATTTTTAGTTTACTTTTCTTGTAATGTCTTTATCTGGTTTTGCCTCTGCTTGGAATGCTCTTACTGATCTCGGCATGGCTGGCTCCTTACTGTTTTTCAGATCTCAGCTTAAATGTTAGTTCAGAGGTCTTCCCCATCTAGCCAATCTAAAATAACCTCCAGTTAGTTTATCCTTTTAAAATTTTCATCAAAGAACTTATCACACTATCTGATATTTTCATTTAGTTGCTTATTTGTTGTCTTCCCACATAATTTTATCTATAGTACCTGGGATAATGCCTGACATAATATGGGTGTTAAATATTGTTTAATGAATGAATAAGTAATAGCAGATATCATTTAATGAGTACCTCCTCTGTGCCATATACTGTAATCTGGTCATAATAGATGCTTTATATATATTATATCAGCCCCAATTTTCTGAAGAACAAACTAAAGATCAGAGGTTACTTAATGTTACTGACCTAAAGTGGTTAAAATGGTAAATTTTATGTTATGTATATTTCACCACAATAAAAAATGAATTTCAGAACTTCTAAGGTTTAGTTTATGAGACTCATTCCTAAATAAAAATATTTTGAAAGTGAAGTACACACAAAATTAAGTAAAACTGTTTTCTGACTTCCAACTTACTATACTTCCAATGGCACGATGAAGTCTGAATATTTCCTCTGAAGTTTGTTCCTCCCATTTTATACAGCTGGTACGAGCAGAAATCTTAGGGGCTACAAGATAAAGCCAATGGCAAAAACGAATAGCAAGTTCAGTGTCCATGAACTGATAACTACTGATACTGAATAATAGATACAAGATTAATTCGTTACATTATTTTCTCAATTTTTGTATATGTTTGAAATTTTCCATAATACAAAATAAAAATAAATAAATTATGCAGGTACTAGAAGAAAACATGGGTGAATTTCTTTATAACCTAAGTATAGAAAAAAAATCCTCTAATTCAAAATTCAAACGCAATTAAAGAAAAGGATCATAAATGTGACGACATAAAAATAAACTTTTGCAAGACAAAAAGAAATGCTATAAGTCACGCATTGAGGGGCATGAAGGAGGCAGCCAGTCAATGATTCTCTCTCATCGTTGATATTTCTACCTCTCTCCCTCTTTTCCTCTCTGAAATCAATAAGAAAATATATTTTTTAAAAAAGTCAGTAACATGGAAGGGAAGAAATAGTGGAGGAATTAATTATTATAGATTAAAGAGAATAAAGGGACATAACAACTAATTACAATTGGATCTCAATTTGAAAAATATACAGCATAAAATGTTTTTAGACAATTAGGAAAATTTAAATATGGATTGGATATTAGATGCTATTGTGAAACTGTTCATTTTTCACGATCATGCTAACGTGTTTAGGGATGAAAGGTCATGATGCATACTTCCAAATGGTTAAGCAGAAATTAAAATACATATACTAAACAAACACACATTTAGAGAAAACAAAGGAAAATATGGCCAAACACTAATAATTGTTGACTCTGGGTTACATAAATAGTCAATCTTTCAACTTATCTCTGTGTTTGATACTTTTCAACGTAAAGAGTAGAGAAAACATTTCTATTCTTTCATGAAACTGCATGTTAACAGGGAGAGGGAGACCTTACCAACCATTCTTTTTTTAAGTATATTTTATTGATTTTACAGAAGAGGAAGAAAGAGGGATAGAGAGTTAGAAACATCAATGAGAGAGAAACCGATCAGCAGCCTCCTGCACGCCCCTTACTGGGGATGTGCCTGCAACCAAGGTACATGCCCTTGAACGGAATCAAACCCAGGACCCTTCAGTCCGCAGGCTGACGCTCTATCCACTGAGCCAAACCAGTTAGGGCAACCGACCATTCTTTAGAAAAGGACATAAAGGGCGAGGGCTACGCCCTCCATATCAATCAATGTTTCCATTTCTCTCCCTTCCTTTCTCTAAAATTAATAAAAACATTTATTTTTAAAAATCAACCAATGAATGCGTAAAGAAGTGGAACAACAAATCCATGTTTCTCTCTCTGTCTCTCTCTCCCTCCTTGCCTCTCTCTAAAAATCAATAAAGAAAAAGAAAAAAGACAAAGGAAATCTATGGGAGGGATAAGAGTCTCTGAAGCTTTCACTTACCATGTGTCACCCCCTCAGTTGGCTGCTGCCTTCCATTCTTCAAACTTTCAGGCAAATTTTTCAAAACTGAAATAAGCTAAAAAAGGAGAGCAATATATTCAAGATGAAAAGAACAAAAGCAGAAATATATTACAACTCAGTATCATGAAATTACTATCTATAGCTTTAAACGCTGTGTGGCAGGTAAGGTAGTAAACTGGCCCAAGCGGTGAGCACACGTGTCTACTCGGTGGGGATTCAGCAGAGATGCTGCTCTCTGTAGAGTGCAGGTCACTGATGTGCTTCCAGTGAATGCTGAGCTTTGATGGATGTGCAAGCTTTCAGGATCAGGGCAGACTATGCTCGGTTATCCACACTCTCACCCTGCAGGGAGGAAGGCAGTGGAGCCTCTCAGAGTGTACTCTGGGATCACATAGTTCTGGATTCAAATCCCAATTCCACTACCTACGAGCTGTGTCATTGTGGAAAAGTTATTTTACTTGTCTGTGACTTCAGTGGCATCATCTGTAAAACAGTCACCAGCAAGAGCTACCTCAAAGTTTGTTGGAAAAGTAAAAAAAATAAGTCTATAAAGTATCCTGGCACACAAGTCAGTGCTCAATAAATGACAACCACTATTATAGTAGCATTTTCAAGGTGAGTGCCTGGAATAGGACACCATCTATATAGTTGGGGGAAAAGTTTCCTTCTATAGAAAATTAACTAGTTCATATGAAAATCATTAATTTGGTTATTAAGCATTTACTCAGACCCTACTGTATACAGATTCAATGAGCTATACAAAGCCATGGAGTTCATGTATAGCTGGGGGTCAGCAGAATTCCAGTGCATATGGATGCAAATGACTGGAACACAGGCACAGAAGTGCTTGGAGGGAAGCCACGAGTCACTCAGGAAATTCGGATGAGACTGAGGAGAGTGAAACTGGGAAGGATAGTTTAAAGCAGAGGTTCTCAATCTGTGGGTCGCCAACCTGTGGGTCGCGACCCCTTTGGGGGTCGAACAACCATCGGAAAACACATATATAATTAAATATTGTTTTTGTGATTAATCACTATGCTTTAATTATGTTCAATTTGTAACAATGAAAATACATCCTGCATATCAGATATTTACATTATGATTCATAACAGTAGCAAAATTACAGTTATGAAGTAGCAACGAAAATAATTTTATGGTTGGGGGTCACCACAACATGAAGAACTGTATGAAAGGGTCGCGGCATTAGGAAGGTTGAGAACCACTGGTTTATGCCTTGCTGTGAAATTATGGCCCACATAAGATCAACATGTTTCATTTGAAAACCTTTATTAAATACCCAAACTGTGTAAATTCTCAGACACACATGAGACCATAAATGCCATGTTAATTTTTAGGAAGTCAGGGATAGAAATCACTCTTAAAGAATTAAAACCATATATCATAAAATTGTTCTTCTTATCATAACCACTTAGGAAATCTACTAAATGAATAAAAGCAGTGGGATATCGAGAACTGTACCATGTTGGCACCCAGTCTTGACAGCACTACTTCCAATTCCTTTGCAGTGCTCTTGGGGGGCACAGGAATGGTTTCCTGTTTGAGAATTGGACCTACATCAAATCTACAAAAAAAAAAAATAGTAATGTGATTACTGACAGTTTCTTTCAATCAAAATGTCTGTCTACATGAGCGTTTACACACTACCAGGATAGTTTAACCTTGGCCACAAATTTGACTGTTAGCCATTAGCAAAGATAAATGTCAGTTTGAAAGAAAGGTGAGTAAAATCTGGCCTATACTTAGATTTTAAATTTATTTTTCTTAATGGGTAAAAGTATAAAGTTGCATATCAGGGGTTTGATTGCAATTATAGATAAATCTATCATTAGTAATAAATACTATGAAAAAAAATCTCTATTTGTATAATGAAATCATAGAGCAAAGAATTTCTTTTCCAAGGAAGTACAATAAAAACATTCCTAATTATTTCTTTCTATATTTCCTTTCTCAAAGGACAAGAGTTTTGCCTAGATTATAATCACTGTTGATTATAAGTAGGTGCAAGTACATTTGCATTCCCACAAGTCTTATATTTTACATCAAGCTCTGAAATACTGGCCATTAGTTTTTATTGGAAATATGCTTTACTTTGAATATTTAACTTTGTAGACCTGTTAATTCTATTTTTAACCTATAAGTTTTAGTAAAATGTTTATTACGAAAAATCACAAACATTCACAAAAACAGTGAATAGTCTAATGAATCACCATATATACATTACCCAGATTTTAGAATTATCAAAGTTTTGACACTCCCCCCACCCTTTTTCTGAATTAAAGCAAATCCCAGATACTGAGTTGTTCCTCTGAACTTGTGAATTATTAGTTTCTATGAGAACATAAGGTGACAACTGGCAGAGTCTTAATACATTCCTGAAGCAGTTGTAAGTAATTATTTCTTGGACTGCAGGTATAATAAAAAAATTAAATGTTAAAGAAAATTATTGGTATACAATATATTCTTTTTTTTTTTTTTTTTTTTTCATTAAAATTAAATCTACCTGCACCACTACCATCTATTATCATTGGCACCCGGGACCTTTACGTCCGCAGGCCGACGCTCTATCCACTGAGCCAAACCGGCTTCGGCTACAATATATTCTTATGTCAAGTTCCAAAACATTTTTGACCATAGTTTTACTATAGAAACCAGGGCCAGTAGAACCAAGATTCATAGCAACTACTATACAGAAATCCATTTCTCATTTACATAACATCTTTTATAAAAATCCAGTTGCTAATAATATAATTTATTTCAATTAACAAGTTAAAAATGTCACAAGGGCATAAATACCAAAACACACATGGCTTATGTTAGAAACCAGGAAAAAACAGAAAAAGTATAAAAGCAAAGGAAGGACTCTGGAGTTGGAGAAATTAGAGCACCATCCATTCATCCATACCCAGCCCCTCCAATGAACTGATATCAACATTCAAAATCACCAAGAAAACCTCAAGAAAATAAAATAAGCTCTTACCTTTTAGGCCTGATTTGCATAATTGTTACTCCAGCAATTGTGTCTCCGTGAAGCACAGTATGGATTATAGGGGCTGGACCACGCCACCTTGGGAGGCAACTGGGGTGGACATTCAATATGCCACTGAGTTAGAAAAGGCAGAAATTAGTATGCAAGGGGGTTGTGCCATTTAGTTACTGCTATCTAAACTAATATGCTACCTTTTATCATTAAACTTTCCCCAAATTTTTGAAAAACTAACAGTTAAATCTAGTCTTGTACTACCAGAACAGGGAGCCAGAGCTAAATTCACTCTACCATAAGAGACCAATGAAACTCAATTAAAAACAGAGCAAGAATAACTATTGACTGTTACAAAGATGTTGCAAAACAGCTCATGATGTCTGGGTGTTTTTAAACAACAACAACAAAAAATGCACTTTTTTTTTTTTTTGCTTTACTATATGAGAACCATTCAAACCCTGTCATGCATCTCAGTTTAGTTACATAATTACCCTCACTTCTCTCGGTTTGCATATAGATGCCTAAAACAAACTTCTTTTAGTACCATCACCTTCACTATTTATCCCAATACTCCTATCACCCATTAATGATCAATTTAAACAATTTGCTGATCTGTCATTAGTTTAATGTCTCTCATGAGTATGCACTTGAGAATGTGTGAATATGGGTCTTATATTCTAAGTTTCACAGTTCAGCTCAGTCTTACTCCTTCAACGAATATTAACTGAGCATAATGCATGTGCTGGCAATGTGCTAAGTGCTGCGGATACAAGCAACAGTGAGCCAACCTGTCCTCAGGGAGCTTATGTGACCATGTGAGTGGAAGATAAGAATAAAAAACAGATTATGTAAAAAGTTTGTCAGTGGTGCTAAGGGCTATGGAGAAAAATAAAGCAGAGAAGGGGATAAGACTATTGGGTGGGAGATTACAATTTAAATAGTGGTTCAAGAAGGCTTTACCAGTAAGAAGACACTGGGAAGAAACATGAGAAGGTAGAGGAATAGCCATGCAGATATTCAGAAGAAAAGCTTTCCAGGCAGAGGGAACACTAGGCACAGTACAAAGGTTTTGAGGAAGGTAAATGCTGGCAAGTTCAGGGCACAGCAGGGAGGCTAGCGTGGCTGGAGTGGGGTAAACCTGAGGAATAGCACTAGGAAATGAGCCCAGAGCCAGCAGACCAAACCAAGTAAGCCGGTCCTCACAGGTCTTTAGCTTTTGAGTGAGATGGAAAACTACCAGAGAACTTGGAGCAGTGACTGGTCTGACTTATGCTTTAAAAGGATCATTTTGGCTGCTGGGTTGGTAAGAAAGTGAGAGGGCCAACGACAAAAGTAGAGGCCAGTTAGGAAGTACCTGCAGTACAACAGGTGCGTGGCCAGAGTGGACATGATGACAAAGACTCCAGACAGATGTCAAAGGCGGAGCCAGTAGTATTTCCAGATGGATTACATGTGTGGTGTGAGATAAGGAATTAAGAATGACTCAAAGGTTTGGGAGCTAGGCAACCAGAAGGCTGGAGGTCCCATCTGCTGGGGTGAAGATTTTGGGGAGGAGCAGATTTTGGGCAAAAGTTCAGGAATATAGTTCTGGACCTTTCAAATGTTGGATGTGTACTAGACATCCAAACAGGGCTGTGGAGGAGGCAGTGGGCATTAGGGACCTGGAATTCTGGGACAGATCTGAATTGGCGGGACACATTTGGGAGTTGTCAGCATATTATGAAATTTTAAAAAGTTTTTATTGATTTTAGAGAGAGGAAGGGGGAGATAGAAACATGGATGAGAAACATCAACATTTTTGTGGCCTCTTGCACGCCCCCTGCTGGGGATGGAGCCCGCAGCCCTGACCGGAAATACCCTGCTGACCTCCTGGTGCATGAGTTGCCGCCAACCACCTACCCACAGTGGCTGGGCAGCATATATATAAAATTTAAATGAGGGTGCGTGAAAGAGCATCATTCATTTTAACAATTCATACCATTAATAAAATGTTTTATTTTAAGAGAAAATACTAAAGAAAGAGCAATTAGAGTTCAAATTATTGCATTTTGTAAGTACCCGGTCCATGCATAAAGACCAAGGTCTCTCTACTATATTTCCTTATAAATAAAACTTACTAGGGAAATTTAAGAATAAGAGCCTCACTCAAAAGTCGGCCAAATGAAGCGACCACTCCAACATCATATTCTCCAGATCCCACATCTGGCCACTCATACACGGGCAGCTGCGACTGGACGGCATACTGCTTCACTGGCAGGCCTTTTGGTGATGGGGAAGGCACGGTGACCACCTCCAATTTTTCGATTAACTCTTCTTCTTTGTTGTCCCTTAATTGTAAAGATTGGAAGAAAATATGACAGTATTAAGACAATGAAAGTATTAAACTATTTCACACACCTCTACAGTATTTTTATGATTACATTCATAAGCAACTGAGAGACCGAGTTTTCACTTTTTAATGAATTTTAATTATTTTAAGTTTGGAGAGCTACATGTGGCTACTGACTACTGTTTGGACAGCATGGCTCTAGAGATATACAGAAACATATATAGTACAGACATTTTAAACAACTGGGACAGTACATATGCTGCTCCATATTTTGTTTCTCCCTCTTAACACTATCTATGCTATTATGGGAGTCTTTTGGAAAAGATGGGTTAATTATGCATTTGCTAATTTATGCAATGAACATTTCTAGAATAAGAAACTAAAAGCAGTGACTGTCTCTGAAGGGAGGAACTGGGGGATAAACACTTGGGGGGGGCAGGAATGTATTTCTTGGGCATCATTCCATGACAGTACATATAGCACTACCTCATTTTTTTTATCTGCTGCATAGTACTCCAGTGCCCAGAGGAACTGTTCATTGGTTTATTTAGCAGGTATTGCATCACATGTTGAGGAGTTCTGAGGAGTATACAGAGGGCCCCAAAAGAGCAGGAGTAATGGAGCCACCAAGTGAGGACCAGCAGAAGGGTCAGGATATTGCAGTAAGAGATGTGGGAGACAGTACGGGGAAAACAGCACGTGGAGAGTACATTATGTGGGGTATGCAAAGGGAGCAGGTGTGAAGAGAGAAATATGATACACGGGGATTGAGGGAGTCAATATGAGGGGCTGCTGTGAAGTGCATGTGGGGAAGGCCTGACGGAGATGACAGAAATGAGCGGGGAGCAGGACACATCAGGAAAAAACGGAGCAGGGAAATCTAAAATGGAGCCGTATACATGGGTATAGCCCCCACATATCATGAACTGTCGGGACAGGCTGGATCACAATTATTTTTTTTCTTCTAGTAAACAGTATTTGTTAACTTTTAAAAATACTAAATATATACCTAAGCGTTCTGCTTTATATATTTACTCACCTGGACCTGCTTTTTGGACTATGTCCTCATTCAGCCCCAGATAACTAGGCCCAGTTGTATACAAGAAGGGGGTGGGGAGCAAAGGAGTAAGACGGGGGTGTGCAGGGGATGCCTGCGCCCGTGAAGACGCCCAAGGGACTTGAGGTACAAATTAGAGGAATCCGAGGAGGTGGAAAGGGGAGGACTTGAAGTCACAGCATATTAGTCCCTGTGAGCTCAGATGAGGACCTTAGGCAATCAGTGGTTCTCAACCTTCCTAATGCCGCGACCCTTTAATACAGTTCCTCATGTTGTGACCCAACCATAAAATTATTTTCGTTGCTACTTCATAACTGTAATTTTGCTACTGCTATGAATCGTAATGTAAATATCTGATATGCAGGATGTATTTTCATTGTTCGCGACCCACAGGTTGAGAACCGCTGGCTGAGCTCCGGTTTCTCCGCGCGCAACCAGGCAGGGCGGTGGTCGGGCTGGAGGGAAGTGATGCCGCAAAGGGGGTAGCGCTCGGAGCACGAACGGACCGGGCCTGGAGTGCGGGGTGCAGACCCGACAGT
>NW_006295825.1:1962001-1972943 GCF_000327345.1 Myotis davidii | reverse complement strand
AGCGCGAGCGAGCGGGGCTCGAGGGGCGGGGCCGGAGGAAACCGAGGGGCGGGGCCTGCTGGTCGGAGGCGAGGCCGTTCGTGTTGGAGGTATTTGCCGGTTCAAGAGTCCCCGTGATTTTTTTATTGCATGTATTTGCACGATTTATCTAATCTCCCCCAAGAACTCTTTCTGGAACAAGTCATGTGTTTTCACACAATGAAATCTCATTTATTGCCGTCATTTTCTCAGCCATGATAACTAATATTTACTGCGTATTTAATATGCCACGCTCTGGCTACGCATTTTGATTAGTTCCGCTAACCCTCATATCATTCATACCAGGTAAATATGATTGCAACCATTATAACTGAAGAGCATGTGAGGCTCAGTGAAGTTAGGTCCTCCCTCACAGCTGGTCCCTGTAGCTCCAAAGCGTGGTCCTAACCTTTGGCATTCACAGCAATCCTCTGTGCTCTGAGCTCAGTCAGAGGCCCTATCTTGCACCTGAGGGAAATGAGGCTCAATCACTCGCTCTGGCATTCACTCTGCCCTGTCGGTTCCCTCCCACACAGAGGGATACCATAAAGGAGATTTAGGGAAACTGGTATCCTGGTATACCTGCTGGTGGTGGGGAGTGCTCGTAGAAGACCTCTAAGGACCTCTAGTGATTAGATTTTTCGTTCCCCAGGCCCAGGCAGTGGCTTTTGCCTTGAATGTGCTCACACATCCTGGCTATAGAGAGGAGACCAGACTCCTTTCTAGCCACTCTCACCAACTTTCCCCATCACATAGAATCACACCCAGCGACCCTGGACCAGTCCGTTTTCCTAAATTATGAGCTCTGAACATCCCGGCTCCCATGTCTTTGTTCACGTTGTCCTTCCTAGATGCCCTCCCCACCTTCCCGCTTTCTAAATGCTGTCACACATTCTTCAATGCCAAGTTTAGACATCCTCCCCTGAGCTCTTGCCTGTATGGAGTGGATGTCGTTCTGCATGCGTCCTCTTAATGCTCCGTGGGGACCTCTGCTTCTCACACAGTTTGGAGTTATCGAGGGAAGTTGCTAATGTGTGCGCAGACATTGATACATTCACCTGTGTGTTGAATAAAAAAAGAGAGAGGCAAGAGGGAGGGAGAGACTGTATTTCCAGTGATTCCGCTCATCTGATCATATATGAGCAGAGTGAGATGGGACCCCAAACCTTCTATTCTTTCAATGGAGTTCTCTTTCAGTATCCTCTCTTAGAGTAAGTGGAATGTGATTCTAATATTTAAAAAATGGTCTTATCCCATACAACATGACCTATAAACACAACTAAAATAGTCATTTGGGTTTTCATCTTAGAACCGAGCTGCTGTCTGAAGTGTAACTATCTATATTTATGTGAATGTCCCTTCTCTCCTTGAGTTAGAGGGCCTGCATTATGCTACCTTTAATTTTCAGCGCCCTAGTTCTACACAGCTGTCCCCAAGAGCAGCCTCGAGCTGTTCACAGCGCCTTCTGCCAACCACACAGCGACTGATAGAAACCAGAAGGCTGAGAGGAGGAAAGGATTTTGTAGGATGATCATAGTTCATTTGTCATCAGACACACTTGGATCTACCACTTATCAGCCACGTGACCTGGGATAATAAATACACTGAGCCTCAGTTTCCCGAATTGTAAAATGGGGATGGTACTACTATTGTACCATAGCCACTCCCTGCCTGTGGTTGCAGTAGAATTCCGCTAGGAGGCGCTGCTCACCAGCCTTTCCAGTCATTGACAGTGGGGACGTCACAAGGCGGCAGCGCTTCTGATAGGGATTAGGCACTCTGTGTTTCCGTAGGAAATATCAATCCCAAATATGTCGTCTTTCTGTAAAGCCGGGTTGGGCTGCAAGACCACCCGCTGAGGACAGGCCGGCCACGCTGGCCATCCCACAGCTCTTACAGATGGTGACTGCTAAGGAGGCTGTTCTGTGCAACAGACTCCCCCCACCGGGAGACTGGAATGTCTTTGGTCCCAGGGGAGAGCTAAAGAGGCAGCCCGGGTGTCCTTGAAAGGAGAGAGACCGGAGAGGTCACATGACATCTGAAGGAAGCCAGATGTGAGACCCAGGACTCAGGAGCAGGTTAGGGGTACGGAAGCAGCCCTTTGCTGCTGGCAGTCGACCCAGTAAACCAAGGGGAATATAAATATCGCCCACATCCAGTCCAGAAGCAGCACATATTTCTTCTGTACAGACTATGCACCTGTTAAACAAAAAAAAAATTATCACGGCCGAAAGCTTTTTAAAAAGAATGAGTTTATTAAACCAAATGCAGGCAAGAAAAATACCAAGACCGGGGACAGGAAGTCTAAATCACCAGCAGCAGGGCTCTTAATACATCAAGTAGGGGAAGAAAGACGTAAGTTGTTTTGAAAGAATTTACATTGGCCCTGACTGGTTTGGCTCTGTGGATAGAGCATCAGCCTGTGGACTGAAGGGTCCCAGGTTCAATTCCGGTCAAGGGCATGTACCTTGGTTGCAGGCACATCCCCAGTGAGGGGTGTGCAGGAGGCAGCTGATCGATGTTTCTCTCTCGTCGATGTTTCTAACTCTCTATCCCTCTCCCTTCCTCTCTGTAAAAAATCAATAAAATATATTTTAAAAAAAGAATTTATATTGGCTGTAGATGAAGGGGATGGGAGAAGGTGAATGGGGCTAGTTCTGGGATAGGTGCAGAATGCAAGGAAAACATGTTTGTTCTTTAGGATTGGTTATGGGCAACAGTCTGGAAAGTTCAAATGTAAGCAAGAAGCTTAGGCTCCTGGGGTTGGGGGGAGGCGGGGAGGGGACGTTCATTGGCTCCTGGCTATTCTCTTTAGATAAATGCAGAAATAGCCACCTGGAAGTTAATTCAAAGTTTCAACATTCAGTAATGTAAGCAATCTTTTGTTGGTTTTGCCACACAGTTGTTAACTGATGAACCTCTTGTCTCTCTCCCTTCTACCCTCAGGACAGCTGCATTTTAATTCAGGACATCTCAGAATTTTCTCTGTGTCATCCTATCCTAGAACTGGCTCGCTTCACCTTTTAAAGAGCCCCGTCAGCTCCAGGACAGTGGACAGGTTTGTCTCCTCCATCCAGCCCTTCTTCCGGGGGTTTAGACGGTATGTCCTAGGATCTGGTCCTTTTTCTAGCTAGCTTATGGCCCAGTAAACCCTTTCTTTCAGAAAACCTTTTGGCCACGAAGGCCCTTGTTTAACAAAGGAATAATAACATGGATACAAACACTTCTGGCAACAATGATTGTGTTTGTTTTGTATGCCTACTTGCGTCCATTTATTACAAAATGTAAAAAGTGCCCTAGCCGGTTTTGCTCCTTGGTTAGAGTGTTGGCCGTGGACTGAAGGGTCTTGGGTTGGATTCTAGTCAAGGGCACGTACCTCAGTTGCAGGCTCAATCCTGGCCCTGGTTGGGGCATGTGCTGGAGGCAACCAGTCAATGTGAGAGACACATCCATATTTCTCTCTGTCTCTCCCCCTCCCTTCCACTCTCTCTCTCTAAAAAAAAAAAAAGAAAGAAAGAAAGAAAAGAAAAAGGAAAAAATATCCTCAGATGAAGATTAACAAACAAACAAAAATGTAAAAAGTGATAAACTAGGCAAGAAATGAACACACAGAGACTCCTTTTTAAAATTTATTGATTTTAGAGAGAGTGAGAAAAGCGGTATAGGGGGGTGGGGGAGGCACATCCTTTCATTGTTCCACTTATTCATGTATTCATTGGCTGCTTCTTGTATGTGCCCTGACTGGGGAATCAAACCCTGCAGCGTTGGCATATTGGGACAACACTCCAATCAACTGAGCTACCTGGCAAGGATTACTCCTTTTTTTTTTTTTTTAAACCAAGACAGATCTTTAAAAATCATCTGAGCCAAAAGGAGGGGCTTTAAAAGAAAAATTATCCCAGTACTATATGATGTAATTTATATTTGGAATTAAAAAAATAAAACAAACAAAACAACAACAACAAAAAAACAAAACAAAAACCACACAAATAAATGAACAAACAAAACAGAAACAGACTCATAGATGCAGAGAATAAACTGGTGATTGCCAGATGGGAAGAGGGTTGGGGGGGGGGCTGGGTGAAATAGGATTAAGAAGTACAAATTGGCAGTTACAAAATAGTCATGGGGATGTAAAGTACAGTTTAGGGAATATAGTCAATATTGTAATATTATTATATGATTCCAGGTTTGTACTAGATTTATCTGGGGGATTACTTTGTAAATTATATAAATGTATAACCACTATGCTGTACACCTGAAATAATATTGAATTCCAACTGTAATTGAAAATTTAAGAAAAATAAAAGAAAGAAAAATTGCCCCAACTCTGATCAGGGCAGAATTTTTCCTTTTTAAATGATTTAATTCACAACTTCCTTCTGAAAATAAATTATGATTTCTGGTTAAAATGCTTAGAAAAATTTCTGATAAACTTAAAAGGATTAAGATTCACCCAACTGACATCAGTCAAGAGTCTTAGTGATCTTTTAATCAAACATTCTTTTTTAGAAAAAATCTAGTCTAATCACTATTATTTAACCATTTACCAAGAGTGAATTTTTAAAGTGAGACTACCAGAGGCCTTCCCTCACAAAAGGTTTGTAATAAAGCTTTGACAATGAAATAGCCCTAACTGAATTGTCTGAAGTATTTGCTTTAATACTGGGGCCAACTATATGCCCCAACTATCTGTTCCCTCAAAGAATGTTGACTTGCATGTGAAAGGTGGGAGCAACAAAATTCCAAGTAACACACAGCGCTGACTTACCAGTTGTTGGACATTCCTCAAACACATTGAGCAAGTCCTCTTCAAGATGAGGCTATTCAGAGTGCGGTTTATGGGAATGACTAAGCTTCAATACCTCATATAACTAAAACGAAAGGCTGAGAGACTTTGATTTTATTCTGCGGTTGGACTTTGATTTATTCAGGGACTGAAGAAGATATTTGGTTATACTGTAACCAGAAGCAAGGGGTCAAAGACATAGAAAGTACTAAATATTCTGAAGAAGGGCCAATGACATAGGAAGTCTCAAATGCCATATAGATAAGATGCATGGGATAAAGGTGGTGGCTGCAGAATGACCTTTCATGGAGATTCTGCCCAAACTTCCAATACTTTGCAAATGTTCCCAAAATGCTCCCAGCAAAATATGTGTCTGTTGAAAAAGCATTGTGTAAAGATGGCTTCTCACTGGACGCCCATTCTTCTTCTCAGCCACCCTATTGCAGACAGAGGCATCAGGCCAGTGCTTACGCACCAATAATTTTAGGACTTAATTGCAGGATTTAATATAAAAATTGATGCTTAGAAAAAATATGCCATTCTATTGATACCATATTATCTAACATTTAGGTTTTGTTTCGTGTTGTTTTGCCATCTTTTGTGTGTATGTGTGTTTTAAATATATTTTTATTGATTTCAGAGAGGAAGGAAGAGGGAGAGACAGAAACATCCATGGTGAGAGAGAATCATGGATCTGCTGCCTCCTGCAGTCCCCCACTGGGGATTGAGCCCACAACCCGGGCATGTGTCCTTGACCAGAATCGAACCTGGGACCTTTCAGTTTGCAGGCTGACACTCTATCCACGGAGCCAAACCGGCCAGGGCTGTCTTGCTGTCTTAAGCAAAGTGCAGTGACCATCCTTGTACATCTATCTCTGCTCCTGTGTGTTCTCTCCTTACATCACCACTTTTAGATTTCATTTATTTTCCATGAAGTTTTCTCTACTGAGAAGAGAATGTGCCACAGGGACTTGACAGAATTATTGTTCAAATTGAATCATTACATTGATTTCTGAGTGTAAGTGATGTTTGTGAAAATGAAGATAAGAACAATCGGCTAGCCCAGGGTATGTCCACCCCTCCTGGTGTCAGCTGATGCTGAGGGCTCACCCCCAGGAGCAGACCAGGCTGACTTGGAGTCCAGAGCAGTTTCTATCACCCTGAGGCCTACGGGGCTCTCAGCCCTGGTCCATAGTTCTCCCTGTTGTCTGGGTTTACCCTCTGATAGGTTACTTGTCCATTATATCCTGTGATCCTTCTTCTCTTTTGCCTTTTTTTCTGCTTGGAACATGGACATAATGGCTGGAGCGGCATCAGCCATACTGAGACTATGAGGGAATCTCAGAAATCTCAGCCCTGATTTCCTTGAGCTTTTGACATTCGTAACTGCTGACTTCAGAAATTCTTATTTGAGAAAATAAGCCTGTATGTGTTTAAACCATTCAAATTGGGTGTTTGTTACCCAGAGCCATACGCAATATTTTTAAAAATATATTTTTACTAGAGGCCTGGTGCACGAGATTTGTGTACTCAGAGGAGGGTCCCTCAGCCCAGCCTGCACCCTCTCGCAGCCTGGGAGCCTTAGGGGGATGTCTGACTGACGGCTTAGGCCCACTCCCCGCAGTCAGACATCAGCGCTGCTGCTGGTGAGGAGGTGGGAGAGGCTCCCACCACCACTGCGAGCCCTGCTCAGGGCTCCTCCTCTGGGAGCGCACTGACCCCCAGTGGTTCCACTGTCCTGTTGGTTTGCATATTAGCCTTTTATTATGTAGGATTAATTTCAGAGAGGAAGGGAGAGGAAGAGAGAGATAGAAACATCAACGATGAGAGAAAATAATTGATCAGCTGCCTCCTGCACACCCTCTACTGGGGATCGAGCCCACAACTCAGGCATGTGCCCTTATGGGGAATCAAACCGTGACCTCCTGGTTCATAGGTTGACACTCTACCACCGAGCCAAGCTGGCCAGCCATACACTATATTTATCTGATGTGAAAGGGTTCCCTGACAGGATGACATATAAGCTGAAACTGGAAGAATTATGAAGTGGCAGATATTAGACTAACAGGGAAAAACCAAAAGCCCTTTCCACTCCACTCCACTGCTCATTGCCCACCACATTCCAGGCAGTGGGACAAGGGACTGGAGATGTTAGGGAAGGAGATTCTAAGGTAGAACTGATTTGTCCAGAGTGATATTTGAAACTATGAGGAAGGGAGAGTTTGGTGATGTGCCCTCATCTGTGTGCGTATGTTTCCTTCATGGCACCTGTCAGCCACAGTCACCATTACACTGTCTTCATGAGGCCAGGGGCAGTGTCTGTGATTTTCATCGCTAGCAGAGTGCCTGGCACAGAAACATAGTTACTGGATAAGCGATAGCAGAGAGAACTAGGGTAAGAGGAGGGATGAAAAAGAAACAGGTAGAAGAGTGGGGCAGGCACCCCATGATTCTCCTCCAAGGCAGACAGGGAGAATCCTGGTCAAGGGGTCACCTGGGGACCCACACTGGAGTGACTGTCCAGCTCTCAGCCTTGCTCTCCTGGCTTCCTGATGGGCATGTGGTTTGAGCTGGTCATCCATGGCACCTTGCCCTTGGCTGAAACAACTGATCCCAAACATGGGTACATGACCCAGGTCAGGACAACTAGAGCTAGAGCCCTTTGCCAGGAATTGCCAAACTGGAGTTGAGAAAAGGGACCGCTTGTCCTCCAGCTGTTAGGGTGACTTCCTACAGCCCGGTCCAGGGTCCTGGAGATGGTAGCCTCTGGGGATGAGCCTGATGTCCAGTTAGAAGCAGGGAGAGAGCTAGAGAGAGAAGAACCAGGGATCTTCAGGCTTCTGGCTCCAGCTCTCCCTAAGGTCAGCTCCACCCTGCTCTTCCCAGTTATATGAGCCAATGGTTACCTTTTGAGTTGCTTTGTTGCAGTTAGTGTTGAGTTCCTCTCTCTTGAAATCTACCCATTGCCTCTCTCTTCAAAATGCACCCTGAATCTGACCACTTCTCACCATTTTCACAGCCACACCCTGGTCCAAACCACCACTGTCTCTTGCCTGGCTGAATGCAACAGCCTCCCAATAGGTCTCCCTCCTCCTCCCCACCCAGCAGGCCAGTGATTTTAGATAAATGTCAATCAGATCATGTCACTTCCCTGCCTAAACCCTCTGGTGGCTTCTCATTACATGCAAACGCTGTACCCTGTTTTACGGGGCCCTACAAGGTCTGCCTCTGTCTACCCTCCAGCTCTATTCCATGCCACTTCCCCTCATCGCCCTGCTTCAGCCCAGTGCCCTCAGTGCCCTCCTTTTCGTTTCTAAAACTCATTGTGCCCAGTAGCTCTTTGCACCTGCTGTCCCAGGTCCTTGTCCTTCAGTTTTTAGTACAGGAATACAGCAATCATAGCTCTCCTACCCCATCCTTTTCTATACCATTTTGTTGTTTAAATTATTCACAGAAACTTTCTCTAGCTGAAATTATTTTATTTATGTTTTTGCTAACTTTTTTTGTTGTCTGTCTAACCCTCCCAGAGTGTGAGCTACAGGAGAATGGGGTCCTTGCCTGTCTTGTTTACCATGTCATCTGTGTAATAGGAACTCAAATAATACTTATTGAATGAATGAATGAATTAGTTACAAAATAATGAGTTGCTGAAGTTCCAGGCAGGCCCCTATGTTCCTGTTGGGTCTCCTTTCCTCTGCACCATGCTGTTGTCCACACTGTTAACCTGTGCTTAACTCCTATAGCAGCGGTTCTCAACCTGTGGGTCGCGACCCCTTTGGCGGTCAAACGACCCTTTCATAGGGGTCGCCTAAGACCATCCTGCATATCAGATATTTACATGATGATTCATAACAGTAGCAACATTACAGTTACGAAGTAGCAACGAAAATAATGTTATGGTTGGGTCACAACATGAGGAACTATATTTAAAGGGCCAGAAGGTTGAGAACCACTGGTCTAGAGGAACTTGTTCCTGTTACTTGACCTCACTCAACTTCTACTACCTCATTTGTGAAATGGGAACCCTGCTCCTTGCCAAGCCAACTCCAAGGATTGTTGAAGATGCACGGAGCCAGTGGGTGGAAAAGCCCAGAGCCCACCGATGACCAGAATTGAATGGGTCTGGCCTGGTGCGAGGAGCATCTTACTCCTGCTTCCCTACCAAGCTCTCCTCCCTCTGTGCTGTCTGACCTGCCCTGCTTTCTCCTTTCTGTGCCACTCACACAGCCTCACTCACTTGCCTTGCCTTCCCCGCCCCTTGCCCTCAAAGGTCTTCTTTTATAGCTCCTTGTGAGGAATTCCTATACGGCCCTGGCCTTCACTGTGAGAAAGAGCAGGCTATCAAAGGCCGGGCTTGGCTCCCGGCTCTGTGGTTAAACATTGATAACACCAGGAGGCAGAGGCCGGAGAGAGCACACCACGTATCCCCCTGCGGTGCTGGCACCCCAGCCCGGGGTCCTCTAAGCCCATTCCTCAGGGCTGGCAAGAGGGTCTGGATATTTTCTCTTTCCTTGAGGCCACCATATAAGAAAGTGAGCACTGGGCTCCTGGCTCTTTAAGCAATTAAAACCGGGTGGAGCCTGTTTGCCACCCAAGGCCACTCATTCAAGAGGTCAGTCACCCCAGAGTAGCAGAGAAGACTCCAGGCCTGGGCGTGTGCTAAGAGCAGAGCTACCCGATGGGATGGGCTGCCACAGACTCTGCACTCATCCCAGGTGACAGCTGTGTGGAGAGCTCAAGTGCAAAGACCATCCTGTGCTTCGGTGAGAGGAGGAAGAAGACACAGCAATCAGTGCTGCTCCCCAGAGCAGACCAAGACCGGCCCCAGGAGCCACGGACCCAGGGTGAGTGTCTCTAACCTCCCATGGGAATGAGGGACCAGGGTCTCCAGTAGGAGTCACAGGCCAGTGGCAGATGGTTAAGCTCTGTTTAAAATGCAGGAATCTCCTGGAGGGGCCCAAGGAGGCAGGACAGCTGAACGCAATGTGATATCCTGGGTGGGATCCGGGAACAGGAAAAGACACTCATAGAAAAATAAAATCCAAATAACTCATGAAATGTAGTTAATTTTTTAAAAGCAGGGATATTAACAGGATGCTCACTCTAGAAGGAAACTGGTGAAGTGTTCTGAGGGGAAATGTGTCTTTGGTTCTGGGGCATCTAACACAGTCCGGAGGGTTGACTCTCAGTTCTGGACTTGAGTCCGACTTGTCATTTTGTTTGTTGGTATATGTTCATTATAATATTATCACATTTAAAACACACATTCCCCTCTGGGATCAGCCAAGTTTGTACACTTATCAGATTGGCTCCGACACCATACTGTCTTGATTACTGCAGTTTTACAGGAAGTCTTGAAGTCTGATAGTGTCAGTCCTCTAACTTTGTTCTTCAATATTGTGTGAACTATTCTGAGTCTCTTACCACACCATGTAAACTTCAAAATCATTTTGCCGATACACATAAAATAACTTGCTGGGATTTTTATTGGAATTGCATCGAATCCATAGGTCAAGTTGGGAAGAACTGACATTTTATTTTATTTTATTTTATTTTTTTTAAATCTATTTTATTGATTTTTTACAGAGAGGAAGGGAGAGAGATAGAGAGTTAGAAACATTGATGAGAGAGAAACATCGATTAGCTGCCTCCTGCACATCTCCCACTGGGGATGCGCCCGCAACCCAGGTACATGCCCTTGACCGGAATCGAACCTGGGACCCTTCAGTCCGCAGGCCTAAGCTCTATCCACTGAGCCAAACCGGTTTCGGCGAAGAACTGACATTTTAATTAGTTTTATTAATTAAACACCCAAAATTGGAATCGTTGTCTCAAAAGCTATAAATACTATACATACATTTTAAAATACATTCAAATTTGGAAAATATATTTAAAATATACATTAAAATATATACATTTAAAATACATAAAAATTCCATGTGTTGTTTTCATAAAGGTAGTGTGTACTCATGAGAAATGTATTCAATACAGAACTATTCAAGGTGTTCGCATGCGTCTGGGCCCCATCCCACCTTCCCAGAGGGAGTTGGTGTTTGGTTTCTTGACCTTCACACTCTTCTTTGTGGGTGTGGGGAGGTCCACATAGGCAGCAGGGGCCTATGGGCTGTTACTAAT
>NW_006295825.1:1958117-1961959 GCF_000327345.1 Myotis davidii | reverse complement strand
CTGCCTCTGAGATTGGACAGAAAGTCACAACCCTTCTTAGCAAGTGCTCTGGACAGACGGTTGGAACTGGAAACAGATCACGTTGATTAGCCATCCCTATACCTTTGTCTTCTCATTACTCAGTGCATATACACATACCTCTCAACGGGATAGTGGACAGCATGCCTCGGAGTCCTCGGAAGTCTAAACAAGGTCCTTCTTTCCCCCTGAATTCCATCTCCGCCTCGGCACGTGAATGGTCGTTCACATGTGAAAACATTTCCCCTCAAAACCTGTAGACGTTTCATGTTTTCTCAGAGCCTTAGAGTCTGATGTCCATTAAGTCCGTATTTTAGCACGGTGTCTGTCTGCTTGCCATTAATGTCCCTGGCTGGGCCTCCAAAGGCTCCTTCGGAAGGCGGTGTGAGCAGGGGGACTGGAGATGGCCTGGGGCCTCTGTTGTTGTTGTTGTTGGCCCCGTGACATGTTCCTATGAAAGATTTCTTCAAAACCCTCCTCTTCTTTCATTTTTTTTAGTTCCTTTTATCTCCCTTCTTTTTCCCCTTTCCCTTTTCCCCCAGAGAGAACTAATGTGTTTAATGTGTCTTTTTTAAGTGGGGTTTTTAATGTGTTGTTTTGTGCGCATATATTTTGTATTTTCATAAACAGTATGGCATGCCCTCTATGATCCTTAGGGATACTTTTTAAAAATATTTTTTTTTTATTAATTTCAGAGAGGGAGAGGGAGAGAGAGAAACATCCGTGATGAGAGAGAATCTCTTGTATGCCCCGCACTGGGGAGCCCGCAACTCAGGCATGTATCCTGACTGGGAATAGAACTGTGACATCCTGGTTCATAGGTCAATGCTTAACCACTGAGCCACGCCGGCCAGGTATTAGGGATGCATTTTTTATATATATTACACACTCAGGAGCAGAGCGGCTGTGTGCACTTACTGTGACTGATTTGCTCTCTAGATGGCTGCCTTATCCTACACTCCTGTCAGTGCATGAGGCTATGACCTAGAGCAGTGATGACAAACCTTCTGAGCTTGGCGTGTCAGCATTTTGAAAAACCCTAACTTAGCTCTGGTGCCGTGTCACATATAGAAAGTTTTTGATATTTGCAGCCATAGTAAAAGACTTATATTTTTGATATTTATTTTATATATTTAAATGCCATTTAACAAAGAAAAATCAACCTAAAAAATGAGTTCACGTGTCACCTCTGACACGCGTGTCATAGGTTCGCCATCACTGGCCTAGAACCTCAAACACATGACATTATTCACCTTTCCAACTATGATAATCTAATGGATGTCAACTGGTATTTCATTTTTAATTTTCATCCTTCTGATTACCATAGAGTTTGAGCACTTTTTCATATGCTTGCTAGCCTTTTGGGTTTCCTACCTTGTAAACTGCGGTTTAGATTTTTTACGCATTTATTAGAGTTCCTGTCTTTTACTTGTTAATTTGCAAGAGTTCTTTGTGTATCCTAGATATCAGTCTCTTCCTGGTTTTGAGCATTGCAAGTATCTTGCCCCAATCAGAAAAGTGTTAGTTACTTTATTGATGGTATTCTTCAGTGAACAGATAATCTTATTTTTTGATATAATCAAATTCATCAGTTTTTTGTTAGTGAATGATTTGAGCTTTTATGGTTTTGTTTAAAAAGTTTTACCCCACTTCTATTAACTTCATGTTTTTCCCTCTTACATGTGGGGTCTGTTTTTGTATGTACTGTTTGCTGGGTGCACATGCAGTCTTCCTTTTTCCCACACAGTGAGCCAGTTCCCAACACATACTAGACGACCCCTCCTCTCCCTGCCGATTAGTAGAGCCGCCTTCATTATACGTCAAGTTCCCATGTGCACACAGGTCTCTACGAAATTCCTGTTCTGATCCCTTGATATAGTGATGTGGCCTTATGTCAACATCCAAAGTTGGAATTGTGTGTTATTTTTTATTACTAGATTTCAATATCTGACTTAGTAAACACAGATTGCTTAACTTGCTTTGTTTTGCGGGGATAGAAACAGGCTGAAATTAATGAAAGGATGTAGCCAGGGAGCATGGATTCAGTTTCCTGCACTACCAACGACAGAAAACAATTCTTATAACATGCCTCCCCCCACCCCCCAAAAAAAGAAGTTATCAGGGGGCTGCTGAACTGAGAGCAGCACTAGCCAGTCAGGCCTGGGGGTGGCAGCGAGGAAAGTGAGCTGCCAGCTCTTGGCAGCAATAGCTGACAGCTCCCCTTTTCTGGTACTTTCTCAGCTCTGGGTGGCAGGCATGCCAATCCCCAGATAAGAGACTGTGATAGGCCCAACCTTTGTTATGTGGGTCCTGTGACTGGCTACCACATGAAAACCAAAGGCCAGGGATGGGACAGTTTGCTAAGGAGCCAGGGTGAAGGGAGCCGTGGCTGCAGGAGCTGGATGGGGAGCTGAGCAGGCAAAAGCGGACGATGTCCCCTGCGAGGGTCCCACAGCCCAGCAGTGACTTAGTCCTTCCCGCTCCAGGTCAGTGCTCTTCCCCACGCATGATGGTTTTTAATAAAGACTTGAGCGACTCCCAAGTCCGTGGTCTCTGCCTCTCCAGGCCCCCACTGCTCTGGGCCAGCCTGTTCTGGTCCTGTAACTTTGGGCGAGAGGAGAGGTGGGTTTGGGCAGGGAGGGGAGCTCTGACTGGGGTGGGCTCTGGGTCATGCTTTCTGCTTTGTTTCCAGGGATCTGCAGGGCTTTGCTCAGGGGCCAGCACCTAGGAGGCCAAGAGGGCAGCTGAGGGGACTTCGTTGTCAGAAATGTACCCCAGCCAGGAGCAGGGCGTGCCCCGTGGTGAGGGGGTTACCGGAGCCCCCGCTGGCACTGTGGTGCCTCAGGAGCTGCTGGAAGAAATGCTTTGGTTTTTTCGGGTAGAAGATGGTAAGTGGCAGGGCACTGGGGACGGGGGAGTGGGGTGTGTGCTCTCAACACAAAACACAAACTGGACTCTGGCTGAAGCCCTGGACACGGTCCCTTCCTCCACGGCAGGCTGCACATTTCCTTCAAAGCAGCTGAGGGGCCTCGGGTACCCAGAAGGGTGTAGTGAACCTCACGGTCCTTTTCCCGGGAAGTGGTCATTCATTTACCCACCCATTCAATCATTCACAAGTATTTAAGTTCCATCTGTGCGCCAGGCACTGTTTTCAGCACTGAACAACACCAAAACTCTGTCTTCATGAAGCGTATGCTTTCGTGAAAGGGAGAGGAAATAAACAGGATAAACATCAAAATGCCTAGTGCATTGGTAATGAGTTGGGCAGTGGCATTTTGTTAAACGCTCTGGATGATTCCAGGACTAAGAGAAAAAATAAGGGAGAAAATGAAGCGGAGAAAGGGAATAGAAAGTAGGTAGCAAGGGTAGGTAATGTGGTCACTCAGAAGGTGACATTTGAAGGAAGGCCTGTAGGAGGTGAAGGACTTAGTTATATGGGGGAAGGCCGTTCCTGGTAGAGGGAACAGCCGATGCCAAAGCTCTGAGGCTGGATCCTGCCTCCGTTCACACTCCGTTCAGTGTGGCCGAATCTCGGTTATCTAGATTCAGAGTAGCCACTTTATGTGTTACCTGTGGGCAGTTCTTGAATCCATTTTCACTGCCACCCTTCTTTCCTTCCTTCCCCCCTCCATCCCTCCCTCTCTTCTTGTCCCCTTGGTTTCTCCCTTCCTTCCGTTCCTGGCACTGCCTAATGCCTCCAGGCCCTGGCAAAACTCTGAAGATTGTGAAGTTTATCTTGACTCACCCCTCCCCACCCCCCTATCATCCAATTTCAGTGCTGGCCCATTAGATTAGGGCTGTTCCAAGGCAGAGATCTTGTCCTC
>NW_006295825.1:1952176-1956599 GCF_000327345.1 Myotis davidii | reverse complement strand
GAGAAATCAGCTGACAGTCGTATGGGTATTGCCCTGTAAGTAACCCCCCCACACTGGAGTTCCTGCAGGGTGGGGGGCTCATCTTCACCTACAACACCTGATCCACAGCAGGGGACAATGGATGCTGGGAGCTGTGTCTGAGCCCAAACCCCAGGTGTCAGGGGCCCTGAGGGGCACCAGCTTCTGCTCAAGTCTCTGCCCTCTGTGTCCCTCTCCAGCATCTCCTTGGAATATTTCCATCTTTGCCCTGATGGGTGTGGTGGTCGTGATAAGCATGGTCCTCCTGGGAAGGAGCATCAAGGAGAACAGGTAAGGAGATGGCCGGGGTGGCCTCTGGAAAGTGGGGGCCCTGCCCTCCCCAGGGAAACCTAGGGAAGGGTGTCTATGGGCCTTGGCTGTCCACCTGTTGGGATAGTAAAATGCAGCCTTTAGGGTCTTTTGAGAACCCAGAATTTTTGGAAAACTAGCAACTGTCCCCAGTTATCGCCTGCTGGCCCTGGCTAGGGAACAGGGCAAGGGCTGGTATGTCTCAGAGGTCAGGATCTCTGGCTCTGGAGTCACAGGGGCCTGGGTTCAAGTCCCAGCCCTGTCACTCACTAGCAGGGCAGCACACTCAATACTTCTGAACCAGTTATCTCTATAAATGGTGGTAGCAACCAATTCTCTGTGGGGAGTGCTCAGTGGGGGCTACTGCAGAGGAAGGGATGCTGTTAAAGGGGAAAGTCCTGCCCTGCTCCAAGGCCCAAAGCAGGGTTCCGATAGAGCCCTGATATCAGTTGAGGCTCCTGGGGTAGTTTTTATAATGACAATACTCCTCAATCCTGGATGCACCCAAAATCACCGGAATATTAAAAATTCAGAATGCTGGGCCTCCTTTGGAGACACGTAGGGGCTGAGGTGAGGCTGGGACAGTGGCATGTGGTTAAAGTCTCTGGATGGCTCCAGGGCTAATGTTTGAGATCCTTGAGGGCAGGGACCACATTTGATACAACGTGTTTCCCCCAAGCCCGTGGTCGGCAAACCATGGCTCGTGAGCTACATGCGGCTCTTTGGCCCCTTGAGTGTGGCTCTTGCACAAAATACCACGTGTGGGTGCGCACATACAGTGCAATTGAAACTTTGTGGCCCATGCCCAGAAGTCGGTATTTTGTGGAAGAGCCGCACTCAAGGGGCCAAAGAGCCGTAGGTGCCTCGCGAGCCGCGGTTTGCCGAGCCACAGTTTGCTGACCACTGCCGCAAGCAATTGGCTCAATGTGTGGACCTGGAAATCACTCAATAAATGCTTAGCTCACTCATCCCCACTAATTCATTCACGCATTCAACAATTGCTATATATCCATCAACTATCACATCAGTAACTTTGAAACAGTAATGAGACTCTCTCCTTCAAATCTGTATCATGTTTTGTAATTTTAAAAGCACCTTCACATTCTCTTATTTGATCCTTAAGATAGCTCTGTCAGGCGGGACAGGCACAAGTTATTAATTCTCGTTGTACAGAAAAAGGTCATTAAGGATGCATGGAAGGTTGGCCTAACTTCCCTGCTCTTCCTTCTTTGCCATATTTCACATCATCTACGAATCTTCCTCACTGTTTGCTACCAAGTCAAAAAGAAATAACCCCATAGTTCACACTGAGAACTAGTCATTGTGAACTGCTGTGGCCCCATTCATCATTCACCCCACAGAAATGGGCTGAGCGCTTGCTCTGTGCTAAGCTCTATCCTGAGAGCGGAGGCCACACTAGCGGCCAAGATAGTTCAGCCTTGGCCTTATGGAATCTACAGATTGGTGAGGAGATGACGGTAATTCAAAGTGACAGATGATGACTGTGGGACATACAGAGTATTGTGGGAGCACAGAGCTGGGATCTGGGGCCTTCAGGGCAAAGAGATGGTAGGCGGGCTGCCGAAGCCTCCAGACCAAGGGGCAGCATGCACCAAGCTCCAGGTGGGAAGGAGGGCCTGTGTGGCTGTCGTGTGGGGTGTGAGGAAGGCTGCAGAGGGGGGAGAGGGAGGACAAGAGGCGCCAGGACCCAGAGTGTACACACCCTGAGGGCCATCCTAAAGGCTTCAGCTTCTAGCTCATGAGAAGGGCTTTGCACAGGGACATGAAAGGTTCATGTTTTAGCAAGATCATTCTGCATGAAGGGCCCAGAGGGGTCTCGCCTCTAAGGGACTCTGCCTCTCTCATCCTGTTGGGAAGCATCCCCCTCAGCAAGGTCAACTCGGAGCCACGGTGTCTGTCCAAGGGAGCGGCAGACACTGAGCTGCACCCCCACCCCAGGGCCCAAGCAGAGTCTCTGGGCAGTCAGCTCTAACCACAGCTGGGACCCTCCCGCATGGCCAGGAAGTGTACCTTAAGTAAAACCACCTCAGAGGGAGGATATTTGGGGGAGTTGTTGAAAGGAAGGAAGGCTGGATGCCGGATTAAGGAGGTGGGCAATGGGGAGCCATTGAAGGTGCTTGAGCTGGGGAGTGACGTGTGCACACCGGGGCTTTAGAGACATGACTGGTGTGTTTAGGTTGGTTTGGAGACATAAGCACCGAGAGGCCGGAAGATTATTTAGTAATGCCCTGCAGTTTGCCTGGGGATGTGGTGTGGGGTGACAAGGACCTGCACTAAGTGAGATGACAGTTCTGGGATTGGAAAAAAATATGATTTGGTGAAAACAGGAGACTTAAATGCATGTCCCAGGAATGTGCTTCTTTGAGCCACATTTCCTCTGTAGGAGGAGCGTTCATAGGTGAGCTCACAGGTGGCAGTGAGGATTTGGTGAGAGGCACGGGCAAGTCTGTTTCTCGGCTGAAAGAACATCAAAACCATCTCCCCCAACAGTTCCCAGGACAGCCTCCTGGGTCTTCCCCTCCAACGCTCCAACGCATCTGAGAAACCCAGGCCTCCCCCAGCGACTCGGTACCCCCGGCTCAGGGGACGCCCAGGCCTCCCCCAGCCACCCAGTATCCCCGGCTCAGGGGACGCCCACGCCTCCCCCGGCCACTCAGTACCCCCGGCTCAGGGGACGCCCAGGCCTCCCCCAGCCACTCAGTACCCCCAGCTCAGGGGACGCCCAGGCCTCCCCCAGCCACTCAGTACCCCCGGCTCAGGGAAGGCCCAGGCCTCCCCCGGCCACTCAGTACTCCCAGCTCCGGGGACGCCCAGGCCTCCCCCAGCCACTCAGTACCCCCGGCTCAGGGAAGGCCCAGGCCTCCCCCGGCCACTCAGTACTCCCAGCTCCGGGGACGCCCAGGCCTCCCCCAGCCACTCAGTACCCCCGGCTCAGGGAAGGCCCAGGCCTCCCCCGGCCACTCAGTACTCCCAGCTCCGGGGACGCCCAGGCCTCCCCCAGCCACTCAGTACCCCCGGCTCAGGGAATGCCCAGGCCTCCCCCGGCCACTCAGTACTCCCAGCTCAGGGGACGCCCAGGCCTCCCCCAGCCACTCAGTACCCCCCCGCTCAGGGAACGCCCAGGCCTCCCCCAGCCACTCAGTACCGCTGGCTCAGGGAACGCCCACTCAACAGTGTTTTCTTTCCCCCCAGAAAGCAGAAGAAGCTGCCACGGGAAAAACCAACTCCAGAAGTCTTGACTGAGGCCAGAACCAAAGATGACAACAATCTGAACATCCTAAGAGAGTCTTTGCTCTCAGAAAAGCTAAACTTGGCCGAGGTGGACATTGAGTTAAAAGCGAGGATCCTTACAGATCCACTGGCATCCGAGAGCTAGTGAGAGGGCAGGGCAGGCCCCCATGTTGTGAGCAGATCAACCGAAAGAAGTGCCATCCAACTAAAATTCTGTTATGGGGGGAAAAAACCCCACAAACCGCCTTTTTATTAAAATGCTTCTGAATGTGGGCAGTTGGAATTGCATAGTTTGTCCAAATGGTGGTGGCCCCACCCCCACATACGGGGCTGGCGGCACAAGTGCAGAATGCACAGCCAGCCTGCAGGCCAGGAAGCCCGGCCAGGACTCCTCATGTGGCCCAACGAGGTCCCAGCCTCTGACCTCCGCTTCCCTCTATAGAACGGGGCTGAAGGCTGGGTCAGGCCTGCTGTTCTCCATCCAAGCTCCTGGAATTGCTGACAGGGGAAGGAGCAGGATTCTGGCTCAGAACCCCCTTCCCCGCCCTTCCTCCCCCGAGGGGCCTCTCCTTTAACTGCTTCTCTGCTGAGGGTCCATGAAAGACTTCCTTTGGGCCCGGGGTCCCATGGTACAAAGAGTTAGAACCCAGGGGACACCCTGCCTCTGAGACCCTTCTCTTGCTAACCATGGGGCCCCAAGGGAGGGTCCTGATCTGTGTCTGAGCCCCAGTGTTGTGGTGTAAGCTGTGGGGGCAACCCCAAATAATTTACGCAAAAATTTGCTTTAAGAACCAAAAATGCTTTAGGTTCTATCGTACCAAAGAAGACTTTGAACACAGACCCA
>NW_006295825.1:1946344-1952140 GCF_000327345.1 Myotis davidii | reverse complement strand
AGACTACAAACCGGTGTACTGTTTCTACCTGTAGACCCAGGGCAGGCTAATGGTGCCTGGATGTCAGATACTGCCAGCCGTGGGCTCCCTGAAATCCTGAGTCCTCGTCACCAGACAGAGCAACTTTGTTCTGCAGCTTTGATCGTTATACTAAGGAGGCTGGTCCCGACAATGGGCTGAGTCCTTCGTTTGAGGATGGGAAGATAAGGGGGCCCTGCCTTCTGGCGAACAATTCTAAGGTCCCCTTCACTGGACACACACAGCCTCTCCCTCTACCCTCCTTAAGCGGCCACGCACTGGAATAGCCCCTCCTGCGACTTTGCTTCTTACAGGATGTCCCGTAGGTTTAAACTGGATGTTATTTAGAAAAACTGTGGGGTTTGTTGCCTGGGGCTTCTGTGAGATCAGGAGACAACGGGAGGACCAGACTCTGGCCCCCCAAACCCTGCACCCACCCTGCCCTCCCGTCCGCCAGGTGCTCGAGGGCCTCGGCCTGTCCTTCCTGCAGGATGTCCTCAGGCCTACACTTATGCCAGGCCTCCTGGAGCTGCCCACCCAGAGCTGTCCACTAGGGGCCCCACATCTGGCTTGGCTGGAGCTGGAGCAGGAAGGGGTGATACCACAATGGACACTCAGTTTCCTCCTGCTTACAGCTGACTCCAGGTGTCTGGGCCGTCCCAGGGGGCTGTTTTCCTTCAGTGGCAGGGAATGTCATGGTTATCACGGAAACCAAGGCCCTCCAAATAGGAGCAGCATTCCTACCCTACCTGCCTGACGTCCCTCCAGCTTACACATTAAACTGGGTGTCGGGGACACTGCTTGGTGCTGGAGCAGCGGTCAGCTGTCCACCAGAGGGCGCAGGCTATTGTTCCATGGGAGGGAAAGCCAGTGGCCAGAGGTCAGCCACCCCCTGCAGCCCTGCCAGGCTCTGAGCCGAGGATCCTCAGAAGATCTTGAAGCCCTTCAATAGGGTCAGGGTGGGTGCCTTGCGCTTGCTCTGGGCCCGGGATGACTTCACAGTGACCAGCTTGGCCTGGGCTACGGTGGGCATCTCCTTCAGGCTGACGGTGGAAAGGGTGTTGAAGGTGCAGCTGGCCAGTCCATGACGGGCAGTGAGCGGGGCCTGGTGGGGCAGCGCCCTCTCCTCGGAGATGAAGAGGGGCCGGGCCGGGGAGCTCTTCTCCAGCTCCCGCCGTGCCTCCCGCACTGCCTCATGGAAGACGTGTTGCACGTGCTCGAAGTCCAGGCAGGCCGAGACCTCGAAAAACAGGCACCCAAACCTTCCCGCCAAGGCTGCGCCCTCTGCCTCAGTGACCTGCCTGGTGGGGAAGGAGGGCGAGGTGAGGTCAGGAGCAGGCGTCCACGGCAGGCAGGCCTGGGCCCACACCAGGCTCCCACTTCCTAGCTCGGTGACTAGGTCATCTTCATCTCTACACGGTTTAGTTTTCTCATCAGCAAAAGGGGACAATTACATCTGCTCTCAGGGTTAAGAAGAGTAAGAAAGACAATTTGTGTTGAGTGCCTAGCACAGTACCTGGCAGAGTCAGTGCTCAATAAATGGTGGCTGATGTCACCAAAGCCAGAATTTAGGAGCGAGGTTGAGGGTTAGGAGAGAAGCTGGTCACAGGCCCTACCTACACCCTGCCTGTGGCTGGAGGAAGACAGCCATCCACATCCCTACCCTCTGCTCCCATAGGGGGCCCTTGGTCAGGACATGAGCCACCCTCGCCCTCCCTCGTGAGATTGGCTCTTCGGCTCTACAAAAAGGCAGTGGTTTGGACTGACGGGTGTGAGACCACCGTGTCTACAGAGGCATGGAGGGCCAAGGTCACTCAGGATGCCTGTGGTTGGCAAAGCTCTCAGGGCTTGAGGGGAGTTTTGTCTGCCTGCCTGGGGACGGGCAGGAGAGAGAAGGATGACAACATTCATGTGGAGTGGGGGGCGGAGGGGGGGGGAGAGGGAGCAGCACCTACTCCCAGCTTCATCCCACCTCCCAGGATGGTGGGAGCAAATATTTGCAATTGGGAAGGTCCTGAAAGCATCTAACCTGGAAGCCCCGGGAGCCAAGGTGAGAGGGGAAAAGCTGGTTCTTGGGCAGGTCAAAGTCCAGAAGAGGGAAGGGACAGGATGCCCCCGCCAAGGTTCAACGCCTGAATCCTCCTGACCACCTCCCATTACTGAGCTGCCTCACCCACCACTCCTGAGGACAATGGCACAGCCCACGCTATGGGAGGAGACACAGGGTGGGTACTGGTGGGAACAGGTTTCTGAGCCAAGGTTCACTTGGCAGGAGCAGGGGGCTGGGAGTGGGCTAGCTACCCAGGGCAGTACGGGATAGAGTGACTGGGACAAAGAGGGTCAGGGGCACAGCACCTAATCCTGCCCCCACCCAGGGCTGCTGTCCTGTCACTGCTTCCTGAGGTGCCCCTTGTGAAAGAATATTTAGTATTATTTGCTTTTATAATAAACTTGAATCTGAAACTTTGTCATCGTGGGGCTTGAATAATGAACTTTCAGGAACAGGAACCCCATGCATGATGCATGCATGTGTGTGAATGGGTGATGCAGGCATGTAACATCCTTTTTCTCATTTTGTTGGAGCCTGGTGAACATTTTATCAGTGGTTTGGGAACCGCTGCTCTAAACCACATTTAGCTGCAAGACAATCATGGGAGGCACTGATCAGTGCTCAGCTCCAAGTTAGATTTACGATGCCCATCAGAGCCTGACCTCCTGAGCTAGGGACCTGATTGGAGAAGGAAATGGAGAGCAGGGACTTGTTCTTAGGGAATGGATGCTGCTTCACTTGAGCCCATGTTCTTTGTTATTTGCTCTCCCAGACCATTTTTAGACAATCTATTTGGCAAAGATTGGGATCAAAACAACCATCTGGTTTTTTTCCTCATAATGAAAACTGGTTTACCTCAATCCAGTCTTCTAGGCTCTGGGGGCTCTGTGGTTCGTTTTGGCTTTAAGATCACACAACTTTCTTCATTTCCTGAGATGGAATATGTCTGGGTCTGAGGGTTTGTCCCCCTTCATGAGACTGGAACCCCTTTTCCCACTGTCCATCTGACCTGTTTAAAACAAAGGGTCCCCTCCTTGCCACCACCAGTCAATGCACCCTTGGGGCCTAAGGAATCAGGAGTGGCCACCCATGAGCAGGGAGGGACCGGTGGAATGCTGGCAGAAGGTGCCATTCCTTGCAGGTGGACTGGCCACACAGGACGAATGTCAGTACGAATGCCAGGGAGATTACTAGTACTTATCAAGTGGAGGCATCATAGTCTCAAATGCTCCAGGACAGACAGGCAACTTAAATGTGTGTAGAGAGTAGAGGAAAGCCACAGGGAGTGGTGAGGCCTGTGGTCAGCTAGAAAGAGCATGCCCAGCCCCAAAGCATTCAAATTCCAGGTCTCCTAAGATACATGAGCAACCTATGGCTGCAGTATTCGATGGTAATCTGCTCTCTGGTCCAGTCTGTGACCTCTGATCCAAGTCCAACCCTTGCGAAGAGAACTGCCCTCAGCACAGCCAGCCGTGGAAGTGAGCCTGGGGGCTGCGCTTGGGTGAGGTGAGAGCTGGTTGGACCAGGGCAGACTCCTTACCCAGTAAACTGGAGTCTCCTTCCCTAGAATTGGAATTGGGCACAGAGTGACCAGCCCGTTGCACTGAGTGGGGACAGAAGGTCATATAGACTCAGGCAAGAAAGGGTGAGGTTGGCAGAGACCACAGAGCCCCAGGAGGAAGGAAGGAGTGGCCTCTCTCCTGACTTTCAGGGTCCAGCCCCTGGGCTGCCCAGATCCCTTCCCATCCTGTCCATGGCTGCCTAGAAGACACCCCCTTACAACAGACCCCCTTCTACCTAAAACTGCGCTGCGCTGCCAGCCTCTACCTCCCGAACTCCTCGAGATTCCTATTCTTAGCAGCCAAATAATCCCTGAAGATGACACCCAGGCTTCACGGATGAGGAACGTGAGCTCTGGACTCGTGGGACAACCGCCGTGCTCACCTGTACTGGGCCATGTCCAGCTTGTTGCCCAGCAGCAGAGCCGGGTAGTTGCGCTGCGTCTCCTTCGCGTGCAGAGCGAGCAGCTCCAGGTAGCTGCTGCTGCCCTCGAAGCTCTGGCGGCTGTCAACGCTGTAAACCACCAGGAAGGCGTGGGCCCAGTTCAGATAGCGCTCACAGTTCCTGGGGGTGTCCTGGGGCAAAGGAGGGACGCCCCGGTCAGGGACAGAGGAGGTCAGGGCGAAGGCCTTCACCTGAGCTACCCCGCGGCACCTCCCCACGCTCGGGTCTTTGTATATTGTTTCCCAGCAGGGCCCTTGTCAAAGGGGCACTTGAGTGCGGGTTTGGCTTGGTGTGAAAGGAGACATTGTCTCGTGAGCCTCCCTCCCACCACCCAGCCAGAGACTGGGAGACCTTGGCCTCTGGGGCACAGAGCCAACACCCTGGCATGGCCCCTAAAGAGACCTGGCTGTCTCTGGGCACCGCTGGTTTGGGGTCAGGTTCATGGTGCCCTTGGCTTCTGAGAATGAGTGGCATCTGGTCTTGGCAGGAGGTGGTGAGAACACAGGGAGATGTGTGTATTGGGGGGGAACTTGGGCCGAGGGGAGCCTCTGTGTAAACATGTGTGTGCACCTGTCTCCACGTGTGCACGAGCATCAGGCCCCAGAGCACAGGATCTTGGAGCTGATGCCCTCGGTCATCAAGTCTCCCCGGGCCCCACCCCTTTCCTTCTCATTTGGCAAATGAAGAGATCCAGGCCAAGAGAGGCTCACACAGCAAACTGGAGCTGGAAGGGAATGTTCCCATCTGAGGCCCCCACTGTGGGCCAGGACTTCTCAGGAGGCTGCGCTCTCAGCTGCAAGGGGGGTAAGGTTACCAGGTCTGCAGTGTCCATGACCCTCAGGTGCACAGGCTGCTGGTCCACAGTCTCCTCAGAGCTGTAGGTGTCTTCTGCAACACAGAGAGTCAGCCGGGTTAAGGGCGGAGCAGGCCTTCACGCTGATAATGGGCTGGGTCTGAGTCCCAGCTTCCCTCTGGGCAGCCTGATCCAGGGCTGGCTGAGCCGGGAGCACTGCCAAGGCCTTGGGTCTCCCCACATGGAGGGCCTGAGCAGAACCCCGACCCAGGAGAGACTGCTCCCCCTGTCAGGGCTCAAACTTCTCCACCCTCTTCCCCTTTAACCACAGAGGCTGGCCCACAGGAAGCCCCCAAGGACAGTCCTCCTGTCCTCACGGGGAGAGACCTGTTTAGAAGTCCCAAGAAGGTTGGGTTTTTTTTTTTTTTACTTTTTAAATGTTTTTATTTATTTTATTTATGGAGAGGGATAGAAATATCAATGAGGGAGAAAAGTCTATTGATTGGCTGCCTCCTGCACGCCCCCTACTGGGGATCAAGCCGGCAACCTGGGCATGTGCTCTGACAAGGAATTGAAACATGACCTCATGGTTCATGGGTCAACCACTTAACCACCGAGCCACACCAGCTGGGCCAAAGAAGATTTTACAAATAATTCTTGTCAAAATAACAGAGGAATCTGGTAGTCAAAAGTTTTAGGTTAGAGATGTGGGATCAAATCCCACTTTGGCTACTTTTTAGCTGTGTGACTTGGTCAAGTCATTTCAGCTCTTTGAAAAGAACTGTTTCCTCATTTTACTTTATTTACTTATTATTATTAGTAGTAGAGGCCCGGTGCACAACATTTGTGCACTCAGTTGGGGGGGGGGTCCCTCAACCCAGCCTGTGCCCTCTTGCAGTCTGCGACCACTCGGGGGATGACCAGCTGCTGG
>NW_006295825.1:1937426-1945682 GCF_000327345.1 Myotis davidii | reverse complement strand
CCTCCATCGCCAGGGCAACCAAGCCTCCTGCTTGCTTCAGCTCCATGGCTGCCAGCTGCCATCTTGGTTGGGTTAATTTGCATATAGTCGCTCTGATTGGCTGGTAGGCGTGGCTTAAGGCATAGCAAAGGGATGGTCAATTTGCATGTTTGTCTTTTATTAGATTATTTTTATTTATTTTATTATTTTGTTAATCCTCACTCAAGGATACTTTTCCATTGATTTTCCAGAGAGAGGGAAAGACAGAGACAAACACTGATGTGAGAGAAACATATCAATTGGGTGCCTCCTGCAGGAGCCTGACCACACCCGGGCCAGGGAAGAGCCTGCAATTGGGGTAATCACTGGAGCAACCAAGCCTCCTGCTCGCTCCGTGGCTGACGGCCACGATCTTGGTTGGGTTAATTTGCATATAGTCGCTCTGATTGGCTGGTAGGCGTGGCTTAAGGCATAGCAAAGGTATGGTCAATTTGCATGTTTGTCTTTTATTAGATTATTTTTATTTATTTTATTATTTTGTTAATCCTCACTCAAGGATACTTTTCCATTGATTTTCCAGAGAGAGGGAAAGACAGAGACAAACACTGATGTGAGAGAAACATATCAATTGGGTGCCTCCTGCAGGAGCCTGACCACACCCGGGCCAGGGAAGAGCCTGCAATCGGGGTACGTGCCCTTGACAGGAATCAAACCCAGGACCCTTCCGTCTGCAGGCTTTCTGTCCACGGAGCCAAACTGGCTAGGGCTGTTTCCTCATTTTAAATGTTTCCTTATTTTAAAATGGGGGTAAGATTAATAACATTGGCTAACTGTTTTCAAGCTTTTCCTTTGTGCCAGGCACTGTGCTAAATGCTTGTCCCTGCACTATCTCACAGGGCTGTGAGGACTGGATGAGTCGCTGGTTAGGGCCCTGGCCCTCCACAAATAACTGGTAAAGGACAGTGGGGACCATGGTGCTCCAAAGTTTACAGGGCAGGTTCACTTATTTTTACTTTAAAAAAATGTTTTTGTTGACTTCAGAGAGAGGAAGCGAAAGAGAGAGAGAGAGAGATAGAAACATTAATGAAGAGAGAGAATTATCAATTGGCTGCCTCCTGCATGCCCCCTACTGGTGACTGAGCCCCAAACCCAGGCATGTGCCCTGACGGGGAATCGAACCACGGCCTCTGATTCATGGGTTGACACTCAACCACTGAACCACACCAGCAGGGCTTACTTTTTATTTTGAAATAATTCTAGACTCATGTAGAAGTTACACAACAGTACAGAGAGTTCCTGTGTACCATCCCCGCAGCTGGGCCAAGTGAAGTTTCTGTGTAAACACGTGTGTGTACCTGTCTCCACGTGTGCACAAGCATCAAGCCGCATCCTCCCATTGTTAACACCTTACATAACCATCCTCCCATTGTTAACACCTTACATAATCATAGTACAATGATCCAAACCAGGAAATTGACATTGGTAGCACACTATAAACTAAACTACCAATCTTATTTGGATTTCATAAGTTTTTAATTTTTCAGTTCTCATCACCTTAAACCTGAGAAAGCAGCAAGTGTCCGAGAATGCAAAGAGGACCTCGCTGCCATATTGGCCAGCACTCTCCCTACCCCCAACCTAACTCCATGTCACTGGCCCACATGTGTGTGTGTGTACCTGGTCCTTACCTTTCCTTTGTGTCCCCCCAGTGCCCCAAGTGACCTCAGAGAAGACCCCTCTGGGCAGAACTGGGGTCCTCTCTGTCTTCCTGGCAGCAGTCACTGTGAGAAGAGAAACCCCTTAACCCTGGCCGAGTCAAATACTTCTCTCTGAGGGCCACTGGCAGCCAAGCCAGGCCTGGACACACGCCAGGTCCACTAGCAGCCAGCACCAAAATAGGGTTGCCTCACAGACAGCTCCTGTCCCCAGCCTGCTTTGGGGACTTGGATACATGCCGCTCTTATTCAAAGACAGAAAAAGAAAAAACACAACACACAAAAAAACACCAAACCACATCTAATGGAAAATATGCCCCAAATGTTTAACTATATTTGGTGCAACAAGAGCTGCCCCTAGATGCCTACATCTCGTTCAGATTTTCCGACCCAAGTTGTCCAAGGCACCCCTTTTAGGTACTTCACAGCTCCTGTTCCCAAACAGGCATTGACTCCTGCCCAGTCCAAGGAAAAATATTAGCCCACCCCTGGGCCTGGTCTCCCTAGTCCCTTATAGCACAACGGCCTCCCAAGGTTGCTGTCAGCTCCACTACAGAGAGATGACAGGGGGGTGAGGCCCAGAGAAGGAAGGATGCACCCACAGCCCACAACACCTATCTATGAAGGAACCTGAACTCACGTCTTCTAGGCTGGGCTGCCTCCCCACGGGCACCCCCTCACTCCCTTTGCTCAGTGGACCCGTCAACTTCCAGCTCTATCTGGGCAGAGTACAGGGGAAGAGCAGAAGCTCCCAGCCCAGCTGAGGATGTGGAACATGCCTGGTGAGCTGGAAGAAGCTCAGGGGTCATCTTACCCACTTTCTCCCACTCTGGGGGGTGGGGCTCCTTTCCAAGTCACAGCGATGTCCTTTCCTCCCATCACCTAGTTTCTGTCCCAAGGGCAGTCTGGTATCTTTACATACATGGACCTCATAACGTCTGGTTCTAAATAACGTTCTGTGGACTTGAACGCTGAGAGAAGAGTCTTTTCCCAAAGCATTTTTCTCTCATTTACAGTAATTTTCTTAAAGGCACCAAAGGGGGTCAGGTGAGTGTGTATAGGACGATGCCTCAGAAATGGTGACGATGTGCTTGCTGGAGCAGAATGAGGGCAAGACAGAAGCCATCGCTCTGCCCCGGGCAAGCCAGATGAGATGGCCCCAGCCCTCTGCAAGAGAATGTTCTCCCGGCGCTCAGCACAGGCCAAGCCCTTTCACAGGCACGGAATCTCTCAGCTCCTACTGGCTCTACCAGTCACAATGCCTAACAAGGCACAGCTTTTACACAGACAGAACAGTCTGTTAGTCACCTCTTCCCAGATGGGGAAACCAAGGCTCAGAGAACTCAGTGCTATGCAGACCTCCGCCCCCAGGCCCTCTACAGAGGAAGGCTGCCCTTAGTGGAAAGCAACTGGTTAGGTGTCTTATCTTGCTTTGAACCTGAGGTTCTCCATGATCTTAGGCAAATCACTTCCTCAGTTTCTTTATCTGTAAAATGGGGTTAATAATAGACACTGTTCTTTAAAGGACAATCCTAAAATCAAAATTCAATTTCATGTCTAGAAGCACCTGTGTTGTACCCAGTACTGTGCCCCATAATGGACATGGGGACAAATACAGGTTCCCACCCTCCAGAGGCTCCAGGGGAGCTCAAGCTCTCGGAAGATCTTTGAAAAGGGTAAAGAGTGGTTCTCCATCTCCTCATGGCTAACTCTGCCCTTGGATGTGCAGACCTTTCTCCATAGAAGGAAAGGCTGTGGGGTCCCGGGGTCCCCATTGTTACTGGAACCAGCCATGGGAGCGTGGCTGAAATGTTTAGACAGTGAAACAGAACCTCCAGGAGTGGCACTGGCCTCCCGGAATGGCTGAGGGGAGAGCATCTGGTCATCTCTCCAGCTCATAGGCGCTCAGGGTGGGATGACTAAGCATTCCGGGGCTGCTGCCCCCACACAGTCTGACCATGCATTCCACTACCAGGTCAGAACTCCAAAATTACTCAACCAGGAAGCTCACAACACCAGGAGAATAGGCTCCTCGGAGGGACCCTGCACAAAGGGTATAGACTGGAGGCGGTCACCAGGTAAAATACAGGATGCTCAGGTAAATGTGAATTTCAGGTAGGTAGCGAATAATTGTTAGCATATGCATGCAGCCTTGAGCTAGGCAGACTGTCTTTTGAGGCACCATCCTTTAGAATCCCTGTTGTCCCTTTGCAGACACTCCCGCTTGTATGCCTTTCCTTCCCCCCTTCTCCCCTCGCCTCCCCTCTCCAGTTCCCCCCACTCCATCTGATTTCATGTTCTGGTTTCTCCCATCACTTCCCCCGACCAGCACACAATGGCATCCTGTGTCCCACTCCCATCGGCATTCACCTCTGCTAATCAAAGGGCTCTCCTCAAAATTTGAACAGAGACACACACAGAGATGATGTGAAGACACAGGGAAAAGGCAAGGAGGCCTTAGAAGAAACCAGCCCTGCTGACACCTTGAACTTGGGCTTCTAGCCTCCAGAACCATGGGAAAATAAATTTGTGGTGTTTAAAAAAAACCCACAAAAAACAAAGGGCTCTCCTCAGATCTGCTGTGTGACCTTGGCCCAGAAGCCTCAGCTCCCTGGGCTATTTCCTCCATGTAGCATGGAGCGGCTGTCAAAGACTGGTGGTCAAGCCAAGCTTTGAGGAGCAAACCCCAGTCACTGGCCTGGCACTCCTGACTTAAGCAGGGGAGCCCTTTCGATTTCTCTGTTCAACACTCTGGGGTTCTGTTTAAGTTCTCTTCACCCAAGTGGTTCCTTACCCAAGTTGGCATATTCACTGATAAACCTCCTGGTCAGAAGTCTGCTACTCAAGGAAATCATTCTAAAAACTATTGGCCTAAATAGCCCTCAGGTCCTTTCTCGCTCTGACACTGGGATTCAACATTCCTGCCTGAGCTGGGGGGCTGGTGGGCACCAATGGTCTAAGCAGTTCGTTCCTTCAGGTGTCACGGGGCATCCCATCAGATGCCTGCTGCAGGAAGTGCTGTATTGTGCAGCTTTTCAACCTGCGCTCCAAAGCCCTGGGTTTTCTCAGGGCTCCTGGGGGTACCACACATGCTTTATTCCGTTGTTATGAATGGGGAAAATATCCAAGACTGCAACCTTTGTTTTCAAAAGGCAAAGAGATCCAGACAACTCATTTTTCTTAGTGCACAGTTTACAATAACAGATGTTATAAATAGGTTACATTTATACTAATAAAATTCTGCTTTTATTTGTTTTAGATATCGGGGTTCCATGTAAGTGGTCATTTGAGATAAAGGTCCTGCTGCTAAAAGTAATTTTTAGAAACACTGATCTGATTAACTTGAGGGAATCTCAGCCATCATAGATAGGAATCCATTGGAGCAGGAAGGAGAAGGAAGTGAATATGTATTGAATGTCTACTGTGGGTCAAGTACTAGGCTAGCTCTTTCATGTGTTACCTCTTTCATTGTCACAGTAATTCTCTGAAATGTGTTTTTATGCCCGTTTTACAAATAAGGAAACAGATACTCAGAGAGGTTGGGTGACTGCCTTAAGGTTGCACAGCCAATATGTGGCAGAGTCAGGATTCAAACTCAGTTCTGACTGACACCAGAGCATCCCTTTTTCCAATATACCATGAGATGTCAATAAAACAAGACTAGTTATTTGTATGGTTCAAAAGCTGGTTCAGAAGCCAATTCCACTGGAAAATTTCTCAAATGTCTTGTCCAGCCTTTCTGGAAAAGTGCATTGAGTGACCATCTTGAAGAACAACATTAATGGATGTGGATGTTCTGCTATGTTTTATTTTATTTTTTTAAGTCTCATCGTACCTCATTTTTTTAGGGCAAAACACACAGCTCTCTGAATTTGGCCAACCCCCACGTTGTCTGGGTGGGCTGTGGAGGGTGTATTTCTAGCACTTAAAACATTTGCCTGACGTGGGCTCAATCATCCTGGTGGCTCCTCCCCTTTGCCTCCAGATCTTTGGTCCTGCTCACACCTGGGCCCACCACCGGGCAGGTGTCATGGGAGAGGGCAGAGCCAAGTGGGGCACAGCAGGAGGAATAGGAAGGAGTTCCTTACCCAAGTTGGGGTCATATTCACTGATAAACCTTCTGGTCAGAAACTTCACGGTCAGGGCTGCAAGAAACAGAAAGACATGGGCTCACAATCAATGATTCTCTGTCATCATTGATGTTTCTCTCTCTCCCTTCCTCTCTGAGGTCAATAAAAAGATATTTTTAAAAAAGGAAGGAAGGAAGGAAGGAAGGAAGGAAGGAAGGAAGGAAGGGAGGGAGGGAGGGAGGGAAGGAAAAGAGAGAAAGAAGTTGGCTCGTCTCCCCTGCTGGGTCTGGCTGCTGGCCCTGGAGGCAGCCCCTTTCATTTTAGGAAGGCCTTATCTAGCCTCTGTGACCCCTGGCTGACACCAAGCCTGAGTCTCTGGGGGAATGTGGCTGGAAGCTGAGGAGTTGGTTTGCGAGGCTCAGAAGAAACCAGAAATATGGGGAACTGTGTCCCTGGGATTTTTTATCTTGGTGGGAGGAAAAGCAATAAGAGACAAGTCTAAGGGGTGTCTGTGAAGATCCAAACTAAGGAGTCAGGACCCATGCAACCCCAACTGAAAGGAGATATCTCCCACCCTGGACAAGCCCCAGAGATTCTGAAACGTGCGGCATTTATTCCAATTTTGGCTACAAGCCAAAAAGAGTAAGAGCCAAGTTGATCAGTGGGTGATCCCTGGGGCAATATGACCCCTTGAGGGCCTGGGATTTGCAGGGACGTCCAGGCAAGATCTGCGTCCTAAGTAAACACGCTTTAGTCCTCAGCCATTCACATCTCCAGCCTTGGCTCTAGGGCCTCCAGACTCATCTTGGTGCCTGGCAGAATGTAAAACTCTAGAATGAAGTTACCCCCAGGTGCAATGCATTAACAGAATTCTGATTTTGTTCAGAATTTAACCACAGAAAGCCAAGGGCCAGCCAACTATTTTACTGAACTCTTAAAAAGTAATGAGATATTTTATTTTTTTAAATACACTTTATTGATTTTTTACAGAGAGGAAGGGAGAGGGATAGGGAGTTAGAAACATCGATGAGAGAGAAAGAGAAACATCGATCAGCTGCCTCCTGCACACTCCCCACTGGGCATGTGCCTGCAACCAAGGTACGTGCCCTTGACCGGAATTGAACCCAGGACCCTTGAGTCCGCAGGCCTTGGCTCTATCCACTGAGCCAAACCAGTTAGGGCAGTAATGAGATATTTTAAAGAAAATCCTGAAAATTCTTTCCCAGGATTCCTATCATGTCAGTTTGCAAAGTAATACCCAGGGAATACATATTTTTAAATTTAGATTCCTTTATTATCGTAGCCACTGGCTAAACTGTACCAGTGACACAGCTCCGGATAACAATTTTATTTTCAAAGGGGAGAAGGCAAATCTTTTCTGTTGGAAAACGTGATTCAGAAGCATCCCTCTCTGAGCCAGAGGGCTGGCTTTAAACGTAGAGAGGAAGCCCCCAGTGAGCCCTAAAAACACCCCGGGGAAGGAAGCAACAGTGAACTGAGCCCATGCTGGCCGTTCACTAAAGGCTGTAACTGCAAAACAGCCAGCGAGGAGCCCCTTCTCCCTTCCCCCCTGCAGCTGCCTTGGACTGTAAGTGGCCAGGGAGGGCTGGACCCTTTTCCTGGGTCTCTGTCTATGGTGACTCCCCCGCTCCCTTGGATCCAGGTGGGCGAGAGCTGCCAGGAATGAAGATGGAGCTCAGTGTTGATAGACATGATTTCAACGGAAACCAAGATCTTGGTTTGTCAAGGATGGTCCTAGCCCTGGGACCACAGTCCAGTTTGTTGCCAGAAAGTCAAGAGAGGGATCTGGCTTGAAACAAATATGTTTGATAAGAATGCACACTTTACCCCCAAATCCCAGGGAACGGAGGAAGGGAGTGGGGAGCAGGCCTGGGAAGTCCCACTAGCCAGTGACTTCTACCAACTCCCTTCAAGGGCCAGTGGCTCCTGCACCTCCAGCCTAAACCAGGGAGTAGCAAGGCTGTGACTAAGCTCACAGGGACCTTGGGGGGAAGGGGGGAGCGGAAATAGTGCCCAATAGGTCCTTTGGTGTCATGCACCACAGCTGACTGCTGGCCCCAGGGAGAGGTGATGGGGGTTAGGGGGAGACCAGCAGAGGTCTGGGAGACACAGATGGACAGAAGGGAGAGAAAGCTGGGGTACAGACATGAAGCACAGAAGCACAATAGGGAGACACAGAGGGAGAGCCAGGCAAGGAACAGAAGACAGATGAGCGATGGAGGAGCTGAGAGCGAAGCAGAGAGAGTGCCAAGCAACAGAGTCATACCCAGGGAATACAGAGAAACCCAGGCAAAGAAGAGAATCAGTGTCTTGCCCAACTCACTGGGTGCAGGCAGCCCCCAAGCCCACAGCGCCCGGATCCCTTCATCTGCTCCCCGGTCCCCACCTCACCCCCATCCCTCCCTGGCACCTGCCCCACTCACCGGACTTGCCCGCTCCGCGGCGCCCCAGGATGGCCAGGGACCTCGAGG
>NW_006295825.1:1929903-1937095 GCF_000327345.1 Myotis davidii | reverse complement strand
GGCGGGGCTGCCCCGAGCTCCGCCAAACTCCTTGTAAGGCTGCGGGAGCACCCCGCTGGGCGCACTCACCCCGCAGACGACGCAGGGGAGGGCTCGCAAGCGCCGATGCACCCCACCATGCTTGGCCTCGAGGGCCGGGGGCTGCTGTCACTGTCCGGACCGTCCCCACACCCAGCAGGGAAGGACAAGGACCAGAGAGAGATAGAGAGGAAGTCTGTTTCCAGCCCAGTCTGAACTTCCATTCAGTCTCTCCTTCCAGCAAGAAAGTCCCTCCTTCCCTTTGTTCTATCCAGCTTCCCCCGCCGCCGCCGCCTCCGGGAAGTCTGCTGGGTTCAACTCCAAGCCTTGCCCCCTTTCTAGGTCACAGCCAGCTCAACCTTGGCATACAACTTCCAGGGCCGCCTTACCCTGCCCTTGTGGAGACTCTCAGGCATCACTGCAGCACCAGGCGGGACCCAGGCTCCCGAAGGGGGAGGATGAGACCTCCTTACTAATAGTTCATGGCCAGTGTGGGCTCAGCTTCAAGAACCGAACCCATCCTGCATTACAGTTTGCTACCTAATCAGAGCTAATGAGTTGCATGTGTTAGCAGCCTAGAGTGTAAATGGGCATTTTATTTGTCCTAAAACCTGGCACACCTCTTGCCATGGTGGCTCAATGTTTGAGCGCAGACCCATGAATTATTCCTGGTCAGGGCACATGCCAAGGTTGCAGGCTTGATCCCCAGTAGGGGGCGTGTAGGAGGCAGCTAATCAATGATTAGCATCATCAATGTTTCTCTCTCTCCCTCTCCCTTCCTCTCTGAAATCTAAAAATATATTTAAAAATAAGAATTCTGGGACTGGTGAAGCCTGTGGGGGTCACCTGCCATTCCCCTTGGGACCCAGGGTAACTCTGGTCAGGCGAGAGACAGGGCAAAGGGCCCACATGGGGGACCCAGACACTTAGGATCTATGCCAGCTCCTTCACTGGGTGACCTTAGCAAATAACCTTTCTTTGGGCCTTTTACCCCTATCTATAATACTGAAAAGGGGGGAAATAAATCCCCAATTCCATGATGTGATTTAGGCCTAATTGAGAGTGACAGAATCAGCCCTGGACTCCAGGCCTGAGTACTTCGTAAAATTCTGTCGGGACTCTTTGGAATACGCTGCAGGCCAGAGTGGGGAAGGGATGAGAGTCTCAGAGACTCTCACTGCAGCGTTTCTCTCCCCAGCCCCTACCTCCCCACCACCACCACCCCAGCTAATCTACCCACCATGTACAAGAGAAATCATAAACCCAGGTCAGCGGGCAAGGGGGTCAGAGCCTGCTGGTAATAACTCCTCAACCAAGAAGGAAAATTATTTTCCAGGACAGGACATAAATACCGACTCAGCTTAATTGTGTTTCTGGGAGCTGGTGGTAAACCAGCTGTGTTATTAAGGCTCCAAGGTGTTGGAAGAAATGTGTTTAGATTACACCCTCAGGCCAGAATTCCTCACAGAGCTAATGGCCAAGGGTGTTCCTGAGTTTTAGGAGGAGAAAAAGTGGGAGCCAAGTTCCAGGCACATGCCTGGGCTGTGGGGACAGGCTGGTTCTGCACAGGGTCTGTGGGAAGAGGAACCAGTCTCACTGGAGGGCTGCCAGAGCGAGGGCAAGCTGTAGACACCTACAGACCCAACTAGGCGTACGTTTGGGCTCTGCTACTTCCCTGCCTGTGTGAGGTGGGAGTTGTTATTTTCCTTATCTCTAAAACTCGGATCAAACGTAGATGGGATCTGCAAGGAGGCATGTTTAGTTCAGTGTGAGGGTGAGCTCTAGCCATCTGAAGCCCCCCAACATTAAAGGCAGCCAAGGAGTAACCACTTCAAGGAGGCATTGTAGAGGAGACGCCACCATGACTCGCAGGATCAGAGGAGATGATCCTTAATTCCCTTCCAGTTCAGAGATTATTTGAACCAGTTGCCAGCTGGTTAGCCAGGCCCTCAGCTGTGACTGCTAAGGGCCAAAGTCAGCCCCTCCTCGGAGGCGTGGGAGGAAAGCTGTGCAGCCCTCACAACCTCAACCAGTCCCTTTCCTCATCCTCACGCTCCTTGTCTGCAGGCTGCTTGTCCAGCACCCGGAAGTGCCAGTGTGGACTGCAAAGCCCTTCGGAATAACCACCTACTGTCAGACCCTGGAATAAGCTCCTTTGCCCGCCTGAGCCTCCGTTCCTCATCTTTAAAATAGGGGTAATATTAAGGAGTAGCTGATGTTAGACTGCAACAGGGAGGGGGGGGCTTTTTTTATACTGCGGTTGGGTGTGGGGCGGGGACATGAGCAGAGGTATTCAGTTGAGGAAGTTTCAGCTGCAGGGGTCAGCCAGGTATTCAGGAATGAGTCAGTATCTGTGTGGGGTTCGTTGTGGATTCAGGGAGAAGCCTATATCTGTGTCTGGCATGCTGATCTGTTAGACATGCCAGGGGGAGTCCATTATCTCGTCCCATGTCTGCATGTATCCGATCCTGGGCTCTCTCCGACCTAACAGTTGAGATAACATGAAAGAGTCCCACCCAGAGGTCGGCCCATGGCCCAAAAAAAGCAAATGATAGTTCCCTCTACTCCCTCTGACATGCGTAGCACATACTTCTCACCCATCTTCCCAAAAGCCAAACTGTTTAGTGACCAGAGGTTTGGACCTCAGGCCAAGAGAGAGGTTATTCTCGAGGGCAAGAAGCCCAACCCTCTTCGCAGTTCTTACAGGAGGCCCTCAAGTACCCAAAATGCAGAGGATGTGGCACCCAGCCCAGCAGTGGGCATGTACCAGTAGCAGGTGCTCAAGAGCTGTCTCTGGAGGGGATGAGTGGGGCATGTACAGGTCTAGACAGGTAGGGCCAGTGAGGATTTCTGGATGCCTGGTCCTACCCTTGCCACCCACCCCCCAGGAGCCATTCCACATAAAGCTAAGCTTTCAAGACCCTGTTGTGATGTCACGGCCTTCGCGGGAGGCCCAATATGACAACCTCTCCTGTGGTTGTACAATGATAAGTTCAGATGTCAAAGCCAAACAGACCTTAGAAATCAGATCCAAAGTTCCATTTCCCAGATGAAGAACTGAGGCCCAGAGAGGGTTGGGTAGCTTTTGCAAATCAGTGATAGTCCCAGCATCAGAGCCTGGCAGTCATACTGATCCCTAGTCCAGTGTTTTCCCTTTGTCAGGTCCAGGCAAGCGCCTTACTCCCCTGTGTGTAGAAATACCACCAGGGGCAGCAAAGGCCAGGGGTTCCCCATCCGACCGTGGGGGCGCCTCCCAGGGCAAGGGCTATGTCTCCTCCATCAGACTGGAGGTTCTCCTAGGATGGAGCTGTGTCTCCTCCATCAGACTGGGGACTCCTACTTAGGTTAGGGCCCAGGATTCCACTTAACAGACCCCTTACTGTGAGCCAATCATTCTGCATAGAGACAAAAAAAAGGCTGGGTGTATGCTCTCGAAAGGCTCAGAACGTCTGACACACAGCCCCTTTCATTTCCCCCACCTCCAACCTTGCACAGCATTAGGGGTGCAAAGTGGAGAAGGAGGTTGGTGTGAGGTCAGGCAGGGCCTGGGAACTCCGTGGGCTGCCCACAGCCAGGAGAGTTGCTGTCCTCTCCAAGTCCCAGAGGGATGCTCACTGTCTGGGAGGAGGAAACTCACCAGCTGCAGACAACACCCCACTGGGGTCTTGGGGCAGAGCCAAAGGCCTGATCCTCAGCCCAGCCTCAGAACCATGACCCCCACCGTGGGTGAACCCCTCCCTACTGCCTGGCTCTGAAGGGCGGGAGCTGGTGTGTGCACCAGTGTCCCAACCCTCTCAAGCCATGGCTGGACTTGGGGAAAAGTGAGATTGGGAGCAAGCTTCAGCCAGGAGGGATTTGCTCTCCTTTCCCCCAAGCTCTGAGGAGAGGTCCAGGCAATGGCTCCATCTGGTTGTGTCTGCCAGTTACTAGGTCCCTGAAACAGGCCATTTGGGAGCAAACTGTGGCCCTTTGGGGGTCAGCCCCTTCTCAACCTCACCTCTTAGCTTGAGCCTGGAGACAGTTTCTCGATCCTCTGAGGTAAGACTAGTAGTGCTGGTGAGCAGAGGCAGCTGGGCTGGGACCTGGGATCAGTGGACAGGGTTCAATCCAGTCCCACATCTTTGTTCATGATCAAGGAATAGCCCATTCCATCTCTGGGCCTCCCTTTCCTCATCTGTGAAATGGGAATACTGTAGTCAGATACCCACCTCCTACTCCTGAACCTACTAGCAAGGACAGTTAAGACGGCATTGCAGTCTATCTTCTTCCAAGAGGGAGATTGTCACAACTGTTCCCTGTCAGCCAATGACCGGCCTCAGGGAAGGAAAGAAGCTGGCAGAGGGCCTGGGATAGTATTATGGGGATTCCTGCCCACCCCCTCCAACTCCACTTCCTCTTCCTGTCTGGTCCCTAGGGCAAAGCATCTGGGATATTTCTGGCTGCCTCCTCCAGGCCTTTGGCTTCCCAGGCTCACCAAGTGGTCCCCACATCCCAGACCTGCTTTGATGTAGTGAACTGGGTGGCAGTTCCCTGGCAGGGGCGGCACATTTGTGTTGGGTCTGCAGATTCATACGTGAGGGTCTGTGCATGTTTGTGTCCTGGGGGAAGGGAGATTCTCCTGCCCCCTCCCAACTCCGACTTGGTCACTGTGAGCCTCTCCATCTTCCTGAAGTAGTCCTGCAGTTGAACATCTCCAGAATGGCAGATTTCATCACACACAGGTCTGGGCCTCAGTTTCCCCACCAGTAGAATGAGGTGGCAGAAGAAAATAATCACTAAGCTCCCTTCCAACTGACATTTTGGGACCCAGAGTCTTAGGTAGTCACGCAAGAAAGTTCAGTGCAGGGGGAAAACTACCCCAAGGTTGGGCAGCAGAAGGCCTGGGACCAACTGCCCCAAGCTAAATGACCCTGGGCAACTCTCTTTCTGATCTTCCACTATAAATAAAGGTGTTGAACCATATGAGCCTTAAGTTCCTTCCAATTGTGACCGCCTGGCCCAGCATTTGTCGTAGAGAGAGACAGCAGGCACAGGGGTTAGGGGCACATGCTCTAGAGCAGTGGTTCTCAACCTTCCTAATGCCGCGACCCTTTAATACAGTTCCTCATGTTGTGGTGACCCCCCAACCATAAAATTATTTTCGTTGCTACTTCATAACTGTAATGTTGCTACTGTTATGAATCGTAATGTAAATATCTGATATGCAGGATGCATTTTCATTGTTACAAATTGAACATAATTAAAGCATAGTGATTAATCACAAAAACAATATGTAATTATATATGTGTTTTCCGATGGTCTTAGGCGGCCCGTGAAAGGGTCGTTCGACCCCCAAAGGGGTCGCGACCCACAGGTTGAGAACCGCTGCTCTAGAGTCAGACTGGCTGCAGACTAGCTCTGCCACTTTCCAGCCATGTGACCTTGAGCATGTGACAATCTCTTAGTGCCTTAGTCTCCTGATCTATGAAGTGGGGCCATTAATAATATGTAACTGCCAGGCTGGCGTGGCTCAGTGGTTGAGTGTCAACCTAGGAACCCGGTCAGGGCACATGCCTGGGTTGTGGGCTAGATCCCCAGTGGGGGACAAGCAGGAGGCAGCCGATCGATGATTCTCTTTCATCATTGATGTTTCTCTCTCTCCCTCTCCCTTTCTCTCTGAAATCAATAAAAATAAAAATGTCTAAGTCATAGTGTTGCTATAAGCAATAAGTACAGCAATAAGCAATATTGCTATAAGCAATATTTTCCCTCATTTAATTACCTATTAAATGAGGGAAAATAATAGCATTTACTCATAGAGTTGTTACAATAATTATAGGAATTAAAGTGCTTACAAAAGTGTCTGACAGTGCAGTTTAAGTGTTAACTATTATTATTTCAAGAAGCCCTTCTCCTTCTCACCCAGAGATATACCATCAGCAGCCCCGCTTTCCTTTTCCTAAGGTTTAAAGACACAGAAGTGGAGGAGTGCTGGCAAGTGGGGAATAGACATCAGCTTCCCATTCTCATCCCAAGTCAGGAAGTACTTCCACATTCAGGGGCTTTTTGGATATGTGCTACCCTCCCATTTTTACAGAGAAGAAAATCCAAGCTCAAAATGAGATTGGACTAGGCCAGAGTCAGGGCCTTGACCAAGTTAGCCCTCTGCTCCAGACCCCAGCCTGGCTCACTCTAATTGTCCCACCTCTGTCTCTTCCCTCCAGTGCCCAAGCACTCCCTGTGTCCACCAGCCGATGGTGTGGGCTAGGTATTAATCCTGTCCTTGCTTCTTCCCAGTTGAATGACCCTGAACAAGTCACGTAATAGTCTCTGAACCTCATTCTAAACACTACAGATACTGTTCCAATTATCCAAAAGTAGAGTGTTTCTACAAAACCTTTTGTAAATCGAAATAGCCTAAAAGCGAAGAAGCAATTATCTTGCTAATGAATGCAGAAAACAAATGGATAAAGCAGAGATGCTCACAGACACAGTTCAGAGTTATGGTTTGCTGTTGAGATGCTGAGTGTCATTCCCAGGGAAGGAGCTTGGAGGGGCCACTCTCGGGTACAAGCTGCTCCTACTAGGACTGGTTACAAAACACTGAACGCTGTTTGCTTTTCAGATATTCTTTTAGTGAAAACAGAGAGTTATGGGAGTCTTTCAAGAAAGCAAAGTGGCATAAAGCAAACTTTTTAAAAAGCAGGGGATACCTGTATCATGAAAGAGGTGTTAGCCCCATTTTGAGGAAACAAGAGGTTCGGAGAGTGAGGGTACGTGCTTACAGAAGAGCATGCCGCTGGGTTAGTGCAGGTTAAGTGGGATATCTTCGTAAGCACCCCTCACGGCGTCCAGCATGTGGGTCGGTGCTCGGTATACGGTCACTATTATCACTTCCCGGGCGGGACTGGGTGACCGTGCAGGTCTCTGATGCCCTCTGGGCCCAGGGCCCTACAACCTGTCAGCCACCATATCACATGAGCCAGACTATCTTTAGCCAGGGATATATTTATATCCCGGGGAAGTGTTTTTGCGCTGCTACCGGGGAGCCCCGGAGTCCGTGGTCGCTGCATCCAGGCCCCCCGCGGCAGCCCCCGGCCCACCGGCTCGCCATGCTTCCCAGTCCGCAGGTCCCGGTGCAGGTGTGGGTGGGCGGCCAGCTCTTCCTGGCCGACCGGGCCCTGCTGGTGGAGCA